>NC_090319.1:384322502-384632634 GCF_040869045.1 Eurosta solidaginis | reverse complement strand
TGTCCGTTAACACGATAACTTGAGTAAATTTTGAGGTATCTTGATGAAATTTGGTATGTAGGTTCCTGAGCACTCATCTCAGATCGCTATTTAAAATGAACGATATCGGACTATAACCACGCCCACTTTTTCGATATCGAAAATTTCGAAAAACCGAAAAAGTGCGATAATTCATTACCAAAGCGATGAAACTTGCTAGGTGAATTGCAGTTATGACGCAGAATATAAAATTAGTAAAATTTTGGACAATGCGCGTGGCACCGCCCACTTTTAAAAGAAGGTAATTTAAAAGTTTTGCAAGCTGTAATTTGGCAGTCGTTGGAGATATCATAATGAAATTTGGCAGGAATGTTACTCCTATTACTATATGTATGCTAAATAAAAATTAGCAAAATCGGAGAACGACCACGCCCACCTTAAAAAAATTTTTTAAAGTCAAATTTTAACAAAAAATTTAATATCTTTCTTTATGTCAACATTCGACTCCAGTAATGATATGTTGCAATAAAATATAAAAATTTAAGAAAATTTCATAATGGGCGTGGCTCCACCCTTTCTCATTTAATTTGTCTAGGATACTTTTAATGCCATAAGTCGAACAAAAATTTACCAATCCTTATGAAATTTGGTAGCGGCTTAGATTCTAGGACGATAACAGTTTTCTGTGAAAAAGGGCGAAATCGGTTGAAGCCACGCCCAGTTTTTATACACAGTCGACCACCTGTCCTTCCGCTCGGCCGTTAACACGATAACTTGAGCAAAAATCGATATATCTTTACTAAACTTAGTTCACGTACTTATCTGAACTCACTTTGTATTGGTGTAAAAATGGCCGAAATCCGACTATGACCACGCCAACTTTTTCGATATCGAAAATTACGAAAAATGCAAAAAATGCCATAATTATATACCAAATACGAAAAAAGGGATGAAACATGGTAATTGTATTGGTCTATTGACGCAAAATATAACTTTAGAAAAAACTTGGTAAAATTGGTGTGACACCTACCATATCAAGTAGCAGGAAGTGAAAAATTTCTGCAGGGCGAAATCAAAAGCCCTTGGAATCTTGGCAAGAATACTGTTCGTGGTATTACATATATAAATAAATTAGCGGTACCCGACAGATGATGTTCTGGGTCACCTTGGTCCACATTTTGGTCAATATCTTGAAAACATCTTCGCATATACAACTACCACCACTCCCTTTTAAAATCTCATTAACACCTTTCGTTTGATACCCAAATCGTACAAACAAATTCTAGAGTCACCCCTGGTCCACCTTTATGGCGATATCTCGAAAAGGCGTCCACCTATAGAACTAAGGCCCACGACCTTTTAAAATATTCATTAACACCTTTCATTTGATACCCATATCTTACAAACAAATTCTAGAGTCACCCCTGGTCCACATTTATGGCGATATCTTAAAAGGCGTCCACCTATAGAACTAAAGCCCACTCCCTTCTGAAATACACATTAGCACCTTTCATTTGATACCCATATCGTACAAACAAATTCTAGAGTCACCCCTGGTCCACTTTTATGGCGATATCTCGAAAAGGCGTCCACCTATAGAACTAAGGCCTACTCCCTTTTAAAATACTCATTAACACCTTTCGTTTGATACCTATATTGTAAAAACGCATTTCAGAGTCACCCCTGGTCCACCTTTATGGCGATATCTCGAAAAGGCGTCCACCTATAGAACTAAGGCCTACTCCCTTTTAAAATACTCATTAACACCTTTCGTTTGATACCTATATTGTAAAAACGCATTTCAGAGTCACCCCTGGTCCACCTTTATGGCGATATCTCGAAAAGGCGTCCACCTATAGAAATAAGGCCCACTCCCTCTTAAAATACTCTTTAATACCTTTCATTTGATACCCATGTCATACAAACACATTCCAGGGTTACCCTAGGATCATTTTCCTACATGGTGATTTTCCCTTATTTTGTCTCCATAGCTCTCAACTGAGTATGTAATGTTCGGTTACACCCGAACTTAGCCTTCCTTACTTGTTGTATTTAATTTTTTTTGTTTTTATTATAGTAGATATTCGGAATCTACAAGAACTCTTGTTATTAAGTCATTATCTACAAAATCAATACAAACAGAAGCAGCAGTAACAAAAATTTATAAACACCAACAAGTTTGCACTTGTTGTTGCTGCTGGTGTAGCCATAAAGACACTTCCCTAAGAGATTTGCCGGATATGAACCCGGTACGTGCCGGTTACTTGTACCATTAGGGTTCAAGCCCGACCATCTCGGGAACGATTTAATATGACCACATTGAAGCTTCTAAGTCATCCCGCACACACTCCCTAGCTCCATGAGAAAATTGGGAACCCCAGAACCTCGCCTGCTAAAGAAGGAGTATTCGCCACGGGTGGGTGAGGTTGACCGTTTTGTTGCAGAAACTATTAATTTCGGTCGCAACTCCTTTAAAAGGTTGCGCTAAACAACTCCTTGAATAATATGGGTATTTTAGTCGCCTCCTATGACAGGTATTCCTGCCGCGAGTATATTCTAAGCCTCCTTAACCGCTGGGGGAAAAATTTACGCATAAACAACGAAAACGAATAAAAATAACACTAAGACAAAAATGCCGACCAATTATATATAAATATCTTGATCCATGCTCTACGTATTGGCATTTTTTATCTCAGCATTATTATCGAGCTCCGAACCAGTGTGATACCTTACCCGTAAACTGCTTGATAAAATGTTCAATATTGCTACTTTTTAGCGTTTTGGCAGCAATTTGTTAGAATGGACAATATTGCGATGCATACACCTTCAGCGGGTGATAAATGAAGATCGATAGCCTATTTGAAAATCAGATGATATATTCTATTTGTAACTTTGATGTCTATGCTGAAGATATCACAAGTAAGGGGCGGTGGCCCGATTGTTGCTCAGTTTTCGAGATATGATATGGACGGTTATAAAACTGCCTCACCTCTTTCGCGAATTCATCGATTTGTTTTAAAATTATGATCACCTTGGGATCGGGCCATAGTTGTATTCCGAAAAACTGTCATGCGGCTGTTTTAGACCACATGGGTACAACTAAACCGGACGTAGCGACCTGTAGGACCCTAGATAGCAGTGAACCGGATGATGTTCAGTGCTACTAAGATAACGGAATTTAGCACCGACTTGAAAGCGGCTATGGAAGTGGCTGATCTCGTTTGCAATAACTTCGAACTATTTTAAGAGTATGACCATGATGTGATCGGAACTTGGATGTATTCCGGGCATCTGCCTACTAACTATCTTAGCCCAGTTTGAAAATAAGATTTCACTACTAAGTTTTGAACAAATTTCTAAAATAAATCAACCCGTGCGCCAAGTATGGGTTGTTATTGCAATTGCTGAAAGCAATATATTTTATACAACATTTTTGGTGGATTAATGCTATAAATACTATTCTGATATCATATTTACGTATTATATTTAAAACAGCAAGCTAGTTAACAAAGCCTTGACCCAAAATTATGAGAGGGCAATTGAGACTGTGCATTCGTCTTTCCTAAACCACTACCAATACGATAACAGTACTCTTACCAACCGAGCCACAGTTCCAGTTTTTAAGTTCAATCTAAAAATTTAGAATAAACTTTTTATTAGACTGATAAACATAATTAACAAAGCAGATTTTTTAATAAAGTATAAATAAGAAATTATTGTTTTTAGATTTTCTAATGCTAGTTATATGGTGGTCATAATATTTCTCCCCTTTTTAGCCCACCCAGTTTCATCTATGTTTACGTTAATATTCTGCACAGCATCCGGCTTGTCATCTGGCTATGTTGAGTAGGCATAATGTAGGTATATATATATGTAATATAGAGCGTGGCATAAAAACTCATAATAATTTACGTTCACGTATCGTTACCAATCATCAAAACCATTAACACGAAATGGTGCAAATGCCTTTTTCGTTTTAGTATGATATTTGCCAAATGTTCCTGCATTGTCGAACAAAAATCGTTCTAAACGAAATCACTAATAAAAATCCTCCTTTGAGCGCAACATCTATTCACTTTATGCGTGTGTGTGTGTGAGTGACACGCTTGACATGCCCCAAGGCAGGAAACAAATTTCCACAAAATAATATTATCTGGCTAGCATCTCCGAAGAAGAAAAATGCGTAACTTTTGTAGCATCATTCGCCAGGTCTCCAACTTCATACACACAAGCACACATACATACACACATAAATAGCTCAGGGTGATTATGCCCCTTTTGTTTTGACATAAAACCGCTATGAACACATCAAGATACAACAACAAGGATATACAAACACTCAGTACTTACATGCAAACAAAATTGGTTTTGGGGGATGTAGGATATGGGATTATGTCTGTGGGTTGTTGTTACATCCATATACATAAATATTTCAGTTTGCTGTTCGAGGGGGTTCTGTTGAATTATAGCTACTTTTAGAAGTGCTGGTAATGCTAATGTTGATGCTGTTATTCACACTGTGTTTGTGTTGTTATTGTTGTTTGATGTTAGTTCCTTTTTTTCTTTTTCTTTTTTAGACAGTGAAATTTATATGTATTTATTGCCTTTGTCATCCCAAACAAAATTGAGCTGTTAAGGTTTGGGAGGCGTTGTGGGTTTAATAACTTTGCGGGTATAAAACATTTGTACATAATAATGGGCCCATACGTAAAGAGCACAGATAGGTAAAGTGAGTTTGCTTAATTTTGTATTGTTGTACTTTTGCACATCACTTATTTTAAAACTTCATTAGCACAGATATCCATTTTTCGTGTAAAGTTTTAGCTTATGTAAATACGGCACTGTTATTTTATCCGTGCTTAGCCCTATCTAATAAACGGGACCACATACTCTAACGGAGGTTAGATTTGGTTATATTGGCCTGTCCTTGAGGACCTTACATAGACTAAATTATTCCTTTGTACTACAAGAAGTTTGTTTATCGACCAAACTGAAAGCCAGAACCAAACATAAACCAGGACCTGTGTAATAAAAACTCTAGAAGCATCCTAGGACTTATGCTACTTACTGCTTTTAGATATCATAGCTGTATCACTCCTTTTAGATGGAGTACTAGCCTGTCGCGCGGAGGGCACGAGCATTTCCTACATCTTCTATCATTCACGTGGCCCTATTTAAAAGCATCTTACGCCGGAAGGGAGTGTCCTCTCAGAATACATATCATGAGCCTATAGCTCTAGTTCCCTCTTTTTAATGATAAGGGTGACTTTTTTAGGCTAAGACACTTTGCACCCACGTGCAACCATGTGGAACTCTCGCCGCCCTTTAATCTCACCAAATCTAATTTGGTGATATACGCCGCAAGCCCCCTTTTAGCTAGCTCATCCGGTTTTTCATTTCCTTTTAATCCCATATGCCTGGGACCCAATATAGATACATAATGGAAATCCAAGTAAACTGGCGCATGGTTATGAGATTAAGGGCTTTCTAATGAATCTATAGTTATTATTACGGAGACGTGCCCTTAGTTCCCGGATAGGCGGGCTTGCATCCGTTGTCTGGGAATTCAACAGAAATTGCCTTCTCAGCATACTACTTTAGAAAGAGTAGGCAATTGAAAAGAAAAGTTCGGAATGTAAAGTTGTGAATCATGGCCGATGCCAAGGGAATATGGTATGGCTTTCGTAGTATTCGGGATAAAATTTCTGCAGAAATGTATGGTCCTGTCGGTATCCGTATTTGGAAGCAGAGGAAGGGGGATACCTCCACTGATATGGGTGTCATTTGTCGCGAAACAGGGATGAAATGGCTGTGCAACGATTTTGAGCACCACAACACCTCATTTCAATACCAAAACTCACTTTGCATGTCTAGTACACTCTCACCCGACAAAAAGACAAAATGCTGTTTAGACCGACCGAAACCGATAGATTTAAGGTTGATAAAAATAAGGTATAATTTCTCCACAGCCTGAACAAGATATATTTGTACGCCTTACCGACTATTGTAGCGTATATCAAGCGGAAATGTAAGCAATCCACATATATAAATCCACATCATCCTATTAGCCTGAGTACAGAGATATAGATGAAGGCAATGCTGCTACACACCTTCTTTCGAACCGACATATACTCCAGCAAAGAGTCGGTCAAATCACAATCGATAATGTTACAGCAAAAAATATAGCGCAAACCTCTCAAGGGGCTGCCAGTGCAATATATAGCTTTTCCAACCCAATTGCCAATATCACCTACCCATGGCGAATTCTGTTTCATTAAGAGCCGAGGCTCTGGCGACCCCGAACTCCTGATGGATCTACGGGGTGGGAGGGCAGTATGGCCTCGAAGGTTTCATGTGGTCATACCAAATCGTTCCCGAGATGGTCGGGCTAGTACATTTATGGTGCGTGTTACCGGAACATACCGGGACTGTATCCGGCAAAGGACCATCAATATCGACAGCACTCCCAAAGCCTTCGGGGAGTGTCCTTATCGCTATAAAAACAACAAGCGCACCAAAAGAGTGGCAACAAATCAGCCACTTCGTAGAAGCAACACTCGGAGCAAAAAAGAGAACATGGACGCAGGAGCAACAGAAGGCTCTTAAAACACGAGAAAGGCGAAATGCTACATGAATTTATGTGACAGCAGTACCGGGGTAGGCGACAGTTTGGAAAGGGTACGTTTTAATGCCACGGATGCACGGTTGCTTCGACGGCAACAATTATGGAACATTTGGCATTTTCTACCCGAACCCGCAAAACAGCCTCTGCCATCACGCGAAAGTTTATAAGGGCGAGAGAATATTGATCTCAACTCAGATCAGTTTAATAGCGTGTAACAGAGGCTGATTTGAATATGCTTGGTCTTGCACTCGATAGCCACGAATTGTTTTGACGTAGCCACTACAACTTCACATAGTACTCGGCGCAGATTCTTCGAATCACTATTTGAGCTCAAGGGATTTCCAGTTCCGCTGGACAGTAGTAGTGTGCTCTGGATTAGATCTGTAAACACTGGGCAATAACTCTGCCAGGAAAGCGAGGTAACCCAGACCGCAGATGCTAAGGCTCATTTGGGCCTACAGCAGCAAACAGAAAAATAGCAGTGGTATTTTTTTTTCAAATTTCGTCAATTAGGTTGGATTTTCTTGGCTTTGAAGAGATTTAGAGGGTATAATCGAAACAGCTATCACCTCGTAAATTATGCAAAAACATTTTCGAAAAAATTCGAAAAATCAAAACAATTTTGAAATTTTGGGGTCAGTTTTGTTAATCAATGAATTTTAGTATAACAAAGTAAATGTATTAGGTATCTCGAAAGTCGCATTGATGTTTGAAATATTATTTTTCCAAAGCGTGTTTTAGATTTTCCTCCATGTAAAAAAAAATAAACACTTTATACGTGGCAAAATCTAAAACTCCTTTCGAAAAAAAATCTCAAAAATCAGTGCGAATTTGACAAACCTATTACTTGTACTTTGTTAGACTAAAACTTATTAGACTACAAAACTGCATACTCAAAAAGAATCAAAAAGCTCTAAATAAAAAACTCGAAGTTTTCGTAAAATTTTTTCGACTTTTCGAATTTTTTCAAAAACGGGTTTGAGATTGGTTTGCATAGTTTCAATCGGAAAATTCATAGACTTTTTTTATATATCGTAACTGAAGAAAGGATTTACTAGGTTAACATAATTTATTAAAAATTACCACTGCTATTTTTCTATTCACTGCTGTATGTCAAAGAAAAAACGAAGCGCCACCTCATACAGGAAACATGCTAAAGATAACTGAAACGTAAACGCAATTTCGCCTCACCGAAATTAATTAATTTTACAAGACCACCAATTATTCTTTAATATTACCGACATTCTTTACAGACAAAACACTTTGCAGCCAAGCTCCGTTAACTAAGCGACACAAAGTAAATTACTTAAACAGTTATAAATAATCGAATTACTCATACTCCGCAATTAATTGACTGATTATCGTATGAAATGATAAAACGAGCTACGACATTCCATAATGAAGAAAATTAATTAAATATGAAACCCTCTAATGTCATTAGGAAAATTGAAAAAAACATAGCAGCAAGCCATTTACGTTAGATAAGTAAAATCAAGGTGAAGTGCAACAAAATATTGGTGTCTATGCTCTGCTATGTCGTGGTACAAGTTCACCATCGTTTTGGTTTTATCAACTCCGAAAAATTTGAAAATATGTTGCTTTTGATAATTCAGGCAAAGATGACAACGTTTTACATTTGAGAAAATAGTAAAGAAAACAAAAAGTTTTTTGTCGCTTAATTTGTTCAAACATAGATCCGTTTTCCGCTTTTCAAAGTTTGTTATAACAGTAAATTGCAAACAGTTACCAAGTACTGGATTTTTACCGCAATGCGCCAACCAGGGGCTGAAACTGTTATTCCTTTTATAATATAAGTCCTTGCTAAACTATTAATTTTGGACTTTAAATATATTTGGATCAAGGTAAAAATTATTTTCGGATTTTTATTTTTTGAGTCCGATAGAACTAGCTAAACTCGGACTTTTAAAAATAAAAGTCCCGCTTGATAAGAAAGAAACGGCTTATCCGAAATAATTTTTTTTTTTTTAATTCGGATAAGCCGTTTCTTTGTTATCAAGCGGGACTTTTATTTCGGCCTTAAAAAATAAAAGTCTTGATTCAACTTTTATTTCAGGACTTTTATTATTAACTAGTTCTATCGGACTAAAAAAATAAAAATACAGATTTTACTTTTATATGTGGACTTTTATGGAAAAAGTTCGAAAAATAAAAAGGATGCATGATTCGACATGATATTGCTATAGGGATACCTGGGAACTCAAAAATTTTCACCTAGGACAATTTTTTGACCCGAAATTTTTCGACTCCGAAAAAAAAAAAATTATTATTTTCCGTCCGTGGCGCCAACTGTTTTGTGAGCCGCAATCCTATTGTTTCGTTTCCTAGCAATGCTCACAATGTGGATTTAGAATAACATACACACTGATACATATCATCACCTGAAAAGCTAAATACCATAGTAAGTAAAATTGATTTATGACATTTTGTATTTCAGTGCCATTGTATGTAAGTACAGCAGCGTACACGAAAATAGCAGTAACGATTGTTACCAAATTTCGTGAATTAAAATTCTTCCTTTTATATTTAAGATAATTTAAAAAAACTTCTATAAATTTTCTAATAAAACCAATTACGAAATCTTAAAGTGCCTGACTGCTCCGACACCAGATTTGGGTGCACCATGTCGAAATCTGCGAGAATTTATAGTTCTGTTTCTGGTAACAAAATTTATTTGAATTTTTCAAAAAATTTTCATTTCATGATTTGTAACAAAAAGCCCTATATTATAATTAGATTGACGAACGCCTTATCTCAGAATGCTTTTCATTAACTCCCCCTTATGTCCAAATGCATTGAGCTGATGTTCTGATAGGGAGTTTTAGAAACAAATTTTGAAATAGTGAATTTTTGAATAAAATTGTAACGTATGGCATTCTTCAAACAAATTCTGAAAGAATGACCAAACCAACATAGCTCTTTATCAATTCACGAAATATTTAGTAGAAAATTAATTATTTCCTCCGAAACCTGTTGGCATTTACAAATTTATTATCACTACTAATATACTACTAAAGGTACTTTTCTGCTACTATTTTTACTGAAGGAGATTGAATTATTTCCCGTTTTGCTTACTTCGTAAAAGCAACCCGTCCAGATTCTTAAATTTGGAAATGTCAAAGCTCTGTCATCATTGGAGAACAAACCTCTAGTGATTGAATCGTGTATTCGACTGGCTGGCAATTCTGTGACATTTTCAAATGTTGGCTATGAATAAAATTGTTCCTCATAATGTCGTGGTGAAGTGTGAATAATAATTTAAGAGGCATCTACTTTCGCTTAAAATTTTATGAAACAAAATTTCTATCACTCCACTGACGAAAACATGTTTACAACCTGTTCGCTGAAAGCGTCCAACATCTCGCACTTCTAAAAATCTATGATTGAGTGAGAATTTGAGGCATGCCTTTGATCTACATTTTGTGTTAAATAAAATTTGGGGCTACCTGGGCCATATTTCTCTTCATACTTCTTAAGCCGTGGCGGCCGCCGTGGTCTGGTGGTAGGGTGCTCCGCCTGACACACGTAAGATCCTGGGCTCAAGTCAAAAATATATAAAAAGTTGTTTCACAGCGAGATAGCCTCTCGGCCGTAATTCGGCAAACACGCCGAATGTATTTTTGCCATAAAAGCTTCTCGACGAAAACTCAGACTTTCGGTGGCAGCATAAAGTACAAACATATGCAAGTTCGCCAAATTACTTATTGACTTACGTAATTGGCGTTTAACCGTTTAACCGGTTATGGCCGTCCAACAAGGTGCGCCAGTCGCTCCTTCTCTCTGCCAACCGACGCCAATTGGGCACACCAAGGGATTTTAAATCGTCCTTCCAACGGAGTGGGGGCCACCCTCTTCCATAGGCAGGCTCCGATAGAAACACTTTGTTGGCCGGAGCGTCATCTTTCATTCGCATAACATAGCCTAGCCCGCGCAGCCGCTGCTGGACCATGTTGATGTCTACATATAGCTCGTACAGCTCATCGTCAAATCTTCTTCGGTTTGCCAAATTATAGAAACAAATTTATATGAAGCACGCCTCAAATTGAATGAAAATCTCGGCCTTGATCTCCTCGTAGATACATTGCGTAAAATTTTTGTAAACAATTGTTTTTGTTTTTATCGGGCTATTGATAAATCATTCAAGGTTCGAATCGAGCTCAAGGCCAAAACAATAATTTTTTTCTAATGATAATTATTGTTATTTTTTAATCTTTCTAAATTTGAAAAATTGTATTTTGTTTTTGGAATAGTAAGTAGAAAATTGTTCAGACAACCTTCCATAGCTGCGCAGATAGATCAATTTCGAAGGGTGATAAGCCTTCATCATCAGTACGCTTTAGGTTCTAGAGGCATAAACACTCCTTTGAAATGTTTTTTACCTCATACTTAAGTTGAGAATATATGTACGTATGAGAAGGGTTTGAGAAATCACTTGGGCTTACATCTGTTCTTTATTCGATTCGAACCTTGAATGAGTAAAATTTTTGTTATAAAGTATTATTAGCTCTTATCAGGCATCGACATGAGCTTTTTTATTGCTTTTTGTCAAAAGGACGGTGATATTAATTCATAATATTTTTCTTCGTAGCCACAGTATTCAGATAAAAAATCAATTAAGATTCTTTTTAATTAAAAACAACAAATTCCCAGATACGCTTATTCATATTTGTGCAAGCAGGTAATTGAGTAAGAATTTGAAGTATTATTACTTCTTTGCTTTTAGTGTTAAAAAGTCAACCGCACGGCATTGATGTTCAGAGATCACACACAAGTTATTTTATTTTTTCTTCCAATATTAGATGAAAACTTAGTTTAATAAAAAGGTTAAGATATAATGGAAATGCTTAAGGCTTGGTTTCTTCGAAAGCGGTACCGCTATGTAGCGGCTGTCAATATTAGAACAGTGGCGATTGATATGACAGCGATTTTTGTGGCACGATAGGCATAAGAACAAATTTGTAAGCACCATGAGCGTTGGCATCTCTTTAAAATAAGCTGATGCATTTGCATAATATTGGCAGTTGTTTTTTATTGAAATGACTAATCAGTTGTTTCAGTATATAACATTTTTAAAGAGTATTGTAAATTAATTTAATTGTAAGCTTGAGAGGAAAAGTTTTTCTTTGGTAATAATGAGATCCATTTTTCTGAATGTCTGTTAATTCAAGAACGACAAATCTGATTTGTTGACTTCACCAACGTCATTTCTTTCAGTACATATAACCTAAAGGTTTCTACCAGGGGTATGATGGGCCGACGTGAAGTAATGTTCTTGATATTACATTGGGTTCAGATATAACAGGGTATGAGTTCTGCGCACTTGACGCGCCATCCTTATTAGACCATGCATATATCACCGTCAGCATTCAGCTAAAGAGATGGGGAAAAACTTTGGAAAGAAACGGCCTCATACTAATTTCAGAAACGTGTCGAAGTAAGACTTGGATAATCCAAAGAGGTTGCCACCGTAGATGAGCTGGAGGAATTCAACAACCTTTTATCAAAGGCGCTGTGTAACTGTGTAGAAAAAAATTGCCAAAATAAGTAGTCCTTTTGGGGATTAGGACTCACACATTACTCGTCGAATTTCCTTGAATTTTGAGTAAAGTTTTTAAATTTCACTTATATTGGTCTCATTAAACATTGATAGAAATTTTTATAGAAAAATAGCAAAAATAATTAAGCTGATGCAAAACCTTGTATACTAGCTTTGCTGAAGAACTGCATATAGTTCATAAAATTTGAAAGACTTTAATATCTGGGCAGATGGTTTTAGGGATTTCGGGATTTCGTTGGCTATCTGTGGTCTACTCCTGCATAGATGGGCCTCGATTCAGCTCTTACAGGGTAGCAAGGTCTGCCGAAATAGTTGGGGGTTTGACGAGGCACTATCCAAAGGCTTCCATGCGGTACGTTGCAATATACTGGAAGCCCCGTCCTAATGGTGCTGTATGAAGGATGTTGAGCTGGACGAAAGTATTTCGTCGTTACTCACTTGAATTTCAGGAGGATTTATCAAAGGTTGAGATCGGCCTCGTTGTAAACTATATGATTGCCATGTTACGATTCTATAAGTAGCTATAACTGCTCCCCTATCAGGGCAGCTACCGCCTAACCTAACCTCATAGACCGGTCAATATAGACATTCGATGTTACATAAATCTCAACAAGCTGTAAAAGAATAAAAATGTTCACAGCATAATCAAAAATAAGACTTCAAAATTGCCCATTGATGCGGTACATGGAAAAAGTTTAAAAAATGGTTTTCTAATGATTTCATTCAAAAAATGTTTAGACAAAAAAGATATAAATTATTTTTTCCAAAAAGCCACCGTTTCTGAAATACATCGAATCAAAAAATTGCGTGCAGTCGCCACATCTGTTTTAAAAAATTTGAATCGGTATAATTGGGAAACTAATAACACAACCCCAAAAAATTTGAAAAAGGTCCACACCCACAATTGAGCTATTAATTTTCGAAAGGTCTTCGGTTCGCTTAATCTGAATACCGAATCATATTTTTCAATTTGGTTCTTGTTTTCGAGATATTCTCACATACGATACGAAAATCACATTTTTCGGTTCCATTCGGTACGTAATTTTTCCAGAAAACTAATTATCATTAAAAAATTCGAAGCTGCCCCAGCGTGTTAGGTGGCTTAGAATATACCCGCGGTAGGTATGCCCGTCGTAAGAGGCGACTAAAACACCAATTGATTCAAGGGTTTGCCAGCGCAATATATAGCTTCTCCAACCAAATTGTCAACCTCACCTACTCGTGGCGTATCATGTTTCATTAACAGCCGAGGCTCTGACGACCCCGAACTCCTGATGGATGTAGGGGCGGGAGGGCGGTATGGCCTAGAAGGTTGCATGTGGTCATGCCAAATCGTTTCCGAGATGGTCGGTCAACATCAATAACACTCCCCAAGGCCTTCAGGGAATGCCCATATCGCTACTACAATAACAACAACTACATATACAAAGCTCAAGCATTTTCCTCATAAACACTTTTTATACCTTTCATTAAAGTGAAATGGTATATTAAGTTTGTCACGAATCTCAAGATAGACCCACCAATAAGTATACCGAATTGATCAGGATGACGAGTAGAACTGATTTAGCTAAGCCCGTCTGTCTGTCTGTTTGAATGTAAACTTCGAAAATGTTTTCGAAAAAGAGGCCTCTGGTCATTTATTCCGCGTTTTAACCACTAGAAGATTGATTAAATATATCAGATATCCAAAACAAACTATTGTTCGGATAAGAGATTTAACGTAATTCCTTTCTCGTTTCAACAAAGCTTGAAATTCCACAAGATGTTTACATATAACAACTCATTGATCAGATTTTATGAATTTTTTGAAATTTCAACGGCACTACTGAAGACAGTCGCGTCCTTACTTGTTAATTTTACACTTCTGATATATTGATATTTACTTTTTTTATTCCACTCGTTGCGAAGAAAAGCAAAATGAGGCAAATTTTTAGGCAAAATAATTTGTCGGACGGTGCAATTCTTAGTTTTTCTCGGAGTTTCCAAAAAAAAAAATATTTTATGGAATTTGTTCTTAAAATTTTGTTTTTTTTTTTAAGCAAAAATCGTTAGATTCGTTATGGAGTCGGGCCCAAGTAGCGCTCTAGGCGCCATTTTGTTGCACTTTCTGCTGGAAACAATTAAATTTTCAGGCCTGCGTATAGTTTTACTCAAACCACTTGGTTAAAACAATATACCTACTGATGTCCTTGATGCGGCAGTTTGACATCGCCCCTAAGTCCGGCAACACATAATTGCCAAGAGTTCGGGACCGAAAATTTGCGATGGCTGGGCACTCGCAGAGGAAGTAAATTATTTAAGAGAGAAAAAAATAGTACACAGTATATTTGTTTTATTTCATTCATAAATTTCTTTAAAAAAATTCTTCTTAAAAAGGGAAAACAAGCTCCATTGAGATTTTTCCAATTTTTTAAATCAATTTTTGGATATTTTTTCAAGGAAAAACTCGTTATATAATAAATAATTGAGACATTTTTTCTTTTATTTTATGAAATCCATTCTTAAAATAATTTTTACAGAAAACAATTTTTAAAAAAATTACATAATACCGAATATATTTTTCTTTTACTATTATTGTATTAAAAAAAGTTTAATTGAGAGAAAAAAATTTTTATTTTGAAAAACATTTAATAAGTTCTTATGTAGATTTCCAAGCTTCGAAAAAAATATGCGATTGAAGCTTTTCAAATTACTTTGGGAGTTACTAATTGTGTTAACGAGGGTAATTTTATTAAAATTTCGAAATGCATTAAGCAAAAAGATACCTCATACATAAAGCGTATCATCATCAAGCTAAAAATTTAGCGATAACTTCGAAGGTTTGTATGTATTTTGCATGTATGTATGTTTGTAAGCTTGTATTTCACACAGGTAGATACAATTTATGTAACCGACACCTGCTCGCCCCATAAAAACGAACGATTTTCACAGTTTTTCCAGCGATGCGCTAACACACACTCATACACATGCATTTGAAACATTTTATTTATTTATTTATTTATTTATTTATTTATTTATTTATTATTTAAAGTCGACGACAAACTATGGTCGACTGCATAATATAAAAGATATATAAATATACAACTCAAAAGATAAAATTTAAGATATATCGAGCTTTCAACAATGTTATATTACAAACAAAGAAATATTAATGAACATTACTATTTAATTTCAGAATATAATAATAATAAGAAGTATGAGCAGAAATAAGATCTTATGCCGAAATCTTATACTGGCGGAATGCATCAGATTCCGCTCAGCATGACTTCGGAATGCAGTGGATTCCAATCTCCCTGTTGGAATGCAACAAGATTCCAATCAGCATGTCATGGGAATCCGGCAGTGCTAAGAGTAGTGTAATGAGGATACGCCATCACAAGGCATAAAAAAGTAACATGACCTGTGTTGTTGGAATGCACCGGATTCCAATCAGCTCGATGCCTGACCCATAAGATTATACTGCCGGAATGCATACGATTCCGGTCAGTGACTCTTGAAAAAGCATGTTTTTTACGTTGTTGGAATGCACCAGATTCCAATCAACACAGTACTGTCTTGTTCCTTCTTAATGAGACATGTTGATAAATGTTCCTCCATCCTTAAGCGAGATAGTTCCTGTTTTTTATCGAAGGAATAAATGCCGGCAAATTAAATTAGCTTGTATCTCTTAAATTAGATAGGCAAGTATTGCATTACGTATAGTGGCAAAAGTACATTCAAGACTGATGCAGCTATACAAGTCATTGTAGTGCGCGCACCAGATAAGAAGAGGATTATTTTTAGCAAAGTTTCGTCGACAAAGGGGTAAATAGAAAGGAACGTAGTGTCTGGATACTCTAGGGGGAACCGCAAAAAACAAGCGGCTGAGGAGGTCCGCGGAATCAATTTCTCCAATAATGAGCTTATGGATGAACAATACCCCCAGTAATATTCTCCGATTTTCCAGAGTGGGTAAGTTAATAAGAAGAAGTCTACTTCTGTATGGAGGAAGGTGGAGACTTGAGTCCCAATTAAGGCCGCGCAATGCAAATATCAAAAATTGCTTTTGAACTGACTCAAGACGCTTTATATGCTTTTGAGAAACAGGGGACCAAACGCATGAGCAATACTCGAGTATTGGACGAACCAGCGATGTGTAAAGAACCTTAGTGAGGTACGGATCATCGAACTCTTTAGCCCATCTTTTAACAAATCCAAGTAAACCCAACGCTTTGTTGGCTATAGATGAAATATGCATGTTAAAATTCAATTTCGGATCAAAAAGGACACCTAGATCATTTGCAATAGATATACGCTCCAAAGGCGTACCATCTATTACATAAGATTTCAATGCTGGCTTCACTCGGTGAAATGTCATATGCTTACATTTAGAGCAATTTAAAGCTAATAAATTTGTTGTGCACCAACATTGGAACGAGTCCAAGTCGGCCTGAAGAAGATCCAAGGAACTCAAATCGGTAGGACAGTAAGTGTAGCAAAGTTTTACATCATCCGCATACATTATAGTATGGGAATATAATATTGTCTGTGGCAAGTCATTAATGAAAAGGGCAAAGAGCAAAGGGCCTAGATGACTTCCCTGGGGTACGCCAGAGGAAACTCCGAACGATTCCGACAGATTGCACTTGAACAGGACTTTTTGGGTCCGGTTAGAAAGATAGCTTTTCAGCCACATTAATAGGTGAAACGGAAAGCCCAGTAAATCAAGCTTATGAATAAGCAACTCGTGGTTGACGGTATCAAATGCTTTGCTGAAGTCCGTGTAGATGACATCCGTTTGCTTGTTCGCTAAAAATCCTTCCATAACTATAGAGGTGAATACAAGCAAATTTGTAGTGGTTGACCTTTGACGAATAAAACCGTGTTGGCATGGAGATAAAAGACTAGAACACTGATATTGCAGTTGATTGGTGACAATCTGTTCAAAGACTTTAGGAATGACTGAAAGTTTAGCAATACCCCTGTAGTTTTCAACTTTTGACCTACTACCTTTTTTATGCAGGGGTATAATAAAAGACTGTTTCCAAAGTGCCGGGAATGACGCAGATCCCAGAGATAGCTCAAATAATTTTAAAATAGGCTCATACATGTTTTCGGCGCAGTACCTAAGCACGCAGCTAGGAACACCGTCCGGTCCCGGAGAAAAGGTGGGCTTCAAAGATTGAAGACTCTGAAGAACAATATTACCATCAATAGCAGGATTCCTAATGTAATTCGAGCTATCTAAGCGATAGGGATATTGACCAGAATGTAAACCACTGGATGAATACGTGGACTTAAAGAACTCAGAAAATAGTTCAGCAACGTCGTCATCAGTGCAAGCTTTTTTACCTCCAAAGGTTAATGAGGAAGGATACCCAGAAGTTTTCCGCTTTGAATTTACGAAACTGTAAAACTTTTTTGGATTTCTAAAAAAATGGGCTTTACAACAACTCAAGTAATTTTTATAACAAAGCTGATTAAGACGGTGAAATTTAGAACGAGCTATTAGATATTTAGAGAGGTCAGCAGATGCTCCAGATTTCTTGAACCTCTTATAAAGCCTAGATTTGATGTTATTAAGTCTGATAAGTTGCCTTGAAAACCAAGGGGGCTTATTCGAACATAGGGTATAGCGAGTAGGAATGCAGGTATCAAAGAAGCTATCAAGCGTACTGTAAAATATAGAGATAGCCGAATCGACATCAGTGCAAGCATAGAGATCCGACCAATCATGGGAAGCCAACAGATCATTGAGCATAATGAAATTCGCTTTGTAGAAGCATCTAGATCGGGGACGAGACTGTACTTGAATCCTACGGGGTAGGCTGATATCAAGTGATATCTCTAGCGTAGGGTGAAGAGGGTCTTCTGGAAGGGATAAAGGTGGTATTTGCGTAAGGGCAGTACCCACCGAGCCATCCACAAATACTAAATCCAGCATTTTATTTCCACTATTTGGAACATTGTTAATCTGTAAAAGAGATGAGTCTAACAAGCAATTGAGAAACTCATGTTGAGCAGTGGGAGTTAAAAAGTTTGAATCACTTATATTAACCCAACTAACTGTTGGCAAGTTAAAGTCACCAACAACAACAAGTCTATCGTTATCTCCCAACTGCGAATGCAAATCACAGATGGCCGAGCTATGACTAGCATAAACATCCATATCCGAACGAGGTGGTATATACGAACAGCAAACAATTACGCTATAGCTACCGAATGAAAGCCTAACTGCTATGAATTCGATATGGGAGATATTGTCCAGCGAAATCAACTCAGACGATAGGTTAGATTCAACAGCAATAAGGACACCTCCCGCTCTAGAGATGCGATCACGCCGATAAACAGCATATTTATTTGAAAAAACCTCAGAATTGTAATTATCAGGCTTTAGCCAGGTCTCCGTAAAAGCTACAACTTGTGCAGAAAAGTTGAAAGAATTAAGGAAGAATGGAACAAGTTTTGATCGTAAACCACGAACATTTTGATAATTAATGAGAAGACGGGACAGATCAGCAATTACCTTTGTGTTGTTATTACTGTGTTCGTCATACCGTTTTTTGGCTGTAATAAAACAGGTTCGGCCCTCACCTTTCTCGTGAACAAGTGAACCACAGTATGCTTGGGCCAAAAAGAGGAATCAAGTACCTTATCGAAATATTCATCTGAAAGGGATATTTTAAATGAGGAGATGTCTCTCTCATATTTAAAGTTAAATTTATACACATTGATGTTACTAGTGGGTGCAACACCAAGTTTAGAGCAAACGTAATGAGCAATGTCATTTTCGGTAAGCGAGGCATGTAATCGGGACACAAATACAGCCCTACGAGGTGGCACGGCAGTCACCTGCAAAGGAGTAGCGGATAGCGCACCAGAGAGCTGGGAAGGTGCGGCCGTTATAGCGTTGGTTATCGAGCCCGTACTATTTTTTTCAGGTACACTTGCATCGCTAGCAACAACCCCAGTATCGGTAACTGTTATTGTTGGAGCTAAAAATACCGGTGGAGGTGTAGGATGAATTGGGGAGTCCAGCGAAATCAACATTGGTGACGTAGAACAAACAGCCGCAAAGGTACCACTATTAGTTCGTGCATCGTTTAATTTGCCAGAGATCGTCTCACTGGAAGTCTCGGCACAACCTTGTGGAGATTCTTGTGGAGATTTCTGAGCTGCATTGTTCATAACGTCTTTGGTTAGCCTGTTCGTATTAGTCAACGCGGTTGAAGCGACATTCGTAGGAGGACAGCTTTGCCCCTGACTCGAAGACAAGTTGGCGTCATTGTTGGGCATACATTTCTTTCGTTTTGGGGATTCAGATATCACTTTCAATTTTTTAAAGTGAGCCTCCATCGTTTTGAATCTTTCGTTAAGGTCACGAAACCCAATAAAAATGTTGTTGAACTCTTTCTGAGTTTGCCTCATAAAAGCTCGCATGTCATTTTCTACAGAACGACAATCATGACATGTCCAGTTCAGTCCAATTTTGCTGGATATTAGGTCAACAACCCGACCACCTATGTGAGAGAAACCGGCACAGATAACATGAGCCATATTATCACAGAGCCAACAACAAACATAAGTATCACCACGGGAAATTTTCTTTTGATTGGTGCACTTCTTGACACAGCAATCCAACATAATTGCAAAGTTAAACAAACCCAAAAGAAAAATAGGCAAAAGAAACTATAAGTGTAAGATAAATTGAACAGCTGTTCAGAAATTATGGGCAAGAGTTATTTTGGAGCACTGGATGCAAATCGCAAGACAGCGTATAGCTAGCAGCGAACACAACACAAAGCAAAAAGGGCACACAATGACTTGCTAATAGCAGCTACCAACAAAAAGGTATGCAGTTATCACAAATTTTTGTGAAAATCTATGATATATGAACACACAGACTGAATGTTTAAATTGCACAAAAAGCCACTATGTATATTGCACTGTGTAAAGATTTAATACGAAATTAAACTTTTAAACTGTTTTCTATTCTATGAATAAATATTTATGAAAGATAAAACTTGTTTACAAAGTAAAAAGAATAACAATTCGAAGAGCGATCAAAAACACGTCCGCGCACGGCAAGGTTACCAGATCAATGTATGTATGTATATGCATGTGCGTTTCTTATAAGGATGTATTCGTATATTTTTTCAATCAATGATGTAATCAAGACTGTTTTTGACGATCCGTATGAAATTAATTGCATTCGTGAACACCGTTATTTGATTTTGAATTCAAGCACCAGTTAATCACAAATATGTATATACATAAGTATTTTTGAAAATTTACAAAAAAAAACTTGCTAACGTCACTCACCTTTATCGCCCTGTGCTATATTGCCAAAGCGATTCGTTAGATAACCGCGTAGATTTGAGACTACGCGTTGTGGCGAATTCGGGCCACTGCCGATGGGGAAACTTCGCAATTTGAAGAACAGTGCGGACGATTCACCATTTGTGCCAGCACCACCATCAGCAGCACTGCCTGCAGCGCTATTATTTGCACCCGCGTTCGACGCCACTGTCTTGAATTAGTGAAGCAATTTGGCGATTTGCGAAAATTTAAACTTTTTTTATATTACTTGTAGTTAAAAATTACTTTTGCAACTGCATTAGTTAAGATGCTTAATTTTATTTTTATTCAAGTTCTATTCCATGAAAGCTAAGTGCTTTTGTTGCGAGCAAACGCCAAAATGTATGCTCTAAAAAATGTTCGACTTTTTTCCGGATTTATCGGCAATTTTTTTCACACCAATTCACAATTCCATTTGCTTATGCAATTTTAAACTTAATTAAACCACTGCTCGTGAAATTTTCTAGAAATACTCAAATTTGCCGCAAAAATAAAAGTTAAATTTCTTCATTTGTTTAATACACTTTTATATTAAATTTATGTACATTCGTTTTGTTTGTTAAGCGAAATTAAACTTTTTTCATAGACATTTTTTTTTTAATTCTCTTTGCCTATTTTTTAATATTTATTGAAAAAATCCTGCACACACACACTTGAAAAGTTGAAAAAAATTGCTATACCAGACGACCTCCGTGCATCGTCCAGGCCAGAGCAAAGGTAACTTTTGTCTGGCAGCGCTCGCCTAATGCATAACCAACATGCCTGTGTATACCTTGGCGCTTGTGTAGTGCTATGCAGCCTGGAATTCCAGCGGCAGCAAGTACCTGTGAGTGCTCCACAGAAAGCTTAAAATCCGCAAACGCTCAACCCTGCGCAAAATGCGACATCCAACGGAACATACAGTCCCTTTTTGGACTTTCCAAGGAGCGCACTTTGTACTCACTCAATATTAAGTGTGTATTTGTTGTAATTCATTTAGATTTATTGTTGTCTTTAAACTATATGTGTTTTTGTGTGCATGCTTAACCTGGCAAGTAATTGAAATTGTTCAACATTTCTCACTCTGCACTCAACTTCACATACACAAGCACTCTTATGCGCGCGTCAATTCGCTCTCTTCGCTTTTCAGCTGCGTGACATGCGCATCCTGGCGTTTAAAGTTTTCTTTTACTTTTTTCCTTTTTCTTATTACAATTTAATCGGTTATGTCAGAGTGTAAGTATGTACATATGTAAATGTAGGTTCTTATATAAATGCGTACGTCCATCCAATTGGCTTTGTGAGTACCTTAGCACCGTTATTTCACATGCATATTACTCACGCTCAGTTGAGTTCTCATACAAAATGGTATTGAAATTATTTTATTTTTCTAATTTCCATCATCCTGCATCTACGTGAACTCGTGTGTATGTGTGTGTGTGTGCAATGTATGAGGTGTATGAATACCTCTATAATCCTGTTCGCAATTGGTGATAATTTTGTTGAGCACATGCAGTGTTATTGCGACTTTTAATGCAGTCATCAATGAGTGAATTCAGTTCTTCTCGCACATAAATTCGATGCAATTCAATTCGTCCGACTTTTTACAAAAAAAGGAGAACTGTATAGTTGATACATAGGAAAGTATAAGCACTTGTGTATTTCCTACAACTACATACTAGCGAAAGGTGCGATATCTTATGGCCTATCGACTCATATTTTAGATTACATTTTCTGTTGAGGGCATTTACATTTAAAAAGACCTAATGAATCATGATCATGGACAAGATCATCAAAACAGGCACTTGACATAAGTTTATAGGGTACGGAATACCATGAGCAAGAAGCGCAAATAATAGGAATTAAACGAACCTGGATGGAGTGTTACTGATATTAACGGAAGGCAAACTTGCCAGGGTAGAATAGATAGGTAGGTAGATTGTTGTGAGGCTATGCACTGCTACCTATAGGGGTATTGTGCCCTCATTCACTTCACAGCATCTCGTCTAAACCAAGCTTCCTAAAGGAATCGATAATGGTGATCGGCCTTAGAGAGTGTATGTATGTGTCTAGTTTCTAATTTTATTCTTCTTCTCGACGGGCAACACATTCGAGAAGAATATGTTCTGTAGTCTTATTCTCGCTGTCCCGGACCAACACCCCATCTGCTGCTTGTTTCCATCCACTCCTCATGGCACTTAAGCACTGTTGATCTTATCTCATATTGCATTGAGCGCGCCCTCACTGCCGCTGAGTATAACAACTAATTCATTGGTGTAACCTTCTTGCAGGTTGATCTCTGCGCATCGACTTATGGCGACAGCCTCGGCCAGAAAAGTTCTCAGATTTTATTGGAGTAGTATGAACATTTTGGTTCTGGGACCAAAGGTCCACTCTCTGATGCCCTTTAGTATATGAGAGCCATCAGTATATCATATTTGAGTGTGATCGTGGTGGAGCGCCTTTTGTCGGCAAGTGCTCTCTATTCTTAAATACTTTTTAAACCTAATCAACTTTGTTTCATCTAATGCAATTTGTTCCGTAAGCTCGAGCAACACCTTCATCATCGCGTTGGGCATGTGCATAATGCAGGCACTAGTTAAGAGTTGGAGCCTGGTGAATGATTTTTATACAATCACTAGTGTTTCTCTTGATGCCCACTAGATTGCTCCATTCACTATGATGGGTCTAACTACCACGCGTGTACATCTACCTTCGGATATTGGGGCTGTATCTCACAGGATTTTCCTTCTATGCGTCCGTTCTTGCCTTTGATATAGTCTTGTCGACGTTCTTTCTCTACATTAGCTTAGCTTCAAAATTGACTCCCAAGTGCCTCACCTCAGTCCCATGCTCCAACCGAAGTCCATCAATTACAATTTGCCTTATGCATCATTTTTTTTTTTGTCAACTTCAATGCCAATCACAAATAGTGCTCTCAAATCTTGTAATTAGGACAATATTGTCCAATACCTCTGACAGTAAAATTGGCTAACTTTCATCCATACAAATCGACCCACCCTAATGCACAGTGTTAAGGTGTGCTTGGAAATATTCGTAGAAGTGGTATGTGTCAAGCACATTGAGGTCGTAAGCAGGGCGTGCGAATACCGCGGAACTACTTGAAGATAGTACCGGGGGGTAAATGGTACTCAGACGGTAGGAGGTTTAGTGCGGTTAAAGTCCCACACTGACTATGAGGCTTTCGATGCTTCCTCCTCGTAAAAAAAACCTTTGAGAGTAAAATCCGTTCCGTGAGAGCTTCTTAAAGGAGTTCATCTACTTCCAAGCTCCACCGCAAGGGTGACAGGATGCCCCTTGCGTAAAGCGTGGTGGAAAGGTTTTTGGAAAAACTACAGAAATATCAGGTGAATGTCCGCACGTTATTATCTTTGCAAAATGAAGTTTGAGGGCAGCAATAATACTATGGTTCCAGCCTGCGAGTAAACAAGACTACATCGACGGCTTCATGATGAAGGAAATGAGGGGATAGAAACTGTCGAAGTAGGTATATCCTAGTAATATCCTAACTATTTAATGTCGAGAAGAGCGGATGTAGATACTTTCTGGATCGTAGAGACGTCACTCACAATTTCTGCTGTATATACGAAAAAAAAAAATGATTTAACAACCAAAAAAGTCGGTAGAGCTGGTCACCAAATATGATTCCCACTTTTCTACAGGCCCGAAAAATATTTCATTGTTTATATCTATAATTTTCCTCTATATAAACGTGTTAAAAAAATTATGTAAAAATGTTAGTATAATACATTTATTTATTTCTTATTCGCCCACATGCTTTCTTCCGTCTTTGTGCATGAAACGACATTTAATATTAGCTTTCTTTTTTTCCTATCTTACGCACAGTCCATGTATCAAATCGACTGACCATAGCTTGCGTGTATGTATTAGTGAATTAGCACAAATTGCACAACAAATGTACCATAATTTTGCAATTCCGGTGTAATTTATCAAAAGGGCAGCGTTTGTGACAACATTTGTCATGATTAGATTTCGTACAAGGTCCAAAGATAAACGTTTGCTGAATTGTTGGTAATGAATTTTAATATTTTAGCATCAATACTCAATTGTTTACAAGTGTGCTAATATATCAACATTAATAGGAAAATGTTCAAAAGGATTTGCATTAAGATTTGCATTAAGTGTGACAGTAAATACTGGATGTGTTATATAATAGCCAGTAATAGATTTCACGGATATTTTAGAGAAGTCATCTAACGTGGACTATTTTTAAAAGGCATGTAAGATTTCATCTGCCTACCCCACGCACGCAACTTTTTGAACCTAATGCCGGCGGCAATAACTGTAGAAACTTACAATCCCAAACGAAGGGTACCATAACTACTGGCGTTTGATATTGCCTTCCCTGGCTTTAGTAATAAGACGAAAAACGTGATCTGGCAGGAACAAGGACAAGAAGCAGTGCTTTGCTAACACCAAACAAAGAATTAGGGTTTGCATCTCGGAATCCACGCAGTTGTTGGCTGAAATAAATTCGAAACTGTACAGGACATCGTCTATCTGTGAGCCAGAACTAAATGGAAAAACAATGTAAGCTTGAAATGAAAAGAATAATCATTAGTGTTCGTACCAAAGCAATTAAGAAGTGAAGTTCGCTGTAGCGGAGCAAAATCCTCCTCTTAAATTTTCTCACGGTATCTAACCTGTTTTTAAAAGAAAAGTTTTTCCTGAAATGTATAACCTCATTCGTAAAGGCAACGGCGTGTATGGAAGGAGGTTTAATGATGAGATGTATGAACTTTAAGCAGAGTGCAATGAATGAAAGCCCAAAAGCTTCGCTGGCCAGATCGTGGTATGAGTACGGATGAAGAAACTTTGGTCCAGAAAGTATTTCTATCGATAACCATGGTTGTAAGCAAAGGAAAAAAGACACCCTTACTGAGTTGAAAGGAACAACTGGAGGAAGACTTGGTCCTGCCGTCGGCAATGGGGAAAAGCTATAACTGAAATCTAGGACCACAATTGACTTTCCCTTTCCTTGTATTATGAATATAACATTTAGAGAAAATTTTCCTCAACAATTTTCTTCAATTTAGTATACAAGCTTATCTGAGTCCAAAATAGATTGGTATTGAAAATGGGCGAAATCGAAAAATTACCACGCCGATCTCGAAAATTTCGAAAAATGGATAAAATGCGATAGTTAATTACCAAATACAGATAAAGTGATGAAACGGAAATTTTTATTGACGCTATCATGAGAAATATAAATTTGATGACATTTGGAAAACAGGAGTGGCGCCACCTACATTTAGAAGAAGGTAATGTAAACGATTTTTTTAGCCATTAATAAAAAGCATTTAAAGACATCTAGTTGAAATTTCGAACTCTGTGAAAATTAACATAATCCCACGCCCACTTAAAAACAATCAATATTGAAATTTCGAAATTTTGGAAAATGGAAAAATCGCGATAACTCATTGCCAAAGATCGATTAAGTTATACGACTTGAAATGTGGGTTGAATTTATGTTAAACAAGTAAGGAAGTCTAAGTTCGGGTGAAACCGAACATTACATACCCAGCTGTACACTTGAAATGCTGTTGTTGTTTGTTTTGTGTGCTTAATAGTGTTACAAGACTGCGCAATAATACATATACATATGGTTCTATTCTGAACTAATTTTCGTTTAAAAGAAGCAAAAAGGATACAGAGGCTAACACCAATGACATCGAGCGGGAAATAATGCAGTTTTCCTTCAGATATGGGAATTTCACTACTGTTTATTTTAAAATAAAGATATAACAGAACAATAAATATAAACACGCAAGTACCATTGTACGAAAAAGCGTTATTACAAAAAAGGGCAGGGTTATTAAGGAAATTTTCCAACTTTTACTAGAAATAGGTTATTACCTGCACCTACGCACTTTTACAAAATCTTTTATATAAAACAAGGCGATTTAACCGCTTTAGTACATTTTTACTGTAAATATTTCGCTTGGTCCATAGCGAGTACTAGCAATGTAGCCATTCACATACGTATTATGCCGAACATTAACAGTTTCGATACGCCCCTATGCCTTTAGTAATAAATGCTGGACAACAACAGCGAGGCATTCAGATGGGATAGAAAACAGCCACACAAACATCTAAACAGCAGCCAAGAGCGCATATTACTTTAAATCAGAGCCGGCCAAAAGTTGCACATTGTGCAATTTGAGTTCGTATTTTCACACAGACACTAACGATGTGCGATCACGATCGTTTGCTTTCGCTTCTCACTCACTAAAATCAACAGTGAATGCAAAAGGAAAAGTCCATGCTACTTTTTGGGCACATAATAAAAACGATATGCTGCAATGTTAAAGTGACTTTTAATTCGTTTTAGTTAGTATTATTAAGTACCTCTGAACACATATATTAATATTGACAATTTTAATATTAATTATTAATAATTAATTAATTAATTATTAATAAATATTGACAATTTAATATAAATATATTTTCATACGTTCTACTTAGTTTTATTAATTATCATAAATTTTTTTATTGAATAACTATGTTTTGAAAGCATATATTTCTATCTTTACATTTACTTGTGTTTTATAGTTCTCTTTTAATGAAAAAGTGAATTCTTTTAAGTAAATTTTGCATTGAATAAACACCATACCTTCTTTTATAAAAAAGTTTTATCAGACTAGCTCGACCTCCGCGTTCTTAGTTATACGAATATAAGTAAATATAGCTTGAAATCAAAAAACCAAAGTCGTTTTTAATTTCAAACTTCACAGTCCACATTTTCTATTAGCACACTGTAGGGAGTTGTCACTCAATTTTTACACACACTTATGCAATTGTTTTAGTATTTGTGTGGCCGGCTCTGCTTTAAATAAACTATTGATATACATATGTATACAGCAAATATGAGATGCCTCAAATGAAAGAAGTAAATTAACAAATAATCGAAAAGGCTGTTCGCGAAAAGTCTAGACGCTGAAATAGGCGATCGAAGCAACTGAGAGTATAAAACGGCACAATTCATGTGATAGGAATCAATGATTTTAACACGCTATAAGTGAAATGCGCGAATATACATTAAATTGTTAAGATCTATTACAATAATATTGCTGTTCAATAAAGAGCTTTAATATACAGTACATTTGCGTTTATTTATTTGACAGTTCAGCGATTCGTGATAATAGAAGATGCACAATCATCGAGAATTTCCTTAATTTCTCTACAGTATTAAATATGCTTTATAAGAATTTGACATACCGATTCCTCTTAAGCCATTCACTGGAAGTTAAGTACCTTTTATTTGTGTGAGTGAATGGAAGTGTGCTTATCCAACCACATCTGATAGAAATAATTTTTGTAAAAATTAGTGGATAACATATTCTCATTGCATGTTCGAAAAATAAATTAGAAACGAGTGTATAGGTATCAGTAGCGTAGTGAGGTTTTCTTGCGGCCGGGGCAAATATTTTTTTGGCATACATATTTAATAATAATATGATTATAAACCATTAGTAAAACTAATATCTATGTGCAAATTTTCTTTACCTCTGAGGGAGCAAATATATTAATGATATCACTAAACTTTATAATTACAAATTTTTCTTTTTCCATATTTAATAATGTTAGGTCACTTAGGCAACCTTACCACATCATTGATCTTAAATATGTCAAAATCAGTTTTAATTTGCTGAATGAACGTTCGCAGCTAGCAATTGATACTGAGGTAGTCAAGAGTATTTGAAGTGCCACTTGCATGTTTTGAAACACATCTTCTCCATACGAGATTTTAAAAGTAAGTAATTCTAACGAAGTTTTAGGTTCAATACCTTTTCTACTGCGAACATACATTTTGCAGTGACATATTTCGATAAAAAGTTGTGTTCCATCGAAATCTGTATTATAAAATTCACCAAGTTCTTACAATTTCTTCCTAAGTCGTTATTATCCTTGTTTAACAAATTTCCAACGTCTGAGAGAAATCAAAGTTTAAAATTAAGGTCATTTAGTCGTATAAATCTTGTACGTATTTCTTGTTGGAGACGATCGAAAACACTTTTCATAACGTTAGAAATTTCACATTCTGCGGAAAGAACAATATCTCTTGCCGATTCGCCGGGCATTTTGCGGAGCCTTCTTACACGTTTTACTATATCAATATCACATTTTTCAAAAAGAGACTTCGCTATTTCTATTGCTTCTTCACAGAGAGTGTCTCGAATTTCGGATAGTTCAGTCGCTAATGATTTTATATCATGATACGCTTCTCTAAAAATCATCCCCGGATCTTGAAATCTGAGCTGCAAACGATCAATCCTCCTTAAGATTTCATACCAGAAATGAACTAATGTTATGAAACCAAAATTTAGTATATTTCGCAACAGAACTGTAGCTTTGCTTCTGGTGTCACTTGTGGTGTTAGTGTCCTCTGCTAATTGTTCTAAGTGTTCTATTACATACTCTAGCCCATCGACGATAAAGCTAACCGCTTGTATTCTGGCGCACCATCGTGTTTCGGATTCACGTTTGACAGTTTTTGTTAAAACATCTTTTAATAATTCCCATCGTAACGTTGAACGTGAGAAAAAACTATGTATGTTTTCAATTATTCTACAACCTGTCGCAAGTGTTTATGCATGCATTACTATAGAAATTTTTCCAGAAATCAATTATAATAAAAATACAAATTAAATAATAAAAATACAAATTAAAGGAAGTTCTGCTTTGCGGAGCATTTGGCGCCCCCTGTGAGTAGCGTCCGGGGCAAGATGCCCCCCTACCGCCCCCCTCACCACACCACTGATACGTATATACATACATATATTCAGCTTAACCTTTTAATCAATCAATTCTAGAATTTTAGAGCAAATAAAAGATTGCCTTCAGGGAATTAGAACATGCAAAGAATGTTTTTCTATTGAAACTCGGTAGTTACATACTAGCACAGTAAAAATATATATTGACGTAAGTATACATATAAGCAATCACATATCCATATGTACATATGTACAAACCTGCATACATTCATTCATTCACTTTTATAGTTCATGTGCGCGTACCAAGGATGCCCATTTCCTTGTCGTTTCCGAAAAAATGGATCGATATCGTTCAAAGGACTTTTCTTTCGTACACGAATGTTTTGTAAGTACATTTACGAATGTTACATGTTACATGCTTTGTACAAACATTACTTCACAAAGCTGCATAAGTATGTATATACATAGATATGTGTAGTACATGCCTGAATTTGTGTAATATATGTATGTATAACGTGGGCAGGTGGCCGTGTTCACGTGGCGTATGAGTAAATTAGAAGAGTGTGAGATGACATATGCGAGGACGAGTGGCATGGTAAGTGGTCGACGTTTATTAAAGCGTTTTATGCGTTCAGTCATTTAACTTGAAGTGCAGAGCAACAAGGTTGTAATTTTTTTTTTTTACAAATTACAGGTCAGTGTAATGAATTACGAGAGTATAGGTACCTATGCACCAATGGCACAGAATATGGTGCAAAGAAAATGATGAGCTAACATGCAAATGATGTGGAAGGCGACCAGCCGAAAGTTAACAAATATGTATAAACTGTGGTTTAATTTGTTTGTATATAAATAAATATGATAAATAAAATTCAATATAAAGTTTGTGTTAGTACCAAATCGTGGTCATCATCAATTATTGTGATTTACTAGTTTATTATGCATCAGGATGGTTATTTGTCAAATCAAAATGTTTGCACAAATCTCAAGCTAACTAAGTTTCGAGTCACTTTGTTAAAAATAATTTAACACATCTCACAGGATTTTATTTTTTTTTTTTTAATTTTTTGCCCAGCTTGTATTTGTACACAATGTATTATTATTATAACTGTGATTGGCTAACGGTTACACGTAATGGCAGAAAGGAATTGAGATAGAAACAGACTTCTATATATATCAGAATTATCAGCAAACAAATGCCCATCCATCCGTGGTTCCCTCCGTTAACACGATAACTTGAGTAAAAACTGATTGATCTTAACGAATTTCGGTATACTGGCTTATCTGCACCCAGAATAGATTTGTATTGAAAACGGGCGAAAAATTCGATATTCAATCACTAAATACCAATTATGTAAGGGATGGATGGTCAACCCATAGCACAAAATTTAGTAAGATTTTTGGAAAAGGGTGTGGCACTGGCTTAATTAGAAGAATAAAATTTAAAAGTTTTACCCCTTATGCCGACTCTGAACTTCACTTGCAGATCAACTTTCACTGAGGAGCTTCTCATGGCAAAAATACACTCAGAAAGTTTGCAAACCACTGCCGTCTTGAAAATTTCTTTCCAATTAAAGAAACTTTGTTCTAAATTTTCGATGTTACATAGGCCGGGACTTGAACCCAGAGCCTTCTGTGTGGTAGGTGCTCCACCACTGGCTTAAATAAATTGGAAATATTCTGCTAAATGGCGCACGGATCGAGATAGTTTGAAAAGTCATATATATGGTCTGACTTTAATCAAAACGTACATAACCCTTCATTTACGCCCCGATTCTAGTGTGGTAACAACATTCTTCACCACGGTAATGAAATCATGTGGCAACTTTTACACCCTTCTGGTATTCTAACCGCGAAAGTAGCCGAATAATTTTTTACCCACAAAAGTAGGTGGTTACATCGAAATAACCACACAACAGCTGTTGTTTAGAAAAAGACAAAACTGAAAAATAAAGAATTGTAAGCGCAAATAAGTAAAGATAATAGTAAAAAGGTGTTTCCTCTTGCTATACATATTTGTTTACATTATGTACTTTCACAGAATAAATTACAATATACCTATGTACAAATTTTTCATGCATAATATGCATATACACATCGTCCCGTTTATTCGTTGACCTCCTCGTATCTACAATTTCGGTAAAGCGAACACGGTTGCCACACCATGTTTTCATTTGGAACCAAAATTCATCGAAAAAAAGGAACAAATTTTTGTTTTATTATATTAGTATAAAATACAAAATTTTAGGATCTTTCCATTTAAAATTTTACTAAACATAGTGAAGACTTTCCTTTAATTAAAGCTGAACAGACAACCAAAAATGGTACTATATTTTGACATAGGATAAGTCTATGTCTTTCACCAACCAAACGTTGTGAACCTAGTTTTGGTCACAAAGCTCTTGGTTCTAGCATTATGTGGTTGTAGCATTGAAACGGTTCAAAATTTGCGTTCTGGTGTTGCCGAACTATGTATGTGGAAAACTCAGTAAATCCTAAATGAAACTAGGCAATTTTGTCAGTGCTATTTTTTAGACGCTTACTTTTTCCCTTAACGTTTAAACTTCATAACAGAGCCTAGATTCAGTAAGTTTGAGTTTTGATCCCAGGCTTCAGGGGTTCTGCTAGCACCTACGGGAATAATTTTGTACAAAACATTTCTTCCGAAATCAAATCTCTTTTGCATTTGCTTCCTTCTCTCTTCGAGTTAAAATATTTCTTGCGCAAAGATACTTAGTTTTCGATTACCTTGCGTGGCTTAACATCACAATAGTCCTGAAATTCCTTGAACTCATTGCTCACAGCTGGGTGAGAAAGATTTAAATATCAACGTGCCAAATGAGAAGTAATGCATGGAATTTCTTTGTATAAAGTTTGAAAGTGTTAGGCTCACGGCAGAATGCTCGCCATAAGCTATGCTATGCGAGAAGCAATTTTTATTTTCATATATTTTACATAGTGTTGTATAACCGATCGAAATATCTAGCTGTTATTAATAGCCGTGTTTTTTACACGCGTATACGTTTCGTTAGCGCGTGAAAAAAAAACGCCTATTCTCGCTTAGATAATGCTTAGGAGATCCATCTAGCGACAGTGGTTAAACAACTAGCTACAGCACAGGGTGTACCGAAAAGCGGAGACACAACCCTCTGTTGTATTTCTGAGTATAACATATAGCTGAATCAGTTGTGATAAATAGTGGACGCGCATAGCATATATAGAATTAGTGGAGAGGGTGAAACATAGACACATATTTCAGTTACATCTGAGTATAATGCGTGAAACTTAGTAGTACTAATTTTATGCGTACCAATTTCAGAGGTGTATTTAAAGTTTGTCGCTTAGCAGTCCATATAAAGTTTAAGCGTAAACGTATATAGATGTGAAAAAAAACACAGCTAATATTATTATAAAAGAAGAGTTTTTTTTTTTGATTAATCGGTTATTTCATCAACACTTAACGACAATTTGTTTGCCAATACTTTTCTTTTTAATGCCTGGCATAAATTACATCCTAGGTGAAATGTTATTGTTCTGGTACATTTTATTGACTGAGCAATTTTTTATGGTGAGATTTCCATTGAAGTAAATTCAAAATTATATGGGGGCTAACGAAAGTGGGCGAATTTTTGGGCAATATTGTGAATTTTTACCTGAGTGAAGAAGAAAGAAAAGTACCAGTCGTGGCTACTGCCTAAAAAGGACCAAATTGAAGAAAAGGGACCAGCGGACCAAATGGGGTTGGAAGGGACCATTTTTGGTCCAAATGGACCAAAGTGGCAACCGTGAAAGCGAAGAAAACTACCTTTCAAATTTCTCTGCAGACACTGGTGAGTTTTTCGGTGATGACAGCGTTACCACTTGGGCCAGAATAGCGGATAAAAGAACTGATAACGATATTCGGTTACATAATGTTTTGGGTACTATTTTATATTTCAAAATATTCATATCAGAAACTGCCAGAAACACATTTTGCTGCTATTTTCTAAAATAGGATTTTCGTCGTGAAAACTTCCTTTCATTACAATGCAGCATTGAAACATCTTGTCCTTTGTCCATATTGTCCTTTAAAGTGTAAAATGAAGGGCTGTCCCAAGAAGTTTGCTCAACGACCAAACTGAAAAAGTAAATCAAAAATCAAGACCTATCTTACAAATTCAGTACAAAAATTTCCAACATTTTCAACCTTTCATGAACATGAAATGGTATATTAACTTTGTTCCGATGTTTGTAACGTTGAGAAATATAGAAGATAGACTCACCATTATGTATACCGAATTGATCAGCGCGACGAACTGGGTTGATATAGCCATGTCCGTCTGTCCGTCCGTCCGTCTGTCTGTTTGAACGCAAACTAATCCCTCAAATTTTGAGATATCGCAATGAAATTTGTCACAAGGATGTATTTTTGTATTATATTAGACATTTGTCGAATCCGGTAGGATCGGACCACTATAACATATATCTCCCATACAACCGATCGATCAGATAAGATGATTTTGGTCATTCCTGCCGCAATTTAGAAAGTATAAACGTGTAACTCGACGATATATATTCTAATATATCATAGAAGATATCCTGAAAAAATCACTTTGATCGGAGCTATATATAGTTATATCCCATACAACCGATCGTTCAGATAGAAATATTTTTGGCCATTTCTCCCTTAATTGTGAAAGTATAAACGTGAAACTCGGTGATATATATTCTAATATATCATAGAAGATTTTCTGAAAAAATCACTTTGATCGGAGCTATATATAGTATATATCCCATACAACCGATCGTTCAGATAGAAAGATTTTTGGTCATTTCTCCCTTAGTTTCCAATATATATAATAATATGCAAGTGTAGACGTGTTTGTGTTGTGCTGCTGGTTTTGTCACTTTTTCCTGTAATTATAATTTGTATATGCACGTAAAGTAGCCAAAAACTGAGTGCTAATCTGTTGTTTGTCTTTCGGGCATTGAAATATTATATTATAGTTAACTTTTTTGCTCGTAAATATTGATTTTCATAATTTTTTCTAATGTCTACGGTTGATAAAAAAGTGACAAGAAGCACAAAGTTATCCCCGCCGAAGGGTAATACCCCGCTTCATGGCAAAGTTAGAGACGGTGAGAGCCCACAAACGGCGCAATGGCTGAAACAAATGAAACAAATGGAGAGTAAACTGGAGAGCCTGGTGGCGAATATAAGTGGAAACATAAAGAGCAGCGAAGAGCGACTTATGCAGCGATTCAATGACATTGCAGTAGAGTTGCAAAGTATTAAGACCACTGTCAAACTATTTGATGTGAGGTTGACTGCTGTAGAAGCAGCGTGTGAAGAAACTGCCGCGCTTAAGGCAGAGGTGGTTTTGCTGAAAAATGAGTTGGCAAAGCAAGAGAACGCAGCTGCTGCTACTGACATTATAATTAACGGCGTACCCAATTGTTCAAATAAGAGTTGCTTGGAGATCTTTTCTGATATTTGCAAAGCAGTGAAACATGAGATGTCAGCAGTAAGAGAAATTTTCCGAGTACCTGATACGAAATCAAACCGTGGCAGCAGCTCCCCACACACTTCGACGTCGACTTCCTCACCCATCATTGTGAAACTTCACTCGTCTTACGCTCGCAGTAGACTCTTCATGTCAGTAGCTAGCTACTGCAAAGCCAATAAGAGAGCTCTTACTTTATATGATATTGCTGTTGAAGGTGCAGCGAACATTCACCTGCACGAAAGTTTGTCGAGAGCAAAACGTGAGCTAATGCATTATGCAGCCCAGCTCAAACGCCAAAAACATCTGGCAGCTGCTTTCTCGATACGCGGGCAAGTGTTTGTACGTAAAAGAGACGGGGAGAAGGCGACTTGTGTAAATGGTAAACAAGAAATTGATGAAATTGTCGGCACATCATAGATTAGGAAGAATGATTCTCTCATGCAGTGATTTATTTGTTATGTTTAATTTAAGTTTCACTAAGCATTTTTCTCTCACATCTCTTATTGCTTTTTCAATCTCTGGTGTTGCTTTTTTCTGTATTCTTATTTGCTCTAATTTTTGCTTACACTTCCTCTTTTTCCTGTTTACTTCTTCAATTCTTCTTACACTTGTTTTTCCTGTACTATTCACTTGCCCTCTGTTGGCGTATCTTTACCTTACTTGTATTACTAGGCAAATTTGCATGTTTGTTTTACTGCTGATTAGAAATGTTTTCATTGAAGTTGTGTATCATTTAACGTGACTGTTCAACAAATATTCGGCTCTAATGATAAACACAAGGTGATGTTGGATATACTGTGTAAACAATCGAATGGTCTTAACGTAGTTCACTTTAATGCACGGAGCCTGTGCTCTGATAAGATGGACTATGTTAGATATATTTTTAATAATTCGTTGGTAGATATTATTTGTATATCTGAGACCTGGTTCGGTGAACATGTCACTGACCTTCATTGCTGCATTAGCAACTATAATGTTGTGCGAAATGATCGAAAGCACAAAAAAGGGGGTGGGGTAGCTATATATTGCAGAAAATCGCTTAAAATCAAAACTCTGGTTAAATCTGAAGGTTGTGGTACTGAATATATTATTTCAGAAGTTACAGATGGTATCACCAAAATACTTGTTTCATGCGTATACAACCCGAATAAATTTTTATTATTAGATGGCTACTTTTCTGATTTATCTGTTCATGTTATTGAGTATGAGTGGTATGTTATATGTGGTGATTTTAATGTAAACTTACTTGTCAAAGATTCGATTAGTATCAAACTGCGTGATCAAATATCAGCAGCTGGACTAACTATTGTTAATGAGAATATACCTACAAGAAACGCTAATAACGCTAGGCCAAGCCTTCTAGATTTTTTTATTACCACTGATCTGGCCTTAGTTCTTAAATTTGACCAACTATTTTTCATATCGGACCATGATTTGCTTTTCTGTACTGTTGATGTAGTGTTAGAACGTCCTGCTGCTGGTGTTACTTTCTCGTACCGTGATTTCCGTTCTATAGATACCAGTGCTTTGTTCTCTGATTGTAACGCCATTTATTGGAATCAGTGTTGGAATTATGAGTCGGTAGACTCAAAGCTCGAGTTTTTTAATAGTCAATTGACTTTCCTTTTTGATCGACATGTGCCCCTACGTAGTGCTAAAGTCATAAATAAATCTTGCCCATGGTTTAACAAGAGAGTTAGTGCTGCAATCCAAAAACGAAATAAGTTGCATGCAAAGTGGAGAAGACTAAAGACGAATGCATCATGGTGTGAGTATAAAGTTGCCCGCAACTCGGCGACAGTTGTTACTAGGCAAGCAAAAAGATGGTACTGTCAACTAAAATTGAATCCGTCTCTCCCATCTAAGAAGCTGTGGAGCAATCTGAAAAGTCTGCACATCCATGGAAAGAATAATGTGCAATGTGAAATTGACCCTGATGTTATAAACGATTATTTCACTGAGAATTTCACTGAGAATGTAAGCTCCGTCAGTATTAGTGACGACACAGAGTTGCCCTCACAACTTTTAATCCAAAACCCCTTTGAATTCATCTGCGTCAGCGAAAATGAAGTGTACAAAGCTGTAATGGCGATCAAGTCTTACGCAGTTGGAAATGATGGTATATTCATGAAATTTGTTAAAATTTTACTTCCGTATATGGTAGGAGCTCTCACTCACATTATTAACCATATCTTCACAAGTGGCTATTTTCCGGATGCTTGGAAAAAGGCAATTATTTTTCCGACTCCTAAAAAACCTCTTGCGTCCAACACGAGTGACTATAGACCAATTAGTATCCTGCCATCATTTTCCAAAGTGTGTGAAAATTTGATGGCTGACCAAATTGCGGTGCATATTCAAAAGAATAATTTGCTTTCTCCATTGCAGTCTGGGTTTAGGCCTGGGCACAGTTGTGCTACTGCTATGCTTAAAATTGTAGATGACATAAGAACGCCTTTTGATAAAGGAGATATAACTATACTTTGCCTCTTAGATTTCTCTAAGGCATTTGACTCAGTCAACCATTCTCTGTTATGCTGGAAGCTAAGGCATTTTTTCGGGTTCTCTGATAGCTCTTCGAAACTGTTGTTAAGTTATTTAACGGGAAGGGTTCAACGTGTTATATGTGGTAATGCCTCATCTCAGTTCAAAGCTATCAAAACAGGTGTCCCGCAAGGCTCAATACTTGGCCCGCTCTTGTTTAGTATGTTTATTAACGACGTATTTTCAGTGTGTAAACATGTTAGTGCGCATGCGTATGCTGATGATATTCAGTTATATCTTTCAAATCGTATCGGTCTTGTAGAAGATTTATGTTACAAAGTAAATAACGATCTGTCTGCTATATTGTGCTGGGCGCAAAAAAATGTTTTGTGTTTAAATGCAAGTAAATCATATGTTGTACCCATATGTAAAACCGAAATAGACCCTGATGATATACCGCCTTTAGTAATCGGTACATCCACCCTTGAGATCACTCACAAAATAAAGAACCTTGGGTTTTTAATAAATAATAAACTTAGCTGTGGTGATCATGTTAACAAATTGGTAAGCAATGTTTATTTTATTCTGCGTAGGTTGAGAATGTCTGCAGCGTTAACGCCACAAGAGACACGTAAAAAACTCGCGATACAATTGATTGTGCCCCATTTTACGTACGCGGAATTAGTATATAGTAAACTTGACTCGCTATCAGCAAATAAGGTAAATGTAGCCTTCAACAATGTTACACGGTATGTTTATGGCATAAGTCGTTATGCTCACATATCACCATGGCACGACAAAATTTTGGGTTGTAGTATTATGCAATATTTGGCCGCCAGGAACTGTATTTTCATGTTTAAGTTGCTAGAATGGAAAACCCCTAAATATCTGTATGACAAGATTAAATTAACCAGATCTCAGAGACTAAACAGCTTAATAATCCCGAAATATAGTACACTAACATCTAGCCGGCTGTTTTTCATTAGGACAATTAAAATGTGGAACAGGATTCCAGAAAATTTAAAATCAGAACTAAATAGAAGCAACTTCAGAAAGCTAATATACAAATATTTTAGTGACCTTGATATGACGCTGGCCTCGTAAATACAAATAAGCTGCTAGTATCTTAATCTCTATTTTCTGTCTCTCTCTATTTTCTAAATTTCACTTACTATCTATATCACTTACTGCCTTTTAAATTGTTAAGTGCCATTGCATTAGTATTAAGCTTGAATCAAATATTTTATTTTATCTTTTAAGTAATGTTTTTTTTTTTTAAATATAAATACTAAATAATAGAATGTATCCCATTGCTGATGTACATATAAAAGACTGACTAGTCTTAGTTGTACAATGAAATTAATTAAATAAATGTTATGTTATGTAAAAACGTGAAACTCGGTGATATATATTTTAATATATCATAGAAGATTTCCAGTAAAAATCATTTCGATCGGAGCTATATATAATATATATCCCATACAACCGATCGTTCAGATAAGTTTTTTTGCCATTTTTTATTTTATATTTATCTTAAAAATCGTTTAGGTATGTACATCTGTTCACTATATATTTCTTATCTTATACATCCGATTATTTGGAGACTACGAACGGGATAAGATTATTGTTCAGCCCCATTCATGAAAGGTATGAAGTCTTCGGCACATCCGAAGACAGTCCCGTCCTTACTTGTTTTTTTTTTTTATTATACTTTACTAGCGTAAGTACCGGCCAGAATTCATTCTGTCGGAAAATTGGTTTGCCCACATTTAATTGGTTTGCCCACTCTCTCTGTTACAAATATTGAATGCCTGCTTCACCTGAATATGAGGGTCAACATCACAAAAAAGAAAAACAACAAAATGTTAAAAACATTTCTTAAATACAAATTCTGCTTAAAAACAGTTTAGGGTTAAGGGAGGTCATATTTATTTCAGACAATGTACATAATGTATCATGAATAGAAACTCGTCAAAACTTCACTGTTTTCTCTAATTTCAATTCTCTCGATTGCTAGAATGTAATTACACACATTTTGTAACAAAACACAATACAAAATTAATATTCAACTCATTCCGTTCTATTATAAAATGCATTGTCCTTGTTGCACATAGGTAGCCTTTATTCATATACATATGTACATAAAATATGTTGTATGTCTATCTGTGGTCATAAGTCATAACCGCCTAAGTTTGTTGTCGTTTTTTCAAGCGAGCAGTTTTGAGCTTCAAATTATTACTGCAAACTATGATTCAATTACTAGAGGTTTTTTTCTCCAATAATGGCAGAGCTTTGACACTCCCAAATTTAAGAATCTGGACGGTTTGCTTTTACGAAGTAAGGAAAACGGCGTATAATTCAATCCCCTTCGGCGAAAATTGTAGTAGAAAAGTACCTTTAGTAGTATATTAGGAGTGATAATAAATTTGTAATTCATTTTCTACTAAATATTCCGTGAATGGATAAAGAGCTATGTTGGCATTTGATAGACTTCGTTCAGGCCGGATCATGTATCTATACTGGGTTTCCGGTCATAAAGGAATAGAAGGTAACGAAGAGGCCAACGAGTTGACAAAACAATCTATGGTAAACACTACCAGACGTACAAATTTGCCCTTAACTCTGCAGAGAGAAGACTTAAGGCTCTTGATGGGGATACAAACTGAACGCTGTCTTCACATGCATATTAACTAGGCCTCATCAGTAACAGCAGAGTAGGAAATTCCGGCTGTAGGAAGAAGCCTTTGGGTGCTATTTGACAATAAATTCACGGTGTTCCGCGCAGAATTACTATGGATCGGACCTCCGGTTGCGGATGGACCGAGGGTAATTTTTTGGTATTACATGAGATATGTCAATATGGGTGTCAAAGGAAAAATATTTTACTCCGCATTTATATTGACATTTTTAAGAAGGGTTGCGACTTAGGGTTGCCACCTCACCTTCTTTTTTTATTTCTTTGTATATCCACTACCATCTCGGAAACGGCTTAACCAATCTAATTTTGGTACATCGATATAGTATTGCATTTTAAGACTTTTCATCTAGGTGTTGCCACTGAGGATGTTTTAACAAGGTTGCCACCTTTTGCCAATAAAGGTATCAGTCTCTTACAAAATTGATCACCACTCAAAAAATCGCAGGTATGCGCAGCGGTTTTTGTTATTAAACTTTGAAATAGACACAAACTTATGTATTGCCAAAAAATTACTGACATGACATGCCATGAAAAAAGATATATCTTTTTGTTTGCAAAAGTAGTAGTATTACAAGTAGAATAACTCAGTTAAAACATGCGGTATAAAAAAATGTAACATATGAATTAAAAACACATTTACCTGCCCTAAAATAAAATGTAACTAGATTTGATTAAGGCTAAACAAGTGAAAAAGTATTTAGGTTAGAAGGGTATATTGCTTTTTAATCCAAAAATACATTAAACGGCACACAATTTTTATACAACTTTAGATGTGCGCGGTTAGCTCTGTTGACGTTGCAGATGGGTTTTGGGGTATGTATACTATTCAGTGGACATCTAGGAACGCCAGGGAGTATATTTAAAAAAAAATTTTAATATTTTGAAAAATCGGCTTTTGGCCAGCTAGATTGATCAAATACCCACCGTGCGTTCGTTAATAATATTTGTTCCAAATCGCACCACAAATATAATTTTTTGAATATTTCGCTCCTTGCGCCACCTAGCGGAGCTTTTTTTCTTTTTATTGCATTGTCATCGGGTTCTGAACTATATTCCAAGTTTCAAGCTTGTTGCTTATCGGGAAGTTGTTTAAATTTCAATTACAAAATTCAAGAGTCAAGCTAATTAAAACCGTTTAACAAGTGCTTTATCGCTTTAAGACGCGCACCAACCAACTTATCAGCCAGACTCAGCTATGAAAAAACTGTCATTCCTCAGTCTAACTGCAATTCTTTCCCATTACTAACTTTTATATTTTGAATTTACGCCTTTTTTCCTGCAAATTAGTTAAGATCTCGCTACGGACACTGATGATGGCACCACGCCGAAACCGGTTTGTCTCAAAACCAAATTTGACAAGGGATGACGAAAAATCGTATTAAAGAGTATTTTAAGAGGGCCATAGTTCTATAGGTGGACGCCATTTAGGGATATCGCCATAAAGGTGGACCAAGGCTGACTCTAGAATTTTTTGTACGATATGGGTATCAAATGAAAGGTGTTAATGAGTATTTTAAAAGGGAGTGGGCCTTAGTTCTATAGGTGGACGCCTTTTCAAGATATCGCCATAAAGGTGGACCAGGGGTGACTGTAGAATTTGTTTGTACGATATGGGTATCAAATTAAAGGTACTAGTGAGAGTCTTAAAAGGGAGTGGCCCTTAGTTGTATATGTGAAGACGTTTTCGAGATATCGACCAAAATGTGGATCAGAGTGACCCAGAACATCAGCTGTCGGGTACCGCTAATTTATTTATATATGTCATACCACGAACAGTATTCCTGCCAAAATTCCAAGGACTTTTGATTTCGTCCTGCAGAACTGTTTCATTTTCTTCTACTTAATATGGTAAGTGTTACACCAATTTTACAAAGTTTTTTCTAAAGTTATACTTTGAGTCAATAAATCAATCCAATTACCATGTTTCATCTCTTTTTTGATATTTCATTTTTCATAATTTTCGATATCGAAAAAGTGGGAGTGGTCATAGTCGGATTTCGGCTATTTTTTATACCAAGATAAAGTGAGTTCAGATCAATACGTGAACTAAGTTTAGTAAAGATATGTTGATTTCTGCTCAAGTTATCGTGTTAACGGCCGAGCGGCAATACAGACGGTCGACTGTGTATAAAAACTGGGTATGGCTTCAACCGATTTCGCCCATATCCACAGAAAACAGTTATCGTCATAAAATGCACTTTTTCGGTTTTTCGAAATTTTCGATATTGAAAAAGTGGGCGTGGTTGTAGTCCGATTTCGTTCATTTTAAATAGCAATCTGAGATGAGCGCTCAGGAACCTACATACCAAATTTCATCAAGATACCTCAAAATTTATTCAAGTTATCGTGTTTACGGACGGACGGACGGACGGACGGACATGGCTAAATGAATTTCTTTTTTCGCCCAGATCATTTGATATATAAAAGTCTATACCTATCTCGATTAGTTTAGGCCGTTACTGATTACCATTATGCGAACAAAGTTAATATACTCTGTGAGCTGTGCTCAGCTGAGTATAATAATTGATGAGCGGTCGGCAGTAAAAGCGGGATTTTATTAAGACGAAGCGGGAATTAATAAAAGCGAAAATTATAAACATATCCGTAAAAGTACCGTTAAAGAAAAAAGGCAATAAAACGAGATTATCGCCTTTTTTATGACACATCGTTTTTACTCATAAGAGTAATACATATTAGATAATTCAATAAAAGGTGGAACATCATGTTATTCAGTAAAGGGGGATGCGCATGTATATATATAAACAAATATGGACCTTAATACCACCTTTATATATTCATAAGTAACCGATTGATGGACTTCGATCAAATTTTGAAGGTGATGGCATTGTGTATTCTTGGACGATTTTGGAGCTACTTCGGAAGTGTGTGGTGAACATTTTGCGATGACTTCAGAAACACTTCGATGTTATTTAAAGGCTCATTTCGAAATTATTTCCATGCAATTTCAGAATAAAACTATTTCAGATGAAACTATTTCAGGACAGTTACAGGATTACTTCGAGATTATTTTCGAAATTGAAATGAATTTTGGGTGACTTCGGAATTATTTCAGGAGACCATTCCAAAACCATTTTAGGACAGACTATTTTCGGAATCTTTTGAAGACTATTTCGGGACCATTTTAGAATAATTTTAGGCACACTTCTGAATTACTTACTTTAGGTATTAATTCGGGAAAACTTCTGTATCATTGCGACACTGTTTTCGAAATAGTTTCGAGACCATTTCGGTACAAATTAAGAGCAATTTCAGGATAACTTTCTAAAATTATACCTAGAATTGCCCCGAAAAATTCTTGAAATTATTCCTAAGTTTTCCTGAAATGATACTCAAAACAATCTCGAAGCAATCGTGTAACAGTGCTTAAATAGTTTCGAAATTACTGCCTTTTTAATTTCAGATAAACTTCAGAACATTGGTATGACTTATACATTCTTATTTTGGGTATGTTTGCACACAATTTTGTCATCGCTAGTTGAAATATCAATTATGCCATGTTTATTTTCAATTATAATTTTCTTGTTAGCTAACCACAATGAAGACTTTGATATTTGAGCATCGTTATCTGAATCAACTTAGCAGCAGTACAGAACTGCTTATCTATTTTTGTCTGCATGTACGTAGTTGTGTAGTTATATTTCAATCAAATGGAATTAATAACTTTGAAGCACCTTTGCAACAATAGCAAGCACAAGACCGCCAAACAATCGCCAAATAAGAAATCATCACCCACCACCTTGTCCCAGAATTTTGTAATACAAAAGACACTGAAACTGTAAAACAAAACTAAAATAGCAAGTGAATATGACGAAAATAACAACAAAGTAAAATGTGTATTGCACAAAAGGCGAAGTGGGAGTAAAAAAGTGGTAGGAGGCAGTGAACGGGTAGGGGGTGTTAGCTCAGAATGGTAAAAGGTGAAATATTTCGTCTTCAACGCGCCTTTTGGCAATTAGCGTTGTAAATTGAAGCACTCGCTCACATTTCTGGTTTTTTGACTACTTTTAAACTACAAGTACAACAAAAACCATTTGGTGGTTGCATTGCTACGCTGATTTTTAGTGCTATATTGATATGTATGGCTGTAGTCTATTTATTTTAGTGTGCACATTAACAGTTTCATAGAACGTTTTCACCTTTATCAGTTCCCCCAGCGGGTTAGGGGGGGGGGGGGGTCAGAATATACCCGCGGTAGGTATGCCTGTCGTAAGAGGCGACTAAAATACCAGATTCAAGGGGCTGTGTAGCGCAACCCTGCAGGTTGCCAGCGCAACATATAGCTTCTCCAAACCCAATTGTCAACCTCACCTATCCGCGGCGAATCCTGTTTCACTAACAGACGAGGCTCTGGCGACCCTAAGCTCCTTCTGGAACTTGGGGTTGGGGAGGGAGGGGATGGCCTGAAGGTTTAATGTGGCCACATAAATCGTTCCCGAGATGGTCGGGCCAGCACCTTAATGGTGCTGTGGTACCGGAGCGTACCGGATCTGTATCCGGCAAAGGACCATCACATCGATAACACTCCCCAAAGCCTTCGGGGAGCAACCTTATCGCTACAACAACAACAACAACAACCTTTATCAGTTAACAATATATGTAAGTATCAATGAACATAAGACCGTATCACGATATATGAAAATTAAAAGTTGATTTTACGTTGTTGAAAGTTGAGAATGTTCTCGCAGATTTGATCACTCACAATTTTCAGCACCTTTTAAAAACAGCTGAATTGCATTCCCATATAATTAGCTTTTACTTTTACCACCGATTTACGCGTCTGGAAATATAATCTATGACTTGTAGCAGATTTACGAACAAAATGTTACTGACACCCATATTCTGGCGCTCGATTATGAACATTTGTTACAGTTTTGTTTTCGTTAAAACATTACAAATTATAGCAACGATTGGAATTTTCTATAACAATTGTCAGTCACTCAGAGCCGGCATATTAAAATTTAAAATTTCAGATTTTGTTTAAAAACCAGAAGTGTCTACGAGTTTTTTTTAAGATTTTTAAATCTTTTGGGTGTTGTTTCAACTTTTTAGGTTTTGTTTTAAAACAATTTTAAGAATTTAGTGTTGTTTATATTTGAAACGGAATTAAATTAATAAACATCATAGTAAATTTAAAGTATTCTTATTAAGATCAAAAAATTTTGAACAATTGCTTAAACCAATAAATTATCTAAAATTTAGGTTTACGTGCCTTGAAGATTTCAGCTGCGAGGCAGCTTCTTCTACCGGAAGATATTAGTACCGAAGCGAGCCAGATTCATGTATTGCAAATGACAAATGGCGGCCGCCGTGTTGTGGTCGTAGCGCGCTCCACATACAACACCGAAGATTCTGGGCTCGTGCCCGGGTCAAAGCAACACCATGGAAAGCTTCCCAGTGAAAACTCATCTGCCTTTCAGATGCCTTTCGGAATAGGGATAAAAGGCCAACATTTCAAAATACATTAAAACACCAAGGTACAAGTCAGTTCCCGCTGGGTATGTACAAAGCAATTTTCACACCCACAAAACTGCTCATACATGAAATACCCAAATCTTGATTGTAATTTTCGATAAGAAAAAGAATTTAAATTCACGAAAAATCGATTGGCACAAAATCAGAGTTCTTTCGATTAGTTTTGTTTGATTTTTGTTTTTGCACCAGCCCTTTAATGTTGAGTTCGTTGAGGGTTAAAGGCTTCACGGTGGGTAGTTCACGCCTAATATTCAAATATGTTGACATTCCAAGACATAATGTTTGTTGCGTGTGATAGTATTGGTGCGGGTGGTCACTACGGCCTCCCACTGAGTGTTTGTACAAATTGTGTTTGGATTTACTTGTGTAATCTTTTTATTTTTAGTAATGAATAAATATTTGCTTATTTCGGATTCAGGGTTGCATTTATTTACAAACAAGTCGGTAAATATGTATTAACTTACGTATATTTAAATGTACACTAGTAAATAAAAAATATTCAAATATTCATGCAAATATACATACGTACCTACATACATATGTATGTTTGCTTAGCTATTAAATTATTGATAGCAAAAGTGGCACAGGAAACTGTTACTAAAGCTGAGATTTATGTTGTGTTAAATATTTCTGTATATATTTTTTGATTTATTTTAAATTATACGAGCTTTCTATACCAAGGTCTTGTCTTCAGTTATCCTATGATAATCTAAGAGCTGATAGATAGAAGTGATACTGAAAATTGCTCCAAAATGATTTTGAGAGTGTTCCGAAATGATCCCAAAGCAATTCCGAAATGATACAGAAATCATCCTGAAACTGACCAGACCCCGATGATCCCGAAAACAATTTAAAAACTGTCCTGAAATGCGGCTTTAATGGTTTCAAGTCAACAAGTAAATAAACCAAAAATTATTATGTAAGCGTCACCAAAGTATAACGAAAGGAACTCAAAAGTGATACAGAGGTGGAACGCCCACTATTCTAAAGTTGTTTGCGCTCGATTTATAAGACCCATAGAGTTCGTATTATTAGTCAAATTAAAATGATTAGAAAGTAACCGTTCCCAATGGGCTTGAGAGCCCTTCCTTTCATTTTTCAAAAAAGTATAGCTACATATTTATAAGTATAAAATAGGTTAGATTGAATAAAGATCTCCCTTAGACTGCAGGTGTCCACGTATCTATGTTGTAAATTATTTCTATCCTATTTGCAAATACTAGAACTTCTCTAGGGCCTAGACAACACACAACACATCATCAACCGTTTCTTCCTGCAGCCTGCACCGCCTACGTCTGCTGTTACTGACGAAGCCTAACTTATTAGCATGTGATGCCAGAAGACAGTCTTATTTATGAGCTCATAATGAGCCTTAAATGTTCGCTCCATAAAGATATGATATATATTTGTAAATCTAGTATCATAGAATCTGCAGCTATCCTAACGCCTTTCCTGCTTGATAGATGATATGCAATACCTGTCTCCTTTTGATTTCCCCCCAAGCAAATTGGGACGTCTACCGTCGATTCCTCGAGTGCTGCATCGTCCTTTGCCAACTCATCGGCCTTTTCATTTTCTTCCCCTTTACGACCCGAACCCCAGTACGGATGTATGGTCCGGTCTGAGCGAAGTCTCTCCAATGCTTGTTTGCATTCCAGAACACTCTTTGACAGAATATTGTGAAGGCTTAATGGCCGCCTAACTATCAATGTAAATGATGAAAAACACTACAGTGATCTGAAAGCCTATAATATCCATTTTTTTATGCATCGACACAGTAAACTGATGACCCGATCTATCCTTGGAACCATCACTATATAAATTTATAGTATTTTCTGCCGCTTCTGCGCCCTTGCGCTCACCCTCCGACGCTAATGTGGGTCTCAGAGTCAGTTGCCGTATATAAGGCGCTGCTATACTGTTATGGTCATACGGCCTACGCTCAAGCTGCCCCAGGGCCTTAAGCCTTGGTGATTAATAATTATAAGTGCGTTGTCTTTTTCGTTACTCTGTTAAACCGATAGGTTTTTTAACTGTTAGCTAAGCGCCTTATTGAAAATTTATTCAGCCATCGCTCGTGCTCTTTATAAATTTTTGATGTAGCTTTGCATTAACCCAGGCTCTTCGGTGTGGTAGGCGGAGCACGCAACCACCACACCACAGTGGCTGTAATATATTTATGTATGAGATTCATACATCGAAATTTGCGAATTTCAGCACTTTACATTTGGTCGAATCTCACATGTGATTGATGATATCAATCTTGATTTTTTTCTTAGTTAAATAATTAATTAGTTGGATGTTTATAAAGAGAGATACCCCAATACCCCAATTTGCATACACTTTTTTTAATAATTGCTTATGTATTTAAGTAAAAAAAGTTTATTACGTCAAGCATTGCGTGTGGTTTTTCATGGCTCATTTGATACGCCTACCGCTGGCGCTTATATCATTATCTTTTATATGAATGAGTTCGCGCTTTGTACATAGCTTTTCTCGTTCTCTTACTTTCCTATCTGATTTTTTGCTCATCCTTGAACAATGAACTCGTACATTGCGCTGAAAATATAAGAAAATGGTAATATCACTTACTTACTTACATAAAAATTTGTATGAGTATAAGCGCTTTTCGATGTTACCTGTCAAGTAATGTGTCATTTTAGTTGACATCAAATTTCCGCTTCTGCCGAAGTTTTACTACACTCCGAACCCGATTGCATAATTTATTTGGTTGGCTTATGTCGTTTTCCAATTTTGTTCATTCTACCTTCATTTTAACTTGGGTTTGTACATACTTATTTATATGTATCTAAATATTTTGCTACCTTTTACTTTCTTAGAACTTTTTAACGCTCAATTGGTTTAGCGAGGAAATGGTAAGAATGAGAAAATGTAAAAAAAGTCACTCAATTTGGTATGCTTTTCGGCTACTAAGTAGAATTGGCATTATTTATGCTAACGACGCAGGTATGTATGTATGTATGTATGTATGTATGTATGTATTTATTGACAAGTTATTAGTACAATAAGATCTAGGATATTTTATAGTACAACCAAGATGAATAACTCTTATAATAATAAAAATAATAAAATAAGTCGAACTATGTCAAACTTAATAACAAACTCAAATTTATAAATAAAAAAATTTAATAGGAAAATTCTATTTAAAACTAGTATCTATAGTTAATATATAAATAAATAAATAAATTATTACACTTTGAGAATAACATAGTCGGAAAGCTCATTCACATTGACTAGTAAAGATAGTGTAGATAGCGAAAACTCAGATATACATATTTACGTTAACTGAAATAAGTATAAATAATATTTATAAAGTTTCTTTTATTAAGACTACTTCGAATAGGTGCTGGAATAGAGTTCCATGTACGAATAGCATTGACAAAGAATAGCCGGGCCGAAGTTAAATAGTTATAAGTATTAAATCGTTGATTCGGGCAGATCTGGGGAAAACCAACTTATCTTATAAGTAGCTTGGCTCTTTATAACTAATAAGTCGATAGACAAAAATACAGTTTCTGGCTTTCAGGTAATTAGAAATTTCACAGCCCAACAAACGCGATCTCCAACCAGATATGTGGTCAAACTTACTTAATCCGAACACATAACGGGTGACATGGTTGAATGCTACATCAATTTTGTGTGCAGACTGGGAACTTAACTTGCTGTACACTAGCTCAGAGTAGCAAAGTATCGGCATAATTAATTGTATGTCAAGCTTTCTCCTAATGTTAGCGGGGGAAAAGGTTGCAGACATTCTCTGGTTCCTCAGAACATAATACACCTTACTAACCACAGAGTTCACATGGTCGTTGCAAGTCAAAGTAGTATTGATAATGAAACCAAGATTGGTTACTTTGGGTACTAGTTTTAGGCTTTTGTCGGCAATGTACACAGGTGGTATATTTTGAAAATCTATTCGCTTTTTAGCTATGGGCAGCACATACGATTTATCACTATTTAGGCATAGTTCATTTTTCGTCGCCCAGTCAGAAATGGATGTTAGGTCCCTATTAAATCTCGAGCATATATCACCTGTGTCCTCATGATTCCCGGATAGATATAGCTGTATATCGTCAGCATAAGCATGCATGTGTACATGCTGGCATACATAGAAAATATCGTTAATAAAAATACTGAATAGTAGCGGCCCCAAAATAGATCCTTGCGGTACCCCAGTGAGTAACGGTTTTAGACTAGACGCTTCGGAGCCCATTTTGACACGCTGGGATCTACCCGTCAGATAGCTCCGCATGAGATGCATTGCGGAATCCTTAAAACCAAAGTAGTTGTTTAGCTTCATACAAAGCAAGTCATAATTCACCGAGTCAAACGCTTTTGAAAAGTCAAGTAAGCATAGTAAAGACAGTTGATTTTTGTCGAAGGATCCCCTAATGTCATCTAAAATATTTAGTATAGCCGTGGAACAACTGTGCCTAGCTCTGAAGCCTGACTGATATGGTGACAAGAGGGCAAACTTTTTAATATGGTCAAGTATTTGTTCGAACAGCAATATCTCGAAGACCTTTGAGAGAGCAGGCAAGATGCTTATTGGCCGAAAATCACTGGGACAATATGCAGACTTAGTTTTGGCGATGGGTCGAATCGTGGCAACTTTCCACCCATCAGGGAAGCATGAAGTTGTGATACTGTAATTCAGGATATGGGTGAGTGTTGGCAAAATGTAAGGTGCAATCAATTTCACGAACTTAATTGGTATGTTGTCCTCACCAATTGCATTCGATTTTATATTGTAAATGCATCTAGCCACATCATATTCCGACACAGTTTTTAACTCAAAGATTCGACACACAGGCACGACAGAGGAAGTATAAGAGGGGGTACTAGTACTAACACAAGACTGGGAGACGCGGCAAACAAATGCATTATTTAGGAGGTCGGGGCAGAGGGAACAATCAGAACTGTCACTTACATGTACACGAAGATGTTTTAAATTACGCCACAAAACATAATTCGGCAATGATGTGTCCAACATTTTACTAAAATATTTACACTTCTTCCGCTTTATAATAGCAGTGGTCTCGTTCCGGACAAGCTTGTATTTACGCCAATTGGTTTCATTGCTGTTCCTTTTCCAAACGGAGTATCTTTTATTACGCTTGATGATCATTGTTCGAACTGATCTGTTGAACCAAGGGCAAGATGGTTTACCCAGATAGGCACGTACCGGAACATGAGCCGTATAGAGATTTCCCAGGATACCGTTCAAAAATCTTAATGTTTCATGTACCGAGCTTAGACCCCAACAAACCGACCAGTTAATGTGAGCAATGTCATTTAATATATTGTTTACGTTCAGCATTCGGTAATCTGAGAAAAGGGGCGGACTAGAAGCTATATCATTGTCATTAAACTTAATGCCAAACGAACAGAAAATTAGGTCATGGTCCGAGACAAACGACATTTGATCAAACTTTAGAACAATTGACACATCAGACACAATGAAATAATCGAGAAGACTAGGACAGCAATTTTGTCCGAACCTTGTGGGAACAGACATGTTAACTACACCAAGACCGACACCGGAAACATCGTCTAACAGGCGGCTGCTATATACGTCACTACATAAAAGGTTTACATTAAAATCTCCACATATAATAATATCAGTAAAATCAACAGCGACTGAGGACAACATTGTAAAGTATTCCTTAACACTACAATATTTATGAGGATTATAAACACACGATAAAAGAACTTTGGACAATGGACTAGACACTTCAACTAACAAATGCTCAGTACCGCTATCAGATATACCTGATATTAACCGACTCCTAAGATACTTTCTACAATATATAGCTACACCACCACACTTCTTATCCTTCCTATCCATCCTATACAGTACGTAGTCCTTTATGTCAAAATGGGCGTCCTTGATTTCAGATCTAAACCAGGTTTCGGATACGCAAATAACGTCAACATACGACGGTTCGAACACAGCTCTAATAATATCCATTTTTTCGATGTTCAGGCTACGCGCATTGAAATGAACAACATTAAACCTTTTTGGGCGTTTGCATAATATGTTTAGCATAGCAAGGCTATTGTCTTCAATGCTATTCGAATATCTATTGTTTCCAAACACTAAAAGGAGAGGAAGTGGGGGCTAAAGCAACTTTCAATGATTGAAAACACAAATACGAACAGAAAATTTGCGCCATCTTCACAAAACAAAAATAAAAATAAATAGAATACAAAAAAACAAACAAATACATAAGCTTAGGCCTAGCAAAACTGCTCCAGATCCTCTTCACATAAGATCTTTGTGGGCTGCATGGCTTTGTCGCTACCTTGCCTGATGTAAACACAGCCACGAAAACTGAAGGCCGCCTGCAGCTTCCCCTGTTGTCGTAATTTAATAGCTGCTTGGAGAAGAATGCGCTTTTCCCTAGGAAGGCTCTCATGAAGATTAAAATTACCCTGTATTCCAAGAGATGCCAACGTAACGATGGATTTCGTACGCCTACGGTAGTCGCCAAAAGCTCGGAGAGTACGATTCCTATCCAGCGGTGAATGAAATTTAATGATGATTGCTGCATTGACTCCAGCTCGCGTGGGCTTAGTTTGAAAAATGTCTCTAATTTGTGGAGACTGGAAGACAATTGACGGACAAACAAGGTTGAAGATGCTTTTAAGGTTTTCTCCTTCCTTGAACGGAACGCCGAAGGCGACAGCGACAGCAGAAATGCCAAGAGTCGATCTAATCTCTAAGCTTAGCGTAGATGCTAATATATTTGTAAATTGTTTGTAAGTTCCTCGCTTCTTTAAACTTAGAAGATAAATCTTTATCTACACGTCGTATACGTAACATTATTTATACGAGATATACCGAATTACTTTACTGCAGAGGTTTCCTACTGTCAACTTGTCAAATTTAATAAAGGAAAACTGCATTTTTAAAGAAAGAAAAAAATGCTATGCTTTTTTATAGAATAAAACATTCGCGCACGATCTGGTTACTATCCCAGAAAACATTCGAACTCATAAAAGATGCGGAAAAGTATTATTCCAAGTCGGAGCTCTCCGATCGTTATGAGTCTTATTTCTCTTCTTAGCGTGGGCGTCCGATATGAGCTCGATTTCATACATCAGATAAGCCTAAAAGGAATCCGTTCCGATTTCTAATAGGCTCATAAACAGCTCATATTTTGCCTCTTATATGAATTCATTAAGATTTTTGCCGGTGTCATTTATAGGCTTCATTATCCTCATACACTGCTCCTTTTATGTGCACCTCAGATGATTGCAGAACGGCAGCAACAAAAACTTGGAAACAAGGCCCATAACAATGCAAAACAGGAAAAAGTATTTTTTAGATGTTTTGCGTATATGCAATCAAATACAACTTTTCATTCTAATAAATAAAAAAAAAATAAATGTAAGGCGCGATAACCTCCGAAGAGATCTAAGGCCGAGCTTCTCTTCCAATTTGCGTCGTGCTCCTCTAGATTTTCTCTACAAATTGGCCGGACGGGACTTATATGTTTTATGCCGACTCCGAACGACATCTGCAAGGCAGATGAGTTTTCACTGAGAGCTTTTCATGGCAGAAATACACCCGGAGCGCTTGCCAAACACTGCCGAGGGGCGACCCCGCTTAGAAAAATGTTCTTCTAATTGAAAAACCTTATTTCTAAAATTTTGGTGTTGCTTTGCCCGGGGTGTGAACCCAGGGCATACGGTGTAGTAGGCGGAGTACGCTACCATCACACCATGGTGGCCGCCATTCTAACACTGCCACGAAAAAATGGGGGAACTCCATATCAAAACGCAATAATTGCAACCGAACAGTTTCGAGAAAATTGAGAAAATTTTATCAAAAAATGTGGTGTCTTTTGTAATAACTTTTATTGTAAATTTTTTAAGTTCGATAAATTTTCTTTTAACTTTACACTTGCTACCTCGAACATATTGGAAAGGAGAATGTGATTATTTAAAAACTCGGAAAAAATTGTATGCGCACTTATGGCGTTTTCATATGGAACTCCTCAAATATGAAATTTTGTTTCGATCTCGGTATGGTGAATGTAGAATCTTGGCACATGGCGCATAATTTTCATCATATACATAGGAGTTTTATATATGTAAGTCTTTTCAGATTGTATTTTGTATAGTTTCCGAAACTCATATTTCTCACAAATATTGGACTTCTATCAGACTTACAATTGAGAGTGCTCAGAACATTATTTAGGGAATAAAACTCGAAGTATTAAAGTGGTAATGTGAAGTTATATGTTTTAAAAAATGTAGATTAATAAACACTTGAGAAAATTGGCGTGCTACAGCCGCATTCAAACTTCAGCATAAGTCCTCAACTGGAAAACTCAAAAGATTTTGTATTTTAGGTACATTGCCCACTATGCCTTTATAGTCATATTAAGGACTTTCGATACACTGAAAGAAATGGTGCTAGTAAAATCAGCAAATCGGTTCTGTTGTTCTTGACGTAACGGAGATTCGGTGAAATTGATCGAATTATGGTTAATTTGACCGAGTTCTTTGTCAAACGAACAAATTAGTTTAGTCATTTCAACAGAAGAGAAATTGTCGCACTTAAGTTAGCAAAATTCTGTAAAATTGACAGATTCCTGGTCAATCTAACTGATTTTTCTGTTAACACAACTGATCTTACAGGTCATTTCAACGGCGATCAACTGTTAATACATGAGCAAATTTCAAAGAGAATTTTACGCTCACTGCGCTCTCTACTTTGTACTTATAACGATCGTGCCACTTGTTAAAAAAAAAAAACCAAAATAAGAAAACCATCAAATCGAAAAATACACAAAATGGGAAAACAACAAAAAACTGTTTTTCAGTTATCAATACAAAACAAAAAACGCTTTTTTGTATTTACTGTGCAAAAATTATTAGATAACGGGACACCTATCTATCGGGTAAAATTTGGCAACTTCTCGTCCAAGCGAAATGTAAAATTGTGCCCTCTTGTTGCAAAAGTTTTGTTTAAACCAACAGGATTTTTCCAGAGTTAGTAACATTTTGTTCAAGTTTTTACGAATTTTCACTCACGCGAACGATTTTGGTAAGATAATAAAAAACATCCTTTTTTAATGTTGATGTTTCCGACAAAATAAAAGTTTGAGTTGCTTTGCAATGGTTTCAACTTAAAGTGTTACGAAAATTAAACTTGCCGAATTACATGTAAAGTTACTCCAGTGGTGAATTACCTTCCTGCGATTTGATTCTTTACTTTTCTATAACTTACACGTTCTCTTTTTAAAATGTTACGTCAAACATTTATACTACAAGTTTTGTTCGAAACAATAGTTGCCACACTTGATTGTTTCGAGAACTTGTAAGTTATAGAAAAGTAAAGAATCAAATCGCAGGAAGGTAATTCACCACTGGAGTAACTTTACATGTAATTCGTCAAGTTTAATTTTCGTAACATTTTAAGCTGAAATGATTCCAAAACAACTCAAACTTTTATGTTGTCGGAAACATCAACATTAAAAAAGGATGTTTTTTATTATTTTATTAAATTCGTTCGCGTGAGAGAAAATTCGTAAAAAATTGAACAAAATGTTACTAACTCTGAAAAAATCCAAAAATTTTGCAACAAGAGGGCGCAATTTTGCATTTCGCTTGTACGAGAAGTTGCCAAATTTTACCCGATAGATAGGTGTCCCGTTATCTCATAATTTTTGCACAGTAAATGCGAGAGAAGAAATTGAGAATGAGCTGAGCTGCTACTGAAAGAATTGAGAATCAGTTTTGTGACTACTATTTTCATTTCTATTTACAAAGCGAAGTTCAAAACTATAAATTAATAATTTATAATTTATAAAATATAAAATTTGGTGCAAGTGCGTTAAATAAAACAAAATAATAAAGTGTATAATATTTAATGTGCGCCAGCATATTTAATGTAGCCCAATTGACGTTCGGTTAGTAAGTGCCACCGTGGTGTGATGGTAGCGTGCTCCGGCTGCCACACTGTATGCCCTGGGTTCGCACCTCGGGCAAGGCAACATCAAAATTTTAGAAATAAGGGTTTTCAATTAGAAGAAATATTTTCTAAGCGGGCTCGTCCCTCTGTAGTGTTTGGCAAGCGCTCCGAATGTACTTCTGCCATGAAAAGCTCTCAGTGAAAACTCATCTGCCTTGCAGATGCCGTTCGTAGTCGGCATAAAACATGTAAGTAAGTCCCGCCCGGCCAATTTGTTGGTAAAATCGAGAGGAGCGCGACGCAAATTGAAAGAGAAGCTCGGCCTAAAATCTCTTCGGAGGTTATCGCGCCTTACATTAATTTACAACTGTTTTTGTTCATTTGACTACTAAAACGGTAAATTACGAATCAGCGATTTGTGCGCGTTGATTCAACATCTTGTTGCGATGGATAAAAATTGACAGAAATTTCGGTTGAATTGACCCGTATTTCGGTTGATTTGACCAGTCTTTTTCTTTCAGTGTAAAATTGCTAACAAACCCGCACTGATTTGGACGTGATTTGAAGGACATGACATGACTTCACAAAATAAAAACTTGCGTGATGGTCTTTGTCTAGCCAAAGAAAACCAAACCACTTACTTTAAGAATGTGCATTTATTATGACTTGCTGAAGATCTAAGTTCATCTTACTTTGACAAAGTTTATATCTAACGAGACTATCTTCATTTTGTTAATCGTTAATTAAATTACTAGATTTTCCATATAAAAGTTTCCCTCCGATAATCGATAATTATCAACAAATTTTTGAGATGCCGATGTTGTTTCATGGACATAGAAACACCTCTAGGGTGGCATATCTAAGCAGAAGCGCGAAATAAATAATAAACGTGAGCTAATAATCTTGCTCCTAGGGCATATGTATGTGAAAGCGTGGATTAGTTATTGTGAATTTATTGCAGATTAGTGCATATGTAAGCGTAGATTTGGAGAACCTTCCATTCGTTCAAACCTACATCAAAGCTTATTTAATAATACTCTGCAGTTCTGTATTTATATTTGTATTTGCAAGAGAGAGGGAAACTGTGTAAACGTACTTCAGCAGAAATTATATCTAGAATAGTAAGTTGTTACTAGAAAGCGCATTTCTAAGTTGGAATAAACTCAATATAGCCAGATTTTTTTGACGTTCCCTTATGCAGAAGCTGGCTCTTGTTGTTCTGTTAACCATAAAGATTCTCGCCGAAGGCTTTGGGGAGTGCTATCGATGTTGATGGTCCTTTGACGGACATAGATCCGTTACGTTCCGGTAAAAAATACTATTAGGGTATAAGCCCAACCATTTTGGGAACTTTCGAAGTTGTGAGAAGTAAATTGATAATTAATTTCATTTAGTAAATGAACAAAAACCCGAACAACGGAACCTATAAATATATTATTAACTAAAATGTTTGTTTTTCAAGTTTGTTTCAAAACTTTCGAAATTAAGATATCGCTTGTAATTTAATACATAGTATGAACAAACAAAAATTCACCTACAAACTCTTTACCCGCACGACGTCATGCCTAATTATAAGTTATTGCCCTGTACGTTTAGAAGAAGCAAATAAAACAAAAACTTTATAAGTTTAATAAGCTTAATGATAAAAAATAAATGGGGGCAACAAGAATTTAATACAGATGGGATCTAAGCCTAAAAAAATTATATAAGACACCACAAATATTGGAAAACTTTTACAACATTAAAGCACTTACATTTGTACATTATGACGTTCATAATGACACAAACATTAATTATGTTGCTAAAACAACAAACGACAAGACGTCTTTCGGCATATACATACATAGATACACACATATTAATACGAATATCCTACCAAAATTGATAAATTCACACACACAGACATCAACAAAAGCTTTCACTACAATTTAAACACTTGCATATGTATGTAAGTGGTGGAATTCATAACGGTGCCCTTTTGGAAATTTTATGCGGAGGCGCACAAAGCTTTGTTTTATTGTGTAAGTGTGTGTGTATATGCATATGTAGCTGTAAGGCATCTATTTAGAGGCAACTCAAACTGCGAATGAACAAACAAAAAACGAGTAGAAGCCTTAGGGGCAAAATGGTTGCTGTAATTGTAAAGCGGCGAACCAAAATGGAAGTCATCAATGTTAGAACATACATACATATATGTATATGTATATGTAAATATATGGCTCAATTAAGTGTAGATACTTCTTAAACCTGGTCGTTTGTGAGCAAATGTATAGAAAGGCTAATATATATATGAGAATACTTAATTCAAACTTCGCTATGATGAGAAATTTCTTAGAACAATTTACGTAATCCTTGTATAATTTTATAAAATAAATGGAATAAGCTTGGCATATGTATATTTATTGTAAAGATAAATTCAGATATGACACTGCAAAAAAACTAATTTAAATGCTTAATTTAGTTTTTCTCAGAGCTCAGAAAACCATCAAAAAACGCCTTTCCTTCGATGTGTATTTATTTCAGCCGACTGCAAAATAAAAACAACATACCCAGATTCTTCTATCGATGAGCTGTACTTCAAAATAAACAGTTATCCAATCTTGTCTCTCCATTTTTTTTAATATTAAAAAAATAAGCAAGGTGCGACAACCTCCAATTCGCGTCGTGCTTATTTTAATTATTCCTACAACCTGGCGAGATTGGATCTTCGGTGTGGTAGACGGAGGAAAGTGTGCGTATATCATCGACGCCGCGGCAAAAACTCCACTTTTTGCTATAAAATTGGTGTTCGATGTTTAGAATCGTTTAAAATTATTAAAAATTAAACATGCTAACTGCAACAACATTATGCTAGCTTCGATCATAGCTTGTACGTTTCAGCATGTATGGATGCATGTAGTAGTAACCCTGCAAAAATCGTTGGATCATGTGGTCCACTGGAGTACTTATCATTATATTCCACTGTAATGCAGCAATGGACAAACTCACGTTTCTACACGAACATATTGTAAGGCAATCGCTGCATGCATGGATTACTCGCGATTTTTGCAGGGAATTACGAATACCTGTCCAATAAAAATGTTTAGTATTCGAATAATTTTGCGGTCCCACCCGTGGATTATACAAAAGAATCGTCATGCCCAAACACTTTTTAACTAAAGAGCAAATTTTATATTTATAACTAGCAGACACCCGGCACACGTTGTTCTGCCCTAACTTTTGCCTATCTGCATAACTTTTAAGAAGTTGTTACCTCTTATTTTTTTTTGATACCCATATTGTACATACGCATTCTAGAGTCACCCCTGGTCCACGTTTATGGCGATATCCCGAAAAGGCGTCCACCTATAGAACTAAGGCCCACTCCCTTTTAAAACACTTATTAACACCTTTCGTTTGATACCCATATAGTACAAACGAATTCTAGAGTCACCCCTGGTCCACCTTTATGGCGATATCTCGAAAAGGCGTCCACCTATAGAACTAAGGCCCACGCCCTTTTAAAATACTCATTAACACCTTCCATTTGATACCCATATAGTACAAATAAATTCCAGAGTCACCCCTGGTCCACGTTTATGGCGATATCCCGAAAAGGCGTCCACCCATAGAACTAAGGCCCACTCCCTTTTAAAATACTCATTAACACCTTTCATTTGATACCCATATTGTACAAACGCATTATAGAGTCACCCCTGGTCCGCCTTTATGGCGATATCTCGAAAAGGCGTCCACCTATAGAACTAAGGCCCACGCCCTTTTAAAATACTCATTAACACATTTCATTTGATACCCATATAGTACAAATAAATTCCAGAGTCACCCCTGGTCCACCTTTATGGCGATATCTCGAAAAGGCGTCCACCTATAGAACTAAGGCCCACGCCCTTTTAAAATACTCATTAACACATTTCATTTGATACCCATATAGTACAAATAAATTCCAGAGTCACCCCTGGTCCACCTTTATGGCGATATCCCGAAAAGGCGTCCACCTATAGAACTAAGGCCCACTCCCTTTTAAAACACTTATTAACACCTTTCATTTGATACCCATATCGTACAAACAAATTCTAGAGTCAACCCTGATCCACCTTTATGGCGATATCCCTAAATGGCGTCCACCTATAGAACTATGGCCCACTCCCTCATAAAATACTCTTTAATACCTTCCATTTCATACACATGTCATACAAACACATTCCAGGGTTGCCCTCGGTTCATTTTCCTACATGGTTATTTTCCCTTATGTTGTCAACATAGCTCTCAACTGAGTATGTAATGTTCGGTTACACCCGAACTTAACCTTCCTTACTTGTTTATTTTATATTTCTCTTAAAAATCGTTTAGGTATGTAGATCTGTTCACTATATATTTCTTATCTTATACATCCGATTATTCGGAGATTACGAACGGGATAAGATTATTGTTCAGCCCCATTCATGAAAGGTATGAAGTCTTCGGCACAGCCGAAGACAGTTCCGTTCTTACTTGTTTTTAATTTAAGTCACTCCGCCTTTTCCATCCTTTTTTTCGCTCTAGCTCCGTCTTCTTCTCCCACTCCCGCTGTTTTTATCCCTACCTCTCTATCTTCGTCGAACTATATCTCTTTTGCTTTCTCTTTCCCCTTTCCTCGTTTTTCTTCCCTATAGTTCTTTTTTATTTTTCTCCACCCCTTATTCCCAGTCACAGGGGGTTGGTTGAATATATTTTTTAATACTCTTTCATAAAAAATTAGAAACAACAAATTTTTTGTATAAATAAATCCTAAGGGGTGAACCACCCCTTCCGTTCTCGGGTAAGAAAAATATATAAGATCCGATTTTCAAACCGACTCAATATGATCACAAAATTTCATGAGAATCGGTCGAGGCGTTTCGAAAGAGTTCAACCACAAGCACTGTCACACGAGAATTTTATAAATCAAATTAGGACTGATCGCCTTCGTCGAAGCCCGCCAGGTGCTCATATCCAGCTCCAGGTAAAACGGCTTCCAACCGATCGAAAAATACATAAGCGGATCGTGTGTCGCATTTACACGCCAAGAAGAGAAGCGTCTCACAAAAAGAAGATAGTAGAAAGAAATCAGACAGACGTGAGTATGAATTGGCTGAGAAATTAAAAATTCGGTGTAGGTCGGAAGCTTTCAGTTCTGGGGTGAGTTCCCATAGAAAACTGTTACTTGGTAGTCCATATCTACAAAATACTTATATTATGGAATAAGGCACCCAAGGAAGATACTGATCAGTAGCCGACAATCAAATGAGGTATTGCCTGCGTAGTTATCCAACTATGGCGACAAACTGTCAAGGTCTTAACGCGGCTTGCTGCATAACTATCTTACAACGGGATTAACGTGGCTTTTGACTTTTTTAGAGTATACTGGTCCCAAATACTTGACTTCCTCGGCTTGAGGGAATTTTTAGACACAAACGAATCCAATGTTTAGACAATAACCAAACCTCCTACACCTCCATGAATCGTCTTAGTTCATTAACAAGTAACGAGGAGAAAACACCATTGCTCTGTGCTTCTACTTACAAGTTTGGGAATCGCATTTATACCTTTCACTGTGTTAGTCCTTCTATGGGCATTCGTTCATTTACAGGTTTATTAAGGCCAAAATGATTGCTTCGAAAGAAAATTATTAAAGGCACCTGATTTATTTAAATATTACCAGTATATATTTATGAGCTCAAGGGGCCAATGACAGATGCCAAAGAGTGGAATGCGGTTTCGGTTGCTCAGCTTTCAACATATGCATGTTGGGCTTAAAATACAAGCGATCAGCAGTCAATCTATCTTCTGACATAGTCTTCCAGACATCTTTCGAAACTTTTAGACAACTTACAAACATTACATTTAACCATGGTTTGATAAGTTCCGCATTTTATTGCCGTGTTAAACCGACTGTACAATCCGGTTCTCCTGACTTATAGGAACCAAGTTTTGATGACACCCAGTCCTCTCATCGGTAACTTAATAACACATGGCTTAAAGTGTATACTAAAATCAAATTCAAAGTGTCCGGGCTGGATCTGTACACGAAAAAGTTATATTCAGGATTTAGAGATCACCTCCTCTAGCGGTAGATATGGATTCAACTATACTAAAAAAGTCGACCCACTTGACCTCACATATTGATTTTCTGTAGTAATTCAAGTTATTTATGTAAAATGCTTCGAATTATTAATCGGACTGAGCTTATCTTAAGCAATTTTACATTGCTGATGAGACGATCTAGCACTTTCTTATTTCCACGTTTAAGCCCTACATTTCTCTTTTAATTGCGATCTATCCTAAGGTTACTGTTAACATATACATATATGTGTATATGTGTGTATGCATGTGCTTAAATATGTGCATAAGTTTTCAAGAACACAGTACATTACAATTGTTAATTTCCAAATGCAACTTTTGACATTTCGATGACCTTCTCTCACATTACTAACAGCACCAGCATGAAAAATTATGCGTCCCTAAATACTTTCAGAGCACATAAGTATATATGTTTGTATATACTAATGCATGTACATTAGACTGGGTAGGACCAAATACGAAACAAATGGTTGCAAAAGAACGCCATTAAATTTGGCGCTTATGTTGAAGGGACCAGGGCAAAAAAAGATCTTTTATCCTGGCAAATACGTCCGATATTATTTTTTATTGTAACTTAATTATTCAACATCCGATTTTGGTATTGTATATCATTATTTTGAACATGAAATTATCTATAGCTCCTCTGAATGTCCCTGCAGCGCTGCGGTTGTTTTGACATATGTATTTGGTTTTTCACAGTTTGGTGAAATGAGAAGCATACTTAAAATAAAACTAAAGAAAACAACTTTTTTAAAAATAAGCTTTTATTATTGGTTAATAAAATTAACTAAAAAGTAAAAAATAAATTGACTGTAAAAAAATATAAAACTTTCATTGTAACCTTCAACGAGAATTATGCTTCTTCGTCTGCGACAAAAAAATTCCATATTTTACATAATTATATATTTTTAACATTAAAACTTTAAACCTAAATGTATAAATCTTACAGTTTATATGACAGTCCTATTTGTTCTAATAAAAGCGTGTTACATTGTGATAGCAAGAAAAGGAGGTCCTAAATGTTCTTAATTCTACCATCAAAATTTAACACGCTTTTATTAGAACAATTAGGACTGTCATATAAACTGTAAGATTTATTAATTTAGCTTTAAAGTTTTAATTGTTTTTGTGTTTATCGGCCTATTGATAAATGATTAAAGGTTCGATTCGAGCTCAAGGCCAGAACAATAATTTTTTTCTAATGATAATTATTGTTATTTTTTAATTTTTCTAAATTTGAAAAATTGTTTTTTGTTTTTGGAATAGTAAGTAGAAACCACCGCTGTATAGCTAAATGGTTAGGGCAGCATGCCTAAAGCGTACTGATGATGAGGGCTTAGCACCCTTCGAAATGGATCTAGCTGCGCAGCTATGGCAGATTGTATAAAATTTTCTTTTACTATTCCAAAAACAAAATACAATTTTTCAAATTTACAAAAATTAAAAAATAACAATAATTATCATTAGAAAAAAATTATTGTTCTAGCCTTGAGCTCGAAGCGAACCTTAAAGTTTTAATGTTAATAATATATAATTATGTACAATATGGAATTTTTTTGTCGACGAAGAAGCCTAATTCTGGTTAAAGGTTACAATGAACTTATAAAGTGTTATATTTTTTTACAGTCAATTTATTTTTTACTTTTTAGTTAATTTTATCAACCAATAATAAAAGCTTATTTTAAAAAAATTTTTCTTTAATTTTATTTTTTACTTTTTAGTTAATTTCATTAACCAATAACAAAAGCTTATTTAAAAAAATTTTTTTTTCTTTAATTTTATTTATATCATGATCCGAATATATTGGGGCATATTCATAATCGAAATAAAATGTGGCTAAGTTAGTTGAAGCGTTTTTGACTGAGAGCACATATAAAATTGTGTCAAACAGTGTTAACTAACTTATAATCATATTTTATTGTGACTTTACCTATGTCGCATTCAGTTTACAACTACTCATTCCAGATCTCTGCTCTGTGGGTTAAATCTGTTTTAAAATAAAATTCCAACTTTCGCTTAGCTAAAATTTCATCGCCAAAAATCTGTAAAACAAAATCAAGTGCGCAGAAAAGTAAGCAACATTTAGCGATAACAGCCTAACTTCTACGTTCGTTGTACCTGCGAAGTTACCTGCGTTCTTGAGCCGCTGTAGGTTATTCACCATCCCTCTGAACAAAGAACATTGAAGTAAGCGTGGGATTCACCACGTGGTATGAACATTTTCTCATATAAAAGGGTATGGTGAATCCCATACCCGCGTAGTAATGGCATGGAATTGCTACAGCGGTTCGTGTCCGTCGTTCTCGCAGTTCGTTATTCTCAATATATAAAAAACACGTGTCACAAACTTTTTGGGCGCGATGGACTCCTAAACTACTGAACCGATTTTGAATTTGTTTTGCACCCCGTGTGTAGTTTGATCTAACTTGAGAGATAGGATAGGTTATATCTCAGTTTATAGTCGCAATATTATTTTATTGCAATTTTTTTTATTTGTTTATACGTAATAATAAAATGTTACGTATACGCAGTGGTACTCATATTTTCAGGTGGTGTGGATATACTTCCGTGTAATTGCTTGGTGTTTAATTAAACAACCTGCTTATCAATAAAAAATATTATAGCGAATGATATCAAGTATAGCACATCACCAGGCCCGCCGAGAGGGTGGGGGGTTTCTGAGGGGGCCCGCGATTTAGAGGTACTATGAAATTTTTTTTAATTCAGGAGAGTCTTTAGTGGTGGAGAGGGTAATTTTCATATCCCTGGGTGACTAGCTTCCCGAGATATAGGCCAAAACGTGGGCCAGTGAATGCCTAGACAGTGTTTATGCAATATGGATATCAAATGAAAGCTGTTGATGAGTGCTTTAGTACAGAGTAATATATCCTGGGCCAGGACTGGGACTGGGATTAGGACTAGGACTGGGACTGAGACTCGGAGTGGGACTGGTACTGAGACTCAGAGTGGGACTGGGACTGGGACTGGGACTGGAATAAAATACATATCACCCTCTGGGACAGGCAATAAGGGATGCAGAAGAATGAGAAGAAATTGAGAGGAGGGAAAAGAGAGAAGGAGATTGAGAAAGGGATAGAATGAGACGAAGATTGAGATAGATAAAGCGAAAAAGACGGAGGGAGGAGTGAATAAAAGGATTAGGAAAAAGTAAAGAGGGAGGGAAGGCAGAATCAGACGGAAAAGCTTATTTAAATGTATGCAGATAGGCCAACTTTAGGGCAGGACAACGTCTGCCGGGTCTTCTAGTATGTAATATAAATATCTATGGTTACAAGCAACAATCGCCTAAGTCTCAGACTCCACGGATAGGTACCGCTGTAGCTAGGCCGGGTTTAGGCTTTTATTGCTTGTGAGCACAAATCTTTACCGATAACTCTGTTATCGATTAATTTATCGAATTCTCGCAAAGTAATATTGCATTGTCATCGGAGTTATACATGCATGCAAAATTTCAGCTCAATCGGACACCGGGACGTGTATCAAATTTAACTTGCAAGATTTGATTACAGATAACAGTCAAGTGAAACTAAATAAAAGCTTATAATGAATACAGCTCTTTAAGCAGACAAAACGATTTTAAAGTTTAAAACGATATTAAATGGAAATTTGGAACACTTCAAGACCAGTACAATGACATATCAATTCTAAAAATCCAACCAAAAATCTACTGCTGAGTGAAATATCATCTTATCTCGGCAATCAATTCGAAAACTTTCCAATTGAGAATATATTTTATAAACACCGCATCGCAAGATTTGTTACTAAAACACCCTATCTTAGAACGCTTTATTTTAGATTTTTTTTTATGAACTTATGCTCATCCTAGCACATATTAGCGGCCCATCCCGCACGAAAAAAATACAACATAGAAATATTGCGATATACACAGACATGGTCGTGGAATAGTACCGAGATAGTCCAGCAAAAAATCTTGAAGAGATCCATAAATTAAAGCACACACAATATCTAAATAGTCCGGAGATAAACCGGTAATGATCCATAAAAGAAGGGAAATTCTGGATTCTTTAAAACGATAAGGAATAATATTCCTCTGAAACACCTTGTTCTGTTAACAGTCTCAGTCAGTTCAGAAATATCCCGTAACAATCAATCCGATATAGCTCTCGAACAGCCTTGAAAAATTACTCCGAATGTACAAACAATCTCGAAATTATACTTTATCGCAAAAAACAACGCAAAAATTATCCCGAAATGATCCAAAAATGAAAGCAAATAGTGATTCAAATCCGTGAAATGATCCGAAAGTAGTTCCGAAATTATCCTGCATGTAGCCCGAACGGAGCTTATATTCAAGAAGGATTTACGGAACATGACGCAGAGGGATTGGTGTAAGACAAATAAGCGTAAGGGTTTCTGGGAGGGGACACTCAGCTCTCTATTTATTGGAAATCTAGGTAGCATCTGCAAACTTTTGTCAAATTTATTATACCTCTGTAAAATCCGTAGACTTAATATTACTCTCTAAGCTGTACAAAAAGCTACTGGTTCTGAGGGGTAAGACCCCATCCATGCCTTCTTCAATAAAATAGTATAACCAATAGATCTGTATATTATCTTCCTCTGTGTCACCTTTCATCCAAATGCATTCAGCCGTTCTAGGGTTACTGAGCCACCAAACTAATAAAATATTATTCAAAAGTAACTGTTCTCAGTCCTATGACCAATAGAACTAAAGGCTATAGGAGTGCAAAGTTTCATTAAAACTCGTCCAGGCGTTCTGACATGATTGAGTCCCAAAGACAAACGTCTGGACATCCATTCATCTAAACTTTGTTATTTGTAATTTATTTAAAAAACTTCTGAATAAAGGCGTTCTTCAAACCAAACAGGGCGTTCTTCAAAAGTTTTATGTGATGTGTTTTTGAACTGTCAGCCCAGATAGGGTGATACTATACTTAAGAATCGGAAAAAAATTATTTACGAGACTCTCTCTTAAGCTGCAAACTTAAGGTCGTTTTTGCACATTTTTCAATTCGACCCAGTCTAATATAAATATACATACATATGTATATGTACATTTACAAAGTACATTATACATGTATATATACATACCAACTTATATAAATTATCAATGTAGTAAATAATCAGAGCCAACAATTTCAATGCCTCGCCGCCGTCGCCTACGCACAGCAGCCAGAATCATAACAAATGAAAGGCAAGTGGTATATGGAACATAACAGCAACAACACCATACGTTTGTGCTTTTCTAACTGTCACCACAGTTGCTTGGCAATTGCATACTATCATATACACTGTCTTCCGTCCAAACGCACACAATCATACTACCATTTTTCCGCTAAATACAACAACAACTAGCATAACACACTTCCTCCTTACTGCCAAATTGACTCAAGTGCCACATACATACATAGGCATATAGACATTTATTGTTTATGCATGCATGTATGTAAACTCAACTATGACGACGACAACGAGTACGACAACAATGCCAATAGATGTAACCTAAAATTTATTACCTTTGCATTGATATGCCTGTACGATACGCTTGTAGGACACGTTTCGACAATTTTCATGTTGTTCCTTCACCTCAAATATCCTGCCACAAATTTTTTTCTTATATTCAAACACAAAAAGCACAAAGCTAAGATACTGAAATATAAAAGGCTAGGAAAAGACAAGTATACTCAAAAATATCGACCGTCTGTCAAGTCGGTATTCCCTCGCATTCCACCAAAGCAATACCAAAAACCAACACTCCGACGACTTCAAGGGAACTCCACAAAAATTGAGCAAATTTTCAACATTTCATTCAAATATGGCTGCGTGGGAGTGGTCTATGCCCAGTACAACAATAAAATATGTACGTAGATAACACATGTGTACGTATAAATGCGCCGTTACATATATGTATGTACGTTGTGACATTGTATTTGTGTTGCTAGGAAAATAGGCGGAGCTGTTATTTGTATTGATGACACCGTCGGCGTGCATATCCACATTTCTTGTTTTGGCGCTCAACTATGCACGGTTTTTTTGGGGCTGATTGTTCTTTTATTAGAAATTTCTAATTTGAGCGCGCATTCTCCGTTGCTCTCGCATATTTCCGGTACTGGAAGGCTGCGAAATGCTAACTCTCTCCCTGGAAATGACTATGACTACTCAAAGTTTCCTTGCGAACGTTTTGGTCTGGAACCTCCTCGCTTCAAACAAACTTGTGGGGAAGTGAGTGTTAAGTACGCTGTGCTGTTTTAAACTTCCATTGTAATCATTTATCAGCTGTTGTTGGCTTTTAATAGCAAAAAGCACTCGTAAGTGTTGATTGATAGTAATGGAAAGTTCGCTATGCTCATTTTCCCCTGCTACTAATTTTAAGAGTGGGTTTGCATGCTGGAAATCGAATTCACCACAAAGAGGGGAAGTTTTTGTAAGCAAGAAGCATAGTTAGGAAAATATCATTTCAAGTAGCGTTAACTTGTGACCTTACAAAAATCGAGGGGATGAGGCGATATCAGATTAGACAGAATGCATCCACATCGACTGTGGCCCTAACGATGCCCTATCTGAGCTTAAACTTGGTACATTTTGACATAAGCTGAGGCGTTAATGAAACAAACACAAAGACGGGCTTTTCTGTACATAATTCTGAGATGTTGACCTAAAAATTAATACTTAAATAACTAGACTGTTTCGGCACCCATATTAACTAAAAAAGTTTCAAAGGACCGCCCCTAAAAAATTATATACCTTCTTATGTCTTATTGAGCTTGACGAAGATATGGAGAAAGTGCAGCGAAAAGACAAAGGGTTGCACGACTGCTCAAAATAATAGAAGAACGAAATAAGAAGCTTCTCAGGATCAAAATAAAATTGCTGTTCGAGATCTCAACCTGTGTCGTTTGTAACTAATTTATTCCTGAACCACCATTACTAACGTAAATTACAAGCACAAAGAGAGATCAACCCTTCCTCGACCTGTCTCTCTCAACTCTACTCATTCTATGACCCCTTTTCCTCGGCTGGCAAATCTGAAAATGCATACCTAAATCCCAATCTTCAGACATCCACTCATCCGACAATATTTTGAGGGTTTATAAATGCTCTTCATCAACTCATCAAATGCTTGTTTCATCAGCTCGGCCGGTAGACCGTCGTCCGGATTTTGCGTTTTCCTCCTGTTCATTGAATGGTAGTGAAACATTCATTCCTTCTTTAAGGATGAGAGTATAAAGTTTTCATTTCCCCTGCTAATTCAAACACACTGTGTACGATAGCTACCAGATCGTCAAGGTAATCTTTGAGGAATTCGGCCCGGTATTGGAATCTTCCTTCATTCGGCGAAGTTTCTGGGAATTATTCCTATCAGCCACTATCCATACCTCCTGACACTCACACAGTTCGACTTCACATTTAAGAAAAAGGATGGGACTAAAACTTAGTTACACATTGATATAGCAAACCTCTTGATCAAGACAGGCTCCCGAATGCAGCTGCACCCCGTGTTGAACCGACATAAAAGAGCCTTTAAACCCGGACTGCCTTCCGAAGGCCCCCTACCAATACTTCCAGCACATACAGAGTTAAACGTGGCGGACTGAGTATTGGTTCCAACGCCATTAAGTACAGTGATCCCTGGACAGTAGCGATACGAAAGTGAGAGATAAGTTCATCTTTGATTTCTTACTTACTTGCTAGGATTTTCACAATTGGCACTTATTCTACCAAAACCAGAATCGATTGGAGTTAAACAAAATACCTTCCACCGTCATTAGCTATGATCGCAACCAGACCACTCATCAGAGAGCACACAGTCTAATAGCATAAATAATTGGAGGCAACGATGCCTACAGATATAGTTTTAAAAAATTCGAAAGCTTCTGGCTACTTGGTCTGTTTTCAAGATCCTTACAAGATGGGTATGTTTTATGCCGAAAGCAGGCACACTAAAACACTCAGAAGACCAATAAGGAATAGGGTCTGGAAAAAACTGTCTCCCTTCGCTGGATCCTCAGGGTAATCAATATTAAAGTGAATGAATTTATGTTATCTCCTGAGCATTAAGGCAACAGACTTATGTACGATGGGTCAAACAGAATGTTTGTGAGGTCTCGAAGTTTTTACGGTCATGTTTAAAAAAGAATGGTATTCCACGAGTTAAGTCTAAAACTCTTTGTCCGCACAATCTAGTAGCCCACCAACTGACAAGAATATCCAACCCCGCAACTCATACCACATGTCCTACAATTATTTCAATTTTGGCTAAAAAGCAGCTCAATTGAATTGAAGTCAGCTTAGCTGAGATTTTTGTTTGCATTGCATGTGAGTAAATACTTTTTCCAATTCCCTTTTATTTCATAGAACTCTAATCAATCAGAAACAGATAAAGTGAAAGCGGCTTTTTCGGGGATATTTTTTTTTTTTTTTTTGTAAGATTGGAATTCTGTTGAAATTAATTAACTTGGAAAAGAAATTCGGTAATAAATTCTTAAGCGAAAGGGTTAAACGCTTAAGAGTATAACATTAAATAAATAAGGGTAGTCGTAAATTTCTTAAAAATTGGTAAAAAAAAAATCGAAACCCAAGACTAACTAATAAAGAATTCATATCAAAAATAATAAACATGAAGATTTACTCTACGGTTTTTCTTTATTTGATAATTTATTTGATATTTATAGATTTATTTACACATATTTTTATTTTTTACACAATGGGTTATTCCAAAATGACGGGTGGGGCATTTTCGCTCGTTTTTGGTTTTATTATAAGTAATATCTCTTTACCCATCAATTAAGTAATTTTTGAACTTTTTATCATTTCAAAGCGAATTTCTGAATATTCAACTTCCAGTTCCATGAAGTATATAAATTAGATGCGTGATTTCCAATAAAGAAACGACGCAAGAGTGCTATGTGCTAATTTTAATCAGTGACGGGTGTGACAAATTGCAATGGAAATCTGTGGGCACAAGCAGTAACAACCAATGTTGAGTTTTTAAATTTTTAAGAAGAGCGCACAGGGGTCAGTTTTGCTACGGTGTCGTGAAATTAATAACTTCCAAAGATGCTTTTGTCCTAATGAAAATTTTTTTTTCAATTTTGCAATTTTTTCAACGAAACAAATAATTCAAAAAACAAGTAAGTAAGGCTAAGTTCGGGTGTAACCGAACATTACATACACAGCTGAGAGCTTTGGAGATAAATGTTAGAGTTGAATGTTGACATAATTTACTTATATACTCTAAAGTTATGCAATTTTTTTATAAAATTTATTTTTTTTTTATATTGGATGTGTTTGTCATCCGATTTTGCTATTTTTTATTTAGAACACATATAGTAATAAGACTAACGTTCCTGCCAAATTACAGCTTGCGAAACTTTTAAATTACCTTCTCTTAAAAGTGGACGGTGCCACGATCATTGTCAAAATTTTTACTAATTTTCTAATCTGCGTCATAAGGTCAACAAACCTACCAAGTTTCATCGCTTTATACGTCTTTGGTAATGAATTATCGCACTTTTTCGGGTTTTCGAAATTTTCGATACCGAAAAAGTGGGCGTGGTTATAGTCCGATTTCGTTGATTTTAAATATCGATCTGAAATAAGTGCCCAGGAACTTACATACCAAATTTCATTAAGATATATCAAAATTGGTTCAAGTTATCGGGTTGACGGACATACGGACGGACGGACGGACGCGCATAGCTAAATGAATTTCTTTTTTCGCTCAGATCATTTTGATATATAGAAGTCTATATCTATCTCGATTAGTTTATGCCGTTACGGGGTACCGTTATGCGAACAAATCTAATATACCCTGTGAGCTCTGCTCAGCTGAGTATGAAAATACATTTTGTTGTACAAAAAATGCTAACGACTTTGCCAAAGAAGTGTTGGGCTATTAGGGGACTCTCCCTTTTTAGTTTTTATTTTATACTTTCAAAAGATATTTTATATCAAATAACAATGAGTAATGTATGCCACCTTTATTCAAATATTTTTTACATACTTTCTTAATTGGTACTTATCCGTTTAAATGATTATGGCCGTCCAACAAGGCGCTCCAATCGCTTCTTCTTTGGGTTAACTGGCGCCAATTGTTCACACCGAGAGTTTAAATCGTTTGCCATCTGGGCCTAACAGCAGAGTGGGCCCCACACTCTTCCCCTGCTTCCGATAAGCAGACTTGGATATGATCGGGAAAACGTCAGCGTAAACCCTACCGAAAATCTCATTAAAACCACATTAATAGTATAATTTCGAAGTAGTGACACATTTGGTTTATGAAGCCCTATTAATACCACTCAATAACTTTTATTTTATACCATAAATAATCGGCACTGAAAGCATTTCAAAAGTTAAGTATGTAATACAATGAATCAAGCAGAAATATACAAATATTTAATATATGTGAACACTTTGGACTTTACCGTGTTTAATACACAATTTTCCGAACTTTTTTATTACATGGAAAGCGGTAAAATCATTTTTTTCGGCAGTTCAATGTACGACAGATGAAAATGACCTTGCACGGATTTACAGATTTACAAATGAGTCCGCTTTCATTTTTCCAACAATTGACAAATTTCAACAAAGTTCATGTCAAATGAAAGCTTGACAATTGTATGTTTGTGAATGCCAACTTTTTAATTAAATATTAATAGCGAGGAAAAACAGGAATAAAAAATGTCTGCTATTATATTTGTATTAACTTTTGTTGAATGCGTCTTTAATAACTTATGAATAGAAAAAGAGTGCTGGCTAGTACTTACTAAATGGCGAAATTCTACTGTAGGGAAAATTTCCTGTTCCCCTGCAGCTTAATAAGGAGACTGTCAACCAAAGCATTAATCTTGCACTACAGGTTTAAAGCCCAGCTCCGGACTGGTGCTAATCGGATGTAGAGCGGGACATTTGGTAGCTACACTTGCGCTAACAGTGCTTAAATCTGAGTTTTATGAATTTAAATTAACTACTCAAAGGCAGCGACTATTTCAGAACCACCTACGAATGTGCCAGTTCAGAAAGCGTTTAGAAGGTGTGCAAAGTGAAACAATTGCCATTTCGCAGGTCATGACAATGTTAAAAGTGTATGCACTAACATATAAGTAATATTCCTATTGACCTTTTTGATTTTCATATGCAAGTGCAAAGCAAAAACACTTTCTGATCGCCTGTTTTATTTTAAACAAATATAATCCGAAATTTTAGTTTTTCGAGATTTTGAGATACCTCACAAGTGTCGCCGGGTGAAATGATGTTCACATGCATAGAATACTCCTAAGAGCAAAGATGACAGGGCCAGAGGTCTCTAAAATAATTTTTGTAATGAAGTTGTATGAAAAAATCAAATTTTCTTTGCGTTTTCCTAACAAGTTGAATCATATCTGTTTACAAAAACAAACAAGCGATATGATGAACGAGCACTTCGGTATAAAAACATATTTACACTAACAAATTGACAACAAAAAGTTATTCAACAAATAAGGAAGTCTAAGTTCGGGTGAAACCGAACATTACATACCCAGCTATACACTTGAAATGTTGTTGTTGTTTGTTTTGTGTGCTTAATAGGGTTACAAGGCTGCGCAATAATACATATGCATATGGTTCTATTCTGAACTAATTTTTCTTCGAGTTATGGGTCCCGAAACATAGAAAATTGCTTAATCATCAAAGGGGCTGTGCCACACCCATTTTCAAAATGTGAAGTTTTTCCAATTTATTGTTATAAATCCATTTAGGAAATGAAATACCATTGATATAAAGCTCTTTTTTGCAAAGATATCGCTTATTTTTTTTGTCCACGACCCTTATACAAATCTTTTATATAAAAGTGGGCGTGGTCCTTAACCGATTTCGTTAATTATTCTTCAAAGCATTCCTTCTAGTAAAGGCAACCTCTCCGCCGAATTTTGTTACGATAGGGTTATTTAGGAATTTTGATTTTTGATTAATAATATTTGTAAAATTGATTTTATCACAAGTGGGCGGTGCCACGCCCATTTTAAACAAATTTTTCAAATTTTTATCAAGAGTCTCAATATCAGTCCACACGTCAAACACAATTTCAACATTCTAGGTTTATTATTTACTAAATAATCAGGTTTTCTGTGTTTTCCAAAATTTTATATATATAAAAACTGGTCGTGGTTATCATCGGATTTCGCTCATTTCCAAAACCAATATATTCTGGGTCCAGATAAGCTCGTGTACCAAATTTGGTGAAGAATCTCAATATTTACTCAAGTTATCGTGTTAACGAACGGACGGACGGACATGGCTCAATCAATTTTTTTTTTCGAAACTGGTGATTTTGATATATGGAAGTATATATCTATCTCGATCCCTTTATACCTGTACAACCAACCGTTATCCAATCAAAGTTATAAAGGGTATAAAAATATTATGGTACTGAAAAAAATTTATATTCAAATTTGATTCATTAAGAAAATTAAAATTATTCCAGGCATTTAAGAGCTTGACTTTGGAATCTGCATACGCCTTTATTTTGAAATTTCGTTAATGGTATTAAAAGTCGTGATAAGTCGCATGTGCCCGTCTTGAGATATTCGAGACCTGGGGTCGCAAAATTTAGTGCTTCGCAAATTTCTCACTTCCTATGTCTTGCTCGAGTTTTGCGCTCATTTCGAAGCTGAACATATTGAAATTCTCCACATATTCAGCCTTAAATATTCTACTTTCGTAGTCTCAACCATTTCTGAGTTAAGGCTGGAGCAGTTGCTAAAGCTTTGCATCTATCTAGATTAGATATTAATGGAGCGAACTCGTTAAAATAATGTTTTTGGACTATCATTCGGGTCACAATTCCGAGACTTCGATAATAGGTCACCTATTGTAAAAAAAAAATTGGTGTAGATGATCTGAATACCATATTAATGACTGAGTGAAGTTGGTGTGCTGGATTTTGAGAATTAAGTTAAATTGCTCTTGAGTATTGTGATGATATAGCCATTCAAAGAATCTATAAGGGAGTTCAGGATTTTGTGCAAATAGTCTAGCATCATTGTATTTGCAAACTGGTGTAGTATTTTTACACAAAGCGCCAAAAAATTATACGGCTATACATTTGCCAAGTCATGGCAAAAACGCAACATCAAAAACCGTAGTTTATTTTTTCAATATTGAATAGCAAATCATCAACTGTCAAAACAAAACAAATGGAAAGAAAAAATTTAAAATGAAAGAAGTTGCTCACGATCCGTAGCTTATAATTGCTATAGCAACTTTTCCATCGTCAAATGCACAAAATTCTGAATTCCCTTTATATGTTATATATATATGTATTATTATTAAAGCTTTTGAGTTTTTCAAACATTTAAAAATTTTACTTTTTAAATACGAAAAAAAAACCATTCAGTGTACATCCAATTTCGTAAGTTTATTTTGATTTGCACTTCAATATAAAAAGTTTTGAGCAGTATTTGTTAGGTTTAACTAGTATCGTCTCTTAATGAAATAGTTTTGTGCTAGTTCTGAACAGGTTGAGTGAGCAATATGTATTTGAAACGATTTTTTTTTTTGTAAAATTGTAAAAATGGACCAAAATAAACGACAACTTTCTATTTAAACAAAGACATGATCTTGTTGAACTTTGAATTTCAACAACATGCCCACTCTAAAGACGTTTATGAGAAACAAAAATATAAAGGTGGAGTGCACATTGCCGAACTAAGAGAAGGATTATATCGAAAGTCTTTTTGCACTCCACCTTTATATTTCTGTTCCTTATAAAAGTTTTTATAGTGTTAATCCTAAAATTTTAATTTTAAAGCTCAACAAGATTATATCTTTGCTCAAACAGACATTTTTGGTTTCATCTGGGCCATTTATGAAAATTGACGAAAAAGCATGAAATAAAAGTAATGTAAAAGAAGTAAAACGGAATGAATGTTCAAACAAAGGTTTCTGCTGCTATTTCATACATACACCTAATGAAGTAATTATACCAGTTTAATACATTAACGCGCTAATTGAGCTTCATTTCTGAAACAATATGCAAGTTTTAAATTATTTGATTAGTGCTTTGTTTTAAGATTTTATTGATCGTTGTTTAAATATTAGTAAAATAAAGTAATTATGCTTTACCCATATAAAAATTATGAAGACCCCAAAAATATTGTTATGCTATTTCGGTCCTGCAAGAGGCGCTCATCAGATGTTTTTTTGTGAATTCGACTATTAAAAATGTTTGCCTCTCGAGCAGAGAACCTCAGGAACCTGATTTGCAATCTCAGTAACCTAGAGCTAAATTAAACCAACACCATTTTTATACTGGCTTTTTTGCAGTTCTCCTAGTTTTTCGTATCAACCGACACCGGTAACAAATTGTTTACACTCTGCTAACAAATTGAAAGCTTTTCCATTACAATTCGAACGCTTTATGATAACAAACAGATACATTTTTTATGAAAAATGGATAGCGAATCGATTAATTTCTATAACACGCCAATTAATATCGCCAACGCTCCGGTAAGAAATCGATAACTTTTTGATGAAAATTTATGGCAAATCCATATCTCTTCGATAAAAAACCAGTAACTTTATGATAACATATGGATGACACGCTAGTAACAAATTGGTTATACTCTTCTAACAATTTGAAAACTTTTCCATTACAATTCGATCACTTTTTGATAAAAAAATAGATAATGTTTTAATAAAAAATCGATTATTTTTCTATAACATGAAGACAACAAATTGGTAGTACTTCGTAGGCAAACCCTTTTTTTTTAACATATCGAAAACTTTTCTATAATAAACCAATTACGCATCAATAACCTTTGTTATCGATAACCTATATCGTGAGCAAATAAGTTAACCCATCAAAAAGTTCATTCAAAATGGGAAAAACTTTCGTATAGCGTTTCCAGGAGTTATCATATTTAACCTGAACTTTATTCCCTCCGTTATTACGTATATGTTTATCTCCATGTTTTTCTTTTATTTACTCTTAATATTAGCCCATTTTTTATTAACGACCGTTCATAAATACAAACTTTCCCAGCACCAAACGCCGATTTAAGAGTGGTTTGTTATCCTAGTGTATGCATACATACTACATCATACATATGTACATATAATTGTGTTTGTTTTTTTGTTTTTTTTTTTTTTTCAAATATACGACTTACCAAAATATGCGTGACATAAATTTCTCTGCTTTAATCGTTGTGACGTCAAGTGCTTTTGGTGGACAAATTTGTATGTATGGCTCCTTTTATTGAAGGTCACACAAAAACACAACTTTTGTGTTAGAATTATACCCAAAGTAAGTTTTAGTACAATATTGAGAGTTGACTTTATTTGCATTGTTACTGCAACATTTTATCGACAACCAATTATTCTTAATCCAATAAATTATATGAAGTTTTGATAGAGTCCTCATTTTAAGTAATTTCAATCAACTTAGGAGCAAATGGGGAAATTTCAGTTACATTTAGAATTATGGAGTTATCCATATTTTATGTAAACTCATTTTTTAAATGTTATTTAAACTCTTTAAGTTTAAGTTCTTAAACCTGAAAACAGTTTTGATATTTTGAAAAAGTGTCTCTTAAAATATTTTCGATCGATCACTTTTTCTAAATTCATGCAAATTTAATCTCAAAAAAGCTCTCAGAGTATATTAACTTAACTTACAATTATGGTCTTCCATCTATCAAAATGACCAGGGTAGAAAAGCAATTAATTAAGCCATGTTGGTACTTCTGTTAGGAAATACATTATATTGATTAAATTTATGGTATATCATTGAAGTCTGGTATGTAGATTGCCACTCATCTCTCATAGCTATTGAAAATGTGCAAAATCATAGGGCGTGCGATTTTTATATATTTGGAAACCGCGAACCGTGATTATTTAGTAAATACTACCTCTAAAAAACACAAATTTCGTTTCTTAAATTAGGCATGGCACCGCTCACTTATGTATAATTGGTCATAAATCAATAACCATTTCAGCTATCATCCCTTAACGTGAAAAATAATTTATCTTTCGTGAAAAGATTTGGTAAAGTGATTTTCTCTATGACGGGAAACATTTCCACACTGAAAAAAAAAGAACTGGTAAAATCAACCGAAATTGCTGCCATTTTTAAGCATCACAAATAGCTGTTGAATCAACTGCACACAAATTGTTGATTCTGAATTGACCGCTTCAACAGTCAAATCAAACAGAAACAAATAAGGGTGTCCAAGTTCGGGTGTAACCGAACATTATATACTCAGCGTGAACTTCAATTGTACATTTCATTTCAGATAAATTACTTTTCTACATAACACGTGGCACCACCCGTTTAAAAAAAATTGTTTCCAATTTCCTCTTAAAATAAAACTTCATAAGTGTAATATCATTGATTCAAAACTATTTTTTGCTAAGTTACAGCTTATTGTTCTAGTCTACGACCCTTTTAAACTTGTTTTATATCTAAGTTGCCGTGGTCTTTAACCGATCCCGTTCATTTTTACTAGACATATTTTCTACTATAGGTAAAATTTGTGTACCCAATTTCATTATGGTATGTTAATTTTTCTTAGAGTTATGTCTCCCGAAACATAGAAAATTGCTTAGTCACAAAAGTGGTGTGGTCATTAATCGATTTCGTAAATTTTTCTTCAAAGCATTCCTTATAGTAAAGGCAACCTCTCTGCCGAATTTTGTTACGATAGGTTTATTTTTGATTTATGATTAATAATATTTGTAAAATTGATTTTATGACAAGTAGGCGGTGCCACGCCCATTTTATACATGTTTTTCAAATTTTTATCAAGAGTCTCAATATCAATCTACACGTCAAATTTCAACATTCTAGGTGTATTATTTATTAAATAATCAGGTTTTTTGTGTTTTGCAACATTTTATATATATAAAAAGTGGGCATGGTTATCATCCGATTTCGCTCATTTTCAATACCAATATATTCTGGGTCCAGATAAGCTCGTATACCAAATTTGGTGAATATATCTCAATATTTACTCAAGTTATCATGTTAACGGACAGGCGGACGGACGGACGGACATGGCTCAATCAAATTTTTTTTCGACACTGATGATGTTGATATATGGAAGTCTATATCTGTCTCGATTCCTTTATACCTGTACAACCAACCGTTTTCCAATCAAAGTTAATATACTCTGTGTGCAAAGCACGCTGAGTATAAAAATGCACAAGATACGTTAGCCATAGCTCCGTTAACCTATCATATAATGGTTGGTTGGTTCGTTGGTTGGAGTGGCGAGTCCCAATTGACTCCAATTAGCACTCATGCGCCGTTTTGATACCACAAACTCGTGAGTTAACCAATGAAAGGGTGTTGTAAGAAGACTAATAAACATTTTCACGTGCCTCAGGGAAAACCCGTCCCCCTATATCCATTCCGTGGAAATTATAAATTTGAGAAGCTATCCCGGCCTAACACCCTTGAGTTCTGAGAGGCTTTCGAAAAAGGGCTTTCCAAGAAACTTTATTCTGCTTCGACAGTGTGCTGGGCATTCGCACAGCAGATGCTCAACCATTTCATCTGCCTCCGGACGCTTGCAGCTGCGACAGGAGGTATTGTGTTCCAGTCCCATCCGTGCCGCATCTACCCCAATTGTCCAATGCCCCGTGAGTACCGCAACTACTCTGGATATATCCCTTCTGTTCATCTTAAGGACAGTTGCCGATTGTTTTTCGTTATTTTATGGCCACATGCTCTTGGACACTCTACAGGTCCGCAGCCGATTCCACCTATTGTTGGCCTCACTCAACCAGTGCTGGGAGATGCGGCCCTTGATGAGTCCCAGGGATGCAAGGACCTCCTTCGATCCTGAGACATCAAGAGCAGCTCCACGCCGTGCCAGCTCATCCGCCATCTCTTTACTCTGTATGTTTCGATGCCCCAGTACCCATATCAGGGTAACGATATGCCGGCTCGCCAGAATCATGGCGCTCTCCCTACACTGCCCAACTAGGTTTGATGATATCGTCTCTGACCCGAGGGCCCCAAGAGCCGCCTGGCTATCGGAGGAAATGGCCACCCTGTTACCGTTACCATTGATATGCATTAACGCTTTACACGCCTTTTGGATAGCGAAAATCTCAGCTTGAATCACGCTTGCCGAGTCGGGAAGCCGCAGCCGAGTCCCGCTCCCACTCCGCAAGCCATTTTAGAACCATCCGCGAAAACCGAGATGTCGAATCTCTGAGTGATCCCCCCATCTTTCCAATGTTTCTTTGTGGGGAAGAGAATTGTGTAGTTTGTTTCGAAGACTTTCCTTGGACATATGTAGTCCGTTTTGGACAAGGTGCGGGAGTCGTTTATATTGAGCAGGATACGGTCGTGCCCGTATGTACGCTCCCTCCAAAGGCCCAACTCCCGAAGCCTTAGGGCCCCTTCAGATGCCATTTTTTGATAAAGAGATCTACCGGTGGAACATTGCATATCACGTTTGAAGCTTCCGAGAGGCACGCCCTAATTGCCCCCTTGATCGCTCCGCAGGCAGATCGTTGAACTTTCCCTAGCATGTTAATTATTTATTTCATCTCTACCGCCTTCCACCATATATAATACTGTCACAACCAAAACATCAATAGAAACAGTTAAGATATCAGACTTCCATAATGATTAAAAAAAAAAAAGTGAAGACAAATGGTATGAACGAGATTTCTGTTGCACCATGGTCATATAACCAACATAGTAGGCGCCGTGCTAATGTTCGAATCGCTAAACTGTTGAATAAATCACTCCAATATTCCGATTTGCAAACTGGTCTTTATTTAGATTACTTTCGGTGTAGTACTTCACAATTATACTTCACAACCAATAGCGTGTTTAAATCAAAACTGATTAGTTATTACTCAGCTTGCGATGCTTTTATACTCTCGGTTTCCTCGTTCATCCATTTCTACTAAGGTTTAGTAATTTCGCGAAGAGTTGTACCTCATGCTTGGTAATTGTGCTATATGCTTGTGTATGTGTGAGTAACTACTTTGGCTGATGACTACATGTGTGTGTGTGTGAGATGAGATATCTCACTTCTCGTTGCCTTCCATGTATGTTTGTGTGTAAATGATGATTGAAGTGTTCATGTACACAAGTGTGGTTTTTATTGTTGAATGATTATTTACAATCAGCCTAGTGATATCAACATTCGCCACAGTATGATATTGCCAATTGTTCGTTGTTTAAATAGCCAATGAAATCATTTCTTTTAACAGAAAAATCAGTTATATTCATCGGAAACTTATCATTTTAACAGTATAGAGTTAACATAAGACCAACAATTCTATTTCTGTTGAAAGGCCTGCACAAAAGTATTCTTTAAAAAAAAATTTTAGTTAAGTTAACCATAATGCTATCAATTTTATCTAATATCTTTTAATTCAAGAACAACAGATCCAATTAGTTGATTTTACGTGTGTTTATTGCTTCAATGTAAAAAATGTGGAAAAAATTTATTAATAAATATGGCTCATTTTGATAATATTTAATGTCATAGCTAAGTATATAACAGGTTGTTTCTTCCGAACTTAGACTTCCTTACTTGTTTTTTATTATTAGCTGAGTTTTTTTCTACGCGCATATACATATGCACTTAAACTTTATATGGGCTGCTAAGGGCAATATTTTATCTGCACTTATAAAGTGGTTGCGCAATCTACACCATTTCTTCATACACTGCTACTAAGTATAATTGCCGATTAGCGATTTTTAGTCGCAAACGTAGATGTATATGCAAGTAAATAAACACAACCGTTATTAATTTAAAATTTATATATTCCTACCATTTAACACATAACTTCTATAAATATTAAAACATAAACATAACAATATCAATAAGTTTTAATTATTTACAGGTGACCATGAATCAGCTTTGAAATTCAAGATGCACAGCAATCACCAGCTGGTAAACGATGGATAATTGCCTGATTGTTGTTATTGCAGCCATTAAAATTTATTGTCATGTGACATTCGATGCTTCACTACATCCAAATACATAAATGCATAAACATGTAAAAATGCGGAATTTATTCGTTATATTTATAAAATAGTTATTTCAAATATAATTTGCTGTTTCGCCAATTGGGGTTGTTGCGAATACAAAAATGTGCGTGAAATGTAAATAAATTCGATGTCATCTTCAAGGTTAAGTCCATTACTAAAAATTTATTGTTGTTTTTACTAAATACGAATAATTTGGAGGACACCATCTATTTAGTACAGTTATGTTTTACATACAAACATAAATATGTTTTTTGTTTATGCATTTCAAAAAATCAAATATATGGATATACACAGATTCTTAATTAGTTATTATATATAATTAAATTAAATATTATATGCATAAATTGTTTTTTTAGTTTTTATATAGAAATTAGATGGAGAATATACATTACCCTTGTAAATCATTTTATGTATAGGTAGATACTTAATAATTTTTACAAAGGGCTGCAACGCTTCTTATGCATCCAACGTGCTTTCTCAAATTCTGAGAATCCTAATTTGGCGCGCTTAATGGAACGGTCAAAACAATTTTAACGGTTAAGCGCTGATTAAGTATGTTTATTAATCTAATTACTTCCAATAAATTCTAGGAAACTGAATGTTGAAATTAATTCATGCCACCTACGCAGTGTACACATTCATATTTGAGGGGCAGATATGTACTCATGTTACACTGATTAGGGGCAACTTATCATTGGACGACTACCATGACTATTAATTTTTATAGTAACGACATAACGTGTAGTTTAGAAAACCTTTAAATTGCAACCATTTTTGGATCGCATAAATATTGTTTTCAAAAATAGTCCGTGCACAACTTGGAATATTTTCGGAGTCATTTCGGCCTAATTGATAATCACTTCTGGTTAATTTCGAGACTCTGTTCCAGTTCGCTTCAACACAATTTCGGTATAACTTCCAAATCAGTCCGGACCTGTTTGGAATTGTTTTTCGGATCATTATGTGAGCAAAAAGTCCTTTGGAGGTCAGTGTTTAAAAGTGTTGGTGCAATTATGTTGAGTTGACCCATTTCTATGTTTGTAATATATCATTTTTGAAATTTCGATATATTAAAATTTTAACTTAAGAGTTGTATATATATGTATATATCTATTATATAATTTAGTCGATCATTTTACGTTAGTTGTCAAATTTAAATAAGTAAATAAATTTATGGCAAAAAAAGGACTTTCTAGAGTGACAGATACTTATTTTCGTCATTGCTCTGGTTCGCCCGTCCCGTACGCCTCCAATGCTATCAAAATAATACCTTCAACCTTTTTCCTGTTTGCGTTTGTTAGTGTCAATGCAAAAAGAAAAATCCCTCAAGGCCACTATCCAGGCCACACTGATTAGTGACCAAATAACCTCAACCGCAAGTACCCCCACCATATTTTAACTATCCCAAAGATGAGCTGGGATTTAAATCCATTTCGAAATCAAAATCAGAATCGAAATCTAAATGAAAACCAATACCAAAATCAAAATTAAATTCAAAATTAAAATCAAAATCAGTATAAAAAAAAACCAAAATCAAAATTAAAATCCAAAACGTAATCATAATCAAAATCAAATCAACATGAAAACAACAATCTAAATGAAAATCATAATCTAAATTTAAATCTAGACTTAAATCAAAATCTAAATCAAGATCAAGATAAAAATCAAAATCAAAACGAAGCTTTGAAGTGTCCATATACTACACCTGAATCAGGAGTTTGGATCAAAGTTAGATATAGTAAAGCAGGACCTGTTGTGCCAGCGGGTTAGGGAATCAGAATATACCCGCGGTAGGTATGCCTGTCGTAAGAGGCGGCTAAAATACCAGATTCAAGGGGCTGTGTAGCGCATCCCTTCAGGTTGCCAGCGCAATATATAGCTTCTCCAAACCCAATTGTCAACCTCACCTATCCGCGGCGAATGTTGTTTCACTAGCAGGCGAGACTCTGGCGACCCCAAGCTCCTCATGGAATTTGGGGGTGGGGAGGAAGGGAATGGCCTGAAGGTTTAATGTGGGCACATAGATCGTTCCCGAGATGGTCGCGCTAGCACCTTAATGGTGCTGTGTTACCGGAGCGTACCGCATCTGTATCCGGCAAAGGACCATCACATCGATAACACTCCCCAAAGCCTTCGGGGAGCAACCTTATCGCTACAACAACAACAACTGTTGTCTATAAATCAAACTTCTTTTCATGTGGAAATATATGCAAAAAAGAAGCGCAATTTACCTTCTAAGAAGTTTATCCTTCGGCATTGGGCCAGACAGCCAGGCAGCTTTGCCTGTCTTGCTCTAAAAGTATTAAGTCTTTGGATCTCGGGTACATTCAGACGAAACTAACGAAACAACTTCTGGCTTAAAACAACAAATTGCATAAAAATAAAAAAGAAGATGCATTTAAAAATATTAAACAAATTTTATTTATTACAGCAGTTATTGTTTAGAAATTAATTACGGATGGGTACTTAGCCCTAATATGAATTTCATCACTTCATTCGTATAAAAAGTAAAAAAAAAATTTTTGTTTAACATCTGCTTGAACACATTTAATAGCAGCAAGTTGCATTTACCAATAATTACATGTACTTATAAACAAACAAAAAATTACATACACTTAAAAACAAAAGCATATATAGGTTACATTTTTTATTTACTAATAAATTATTAATTGTTTTATTCAAGCGCTCACTTTCGACTTCATCACTAATCGAAAAAGTACTTTGCAATAGCCATTTTTTTAATATTTATTGTTATTGTTTATATGTAGGTGAATCACTTTCAACACTTCCTCTGAATACTTCAAACTACTTCACTCGACTTGAATGCACTACTCATTGGGCTACTGCTGATAGCGTCGTATTTACAGTTACAAATGTTCATAATATTTTGGCGTAATTGCTAACAATATTTTGTAACACTTTTGCTTAATGTCTGACGCCACACGGTCTATTGTTTACTGCCACCAACTCATTGCTTTTCACATTCGGTTAATTATTTTGTTTTAGCAGCGATTAACAAAAAAAATGTGTTAAATTGCTCATCGCAGCTTGGTCAAGTGGCACACGTTTTTGGGCGCTCTTGAGGTGTTGCTAATCGGACACTAAACATCGGTTTGGGTTGCATGAAAAACATAAAAAAAGTACTTAAATGAAAAAAAAAGATTGTTACACAAAACGTAAATTGTTACGTGTAAGCAAATTATGATATTCGAATAAAACTCACACAGTAATTAGAAGCGCAACACAATTTGCTAAGTATCTAGAAATATTTATTTAGAAATAATATGTTTTTAATATTACAGATATATAGTTTCAAAAAGATTCTAAAGTATTCACGTAATTATGTGCAAGACAATTCTGAAATTATTCGAATATAAACCGGAAATGGTCCAGAAATAATTCCAAAATCAAAAGCTCCGATTTTGTCAGAATGAATTCCACAATACATACATTGAAATAGCCCTGAAATGACTTCAAAAACGAAACTAAAACTATCGGGAAGTTCCGAAATGAACAAGATAACGTCCAAAAACGATGCCGAAATAGCCTTGAATAGATGGCGAATAGTATATAGGGAAATAGTATGGAGATATCTCCAAAAAATTTCGAAATATTCCGAAAGTGTTCCTGAAAATAATCTCAAAAATATCTCGTAATAGTCACTAAAAGTTCGGCACAGTCCCGAAATGGTCTCAAACACTACCCCGAGTATAGTTCCAAAGCGATCACAAAGTAATGTCGAAGTAGTCCGGAAGTGCACCCAAAAGCGTTGCGTTGTGTTCCCCGAGCAGTCACGAAGTCATCCACAAAAAGATCGCGGAAAAAGTCCCTGCTGATTCTGATTCTGAAATAAACCCTAAATGGAATGCGAGTGGCACTCACCTCCTTTCCGAAATTGCATGGATCTGGACTAAAATGACCACCATGTACTAGATTTTAATGGTATAAATCAATGTACTTCGTCTTATTTGATTAAAATATTTCACGGACCCAACTATTCAAAAATAATATATAGCTGGTAGTTCCTGCCAGACTATTGGTTGTTTATTTACCAAATAAGGTCGAGCTGTTAAGGCGTGATTAAGTTATTTTATCCAATTAAGTTGGACCATTTTCGAGATTATATATATGCAGATATATAAAGATCTTATTCATTGCTAGTGGAAACACAAAGTGGCAGCCTTAGTTAGGAATTATTTTATCAAATTACGGCGTGATACCCTCCCTCTGATATCTTATATCCTTATAGGCACATTTCGTTGGTTTAAACGAAATTCTAATAGGTGGAAACCTTGCAATAGCATTATAGCATTCAACGGAAACAGCAGCGAAGTTAGCTTATAATATACCCTGTTAAGTACAAGCCTTCATCCAAATTTTCCAGGCAAAAGAGGAAATGTGCTCTATCTCGACAGCTAGCTTGGTGCGATTTACCTTCGAAAATTTTCAGAATTTTTCTCACTACCGCCCCACCAGTATATCATGAGATAGGGCGATTTTGAAAGAAATTTTGGGATAGGGTGTTATTCAAAACATTTTAAAGAGGGAATACATATAGACAACTTCAGTGGCAACTATATAGGTATATTAGTCTAGGAATATAATACACATTATTTGTACCCAATTTCAACTGACTAGTAAATAAAGACCACATATGGACTGCTAAGTGCGGTTTCACCCTGTCTCTGCTGCAGTTTCGAAAATGATTTATTTGGAAAAACTTTGAAAAAATTCCGAGTTCAGAAATTGTTTGAAGAACGCCCCACCTGAGAACAAATTGAATACATTTTGACATAAGGAAGACCGTTTTTGAAACAAATCCTGAGCGTGCCTCTTTTGTACTGCTCTTGTAAAATACTCTGAGGCAGTGCTTTTTGAAACTGCCACGCAATAGTCGATATTAATTGAATTGGTTAATAGTTTAAGACCAACCAAAAAAATCGAATTAAAATCCAGTACCTATATAATAAAATAATTATCGTTTTCGCAAGTTAAAAAACTAAAACTTTTCTGTAAGCACTCCACTTCATGGAACATTATTTTATAAATGCTTAAATAGCATAACATATAGTTTTGTAGCCATATGATATTCACTTTCATTTTTCTTGCTTGTTTACTACAAACAGCTCAAAAATAAAAATTGGAATATTTAATAAAAAAATGAATGCCTTATACTATATATATATCTATATATGCACATGCATATGATGATGATAGATGATGCTCTAATAGGCAGAGAGAGCCTCCATAGCCATTGTAATTTGTGTGTAGGTGCAAGGATCCGAAAGTACTTATGTGTGAACTTTACCGTTAACAAATATTAATTTTGTTGGGTTTTGCAGCTTTTTGGCCGATAAATAAGATATTATGTAAGGCAAAATTTTTTTCATTTTCCTTTATCCTCCTACGCGTTTCGATGCTACCGCAGTACATAATATCTTATTTATCGGCCAAAAACCTACAAAACCCAACAAAATTACAAATTCAAAAATTGGCCCAAATGAAAAACAAATATGAATTTCACCTATTCTGTTACGTCACCATATGACGAAAACTATTTATTTTAACTCTCAAATTCATAAAAAAATAAAAAAATAATTTTAGGGGCTATTACACCCAACAAACACTGAAGTTTCATAAAGTTTAAAGGACTTTATATAACTACCCCCTTATCGAATCTTTACAGTTGGATGACGGCTCGAGAAACACTAGATAAACAAGGCGTTCTCAAATGAGACCTAATAATCAAATCTAAACAAATTATTTATTCAATCGAACTCGAATGCATTTCTGTAATGGGATTTTTAAGTGAGTTCAATTTGCACTAGTTCCCTTATCACTCTCGACTCGTTTCCTAAGGAAGTTTTCTAACAAAGATCTCTAGTCGAGATTAGACTGGTTATCTAATGATCCTATTAGAACTCGCACAGTTGCTGAAGTTTAATCACAATGAAGGTAACTTTATCAGAAACAAAAATTCCGGACTTTTTGAGAAGAGCTTCGTCGGGTTATTATCGGTAAAAATCGACACGGACAAGTTATTGTCCCTTTGTTATAGGCTTGTTACTGCTGAGTTATCCACTTATTATTGATTTTTTATGGGCTAGTTAAATGGGAGGTTACAGATAATCCATCGATCATATATTGAAGTTTTATCAGTATCTGTTTCATAGCAAACAGATAAGACGCCGATAACGAATTTTTATACCTTTCATGAACATGAAATGGTATATTAATTTTGGACCGATGTTTGTAACGTTGAGAAATATAGAAGATAAACTCACCCTTAAGTATTCCGAATTGATTAGGGCGACGAACTGAGTTGATATAGCCATGTCCGTCTGTCCGTCCGTCCGTCCGTCTGTCTGTTTGAACGTAAACTAGTCCCTCAAATTTTGAGATATCTTAATGAAATTTGGCACAAGGATTCATTTTTGTATTATATTAGACCTTTGTCGGATCCGGTAAGATCGGACCACTATAACATATATCTCCCATACAACCGATCGTTGATATAAGACGATTTTGGTCATTCCTGCCGCAATTTAGAAAGTATAAACGTGAAACTCGGTGATATATATTCTAATATACCATAGAAGATATCCTGAAAAAATCACTTTGATCGGAGCTATATATAGTTATATCCCATACAACCGATCGTTCAGATAGAAAGATTTTTGGCATTTTCTCCCTTAATTTCCAACATAAAAACGTTAAACTTGGTGATATTTATTCTAATATATCACAGAAGATTTCATGAAAAAATCATTTCAATCGGAGCTATATATTACATATATCCCATACAACCGATCGTTCAGATAGAAAGATTTTTAGCCATTTCTCCCTTAATTTCCAATATAAAAACGTGAAACTTGGTGATATATATTCTAATATATCATAGAAGATTTCCTGTAAAATCATTTCGATCGGAGCTATATATAATATATATCCCATAAAACCGATCGTTCAGATAAAGGGGTTTTTTGCCATTTTTTATTTTATATTTATCTTAAAAATCGTTTAGGTATGTACATCTGTTCACTATATATTTCTTATCTTATACATCCGATTATTTGAAGCTTACGAACGGGATAAGATTATTGTTCAGCCCCATTCATGAAAGGTATGAAGTCTTCGGCACAGCCGAAGACAGTCCCGTCCTTATTTGTTAACACTACGATAGCTTTTTCAAGGCGATAACTATTCCGTAATTTTGTGGTAACATTTCGATAACTTTTTGTTAACAAACCGAAAAGTTTTCGATAGCTTCGTATCGCAAACCGAAAACTCGATGTTCTAAACAAAATTCGTTGTTAACAAACCAATAACTCATCGATTAGAAACCGGATATTCAGTACCTTTGTAGTTGACCGTATTGTCCAGCGTATTCTCACCTATTTATATTTACCATCAAAACAATTGAGTTCACTGCATTTTTTTTTTTTGGAGGCAATTCAGTGATTTCGTTTATGACTAAATAATAAGAGCCAGATGACTTTTCGTTTTCATAAATAAATTTTTCCTAACTTTACCAATATTACTCCATGTATCTGTAGCTGAGAGGTTAACAGTCGTTCGTAACTCCAATTTTATGCTGTCTTCTTGACCCTCTGGAAAAATACCGTAACTCAGATATTGTTTAAATTGGGACATGTTGTATACACATTTATCACTGAGGTAAACAATTTGCATGTTTAACGCATTTCTCAATATGTACTTTTTTGGACATACGACTCTTTACCTTTCAGCCAAAATATATTATAGGGAAGTAGTATGTTTTTTGTGAGCTAAACTTTTAGGAATAACAATTCTTTGCAGACCCTGTTAAAAACTATTATTCAAAATTTAAATTAAGTTAAGTCTAACGAGCAGATGAGGGACTTAGTATTCCCTAAACCCATTTCGGTAGCAAAATAACAGTTTAAAAAAAAAATTGCCAATAATTCACACTGAATGATCTCAGTGATTTACAAATCACTGTGGAAAACTGAAAAAAAAAATCAAAACTAAACATGAAATCTCTTTTTCTGCTTGGAAGCCGGCTGTTATCCGTAATAGACCGAATTGCCGAATGCAATCCCTGGTACAGAGAGAGTCATTCCTAAAGAAGTTATGTGCTATTTCGATGAGAACGAGAGTGCGTATATATTTCCCTGCAAAATATATATTCCAGCTACAATTGCCTTTGAAATAATCTGACCTGACCATTAGCGAAAAGAAAATTGCAATGCACAATGCAATTCAAAAAACCTACAACAAACAAATAAAAACACAATTCTTATAACAAAGCAACAAAAATGAATATTAGAGTACGGCATTGAGCCAAAGAGCTTACATTTCTGAGCGCGAGTAATTTTTTAACTTTGCTAAGCGCGATGCGCATGCGCACAGCTCAATTTTTGTAACATTTATTTTGAACTTAATTTTTCAAGAGTAATTAATGAGCATCTTCGATAAAACCTTGCCACAGACATAAACAAGAAGCAATTAACAGTTATTTATACCAAGTTATACCACAAATTATATAAAATTGTAGTAGATTTATTTTTGTTAAAATGAGGCTTGAGTTGGCGAAAAAAATGGAGATGCGCATGATTTGGTGTTGTAACTATTTAATATTTAAATTCAATTTAACATTCAAACGCACATAATGTTATGAATATGAGGCACAATGTTTCATGATGATGCGGCGCTCTGTGCACAAACAATATAGCATTAGAGAAATGTAAGAAAATATAAAGCTTGAGAAAATACAAATTCAATTTTTTGGGTATAAATATGCAAGATGCGCTCGTTTCAACTTGCAGTTCACATTCAACTATCGGTAACGGCTTACACTTGTGATCGCAAATAAACGTTGAAATAACAGTTTGATTTTTTTTAAATTAAATTATTTATGATATATATTCACATATAAAAATAAACTGTGCAACTTGAATGGGAGACAATAACGCTGGTTAGTGTAAAAGCTTGAAAGATATTAGGAATATTTTCAATATATAAATAAGTGTGTTAAATAAATACAATATTAAAATAGAAGTGATGTTTTGTGGAGGAATTGAATTAGAAAACTTTTCAATATTTAAAAACTTAAACTGAACCTGTAGTCGAAATTCCATTCCTCTTTATCAAAAATCAAAAAAAAAAAAAACAAAAAAAAAAAAAAAAACCAGTAATAAAAAAAATATTTTAAATATAAAGTTATGTATTATTGATGATTTAAATAAGTAAAAAAATATAATAATTTTTTGAGTTGATTCTGAAATGACTTTTTTATGAAATGAAAGTTTGTTTCATAAGTCTTTTGTTTCATTATACTAGACGGGAAAAAATTCATTTTTTAAACAAAATTTGAGCTTGAGAGTGAAAATAAATACGGTACATCACTGTGATTTCGCCAGGAAATAAAAACAAAAAAACATTAATACATACCTGGCGCGATCTTATCAATATTCCCTACAAATTGGCGAGATGAGAGCTACATATTTTATGCGGACTCCAAACGAAAAATAGCAGTGGCAATTTTTAGAAATCTTCAGCAATTAAGTCCTTCTTTTTATTTTCGACATTTAAGGAAAAACTTATATTAATTTTTGAACTAATACTATGCAAACTAATTTAAAAAAATATTTACGAAAAAAATCAAAAATTCGAAAAAAATTTTCGTATATTTCGAATTATTTTTAAGTTCTCCGAACTTTTTGAGTGTGCAGGTTTGTAGTCCAATAAATTTTATAGTAAAAAGTGTAAGTTATTGATCTATTCAAATGTGTATTGTTTTTTGTCTCTTTTTTCCGAAGAGTGGTTTAGATTTTCTCAATTAAAAAAAAAAATTCACACTTTGTATAGAGGAAGAGCAAAAAGAACGTTCGGGTAAAAGATTATCAAAGATTATCTGCCTTGTTAGACTTAAAAAGATTGGGCCACAAACCTGTATACTTAAAAGAATTCAGGGAGCTCCAAATACAAAGTTCGAAATTTTCGTAAAACTTTCTTGAATTTTCGTTTTTGAGATTGTTTTGCATAGTTTCAGATACAAGACATAGAAGTTTGTTGTTAAGATATAAAAAAACAAAACAAGAAAAATTTTGTTTGACGAAATTTGAAAAAAAAACAAGTAAGGACGGAACTGTCTTCGGCTGTGCCGAAGACTTTATACCTTTCATGAATGGGGTTGTACAATAATCTTATTCCGTTCGTAATCTTCAAATAATCGAATGTATAAGATGAGAAATATATAGTGAACAGATGTATATACCTAAACGATTTTTAAGATAAATAAAAAATAAAAAATGACAAAAAACCTCTTATCTGAACGATCGGTTGTATGGGATATATATTATATATAGCTCCGATCGAAATGATTTTTACAGGAAATCTTCTATGATATATTAGAATATATATCACCAAGTTTCACGCTTTTATATTGGAAACTAAGGGAGAAATGGCCAAAAATCTATCTATCTGAACGATCGGTTGTATGTACATATAGCTCCGATCAAAGTGATTTTTTAAGGAAATCTTCTATGATATAGTAGAATAAATATCACCAAGTTTAACGTTTTTATATTTGGAAATTAAGGGAGAAATGGCTAAAAATCTTTCTATCTGAACGATCGGTTGTATGGGATATATAGTATATATAGCTCCGATCAAAGTGATTTTTTCAGGATATCTTCTATGATATATTAGAATATATATTACCGAGTTTCACGTTTATACTTTCTAAATTGCGGCAGGAATGACCAAAATCATCTTATCTGAACGATCGGTTGTATGGGAGATATATGTTATAGTGGTCCGATCCTACCGGATCCGACAAATATCTAATATAATACAAAAGTACGTCCTTGTGCAAATTTCATAGAGATATCTCAAAATTTGAGGGACTAGTTTGCGTTCAAACAGACAGACGGACGGACGGACGGATAGACGGGCATGGCTATATCAACTCAGTTCGTCACCCTGATCAATTCGGTATACATAATGGTGAGTCTATCTTCTATATTTCTCACCGTTACAAACATCGGACCAAAGTTAATATACCATTTCATGTTCATGAAAGGTATAAAACAATTGTCACTTCTGTGAATTCCCAGGTGCGGATTTAATTCTTCTAGCTATGCTGCGAAAAACTACTCGTTGATGAAACCTGCTTTTATTCGCTGAATAAAAATCTCCTCAAATGAACCGGGACCAAAGTGTTCTTCTTTCCAACTAGAGAGCACATGGAAATCCCAAATAATTAGAGGCAGTAAAGTGCTGTCAATAACCCAAGGTGTTTATCTTAAATCGAGACTGCATCGCATGAAGAAGTTCAGAAGGTAGATGCATCGTTTAAGACCTATGAGGCTACTTTAATTTCAGGACTGGATATAGAGGATCTATTTAAAGATGCACTTTATACTCTTTGCATTTATTGTGAAGGGAATAGTGTTGAAATTTGCAATCTGGCTGGGAGCAAGTGAACATATCGTGTCTCCACTGGTCTACGTTTTTTAGTTATAGGCAATATAATAACTGAACTCAACAAGTATAAAATCAAAGAGAAATCCAGTGTAGATAGAGGGTCATAAACCTAGCGATTCAATACAGCGTTTACCTTATTTGGTGGGCGGCGCTTAGTAACACACAACGAAAAGGGTTGACCACAAATCTAGTGCGGGGTACTTTTGATGCCATAGAAATGTATGAGGTCCTTTCCGCCCTGGGGCTCATAGAGAGTATTATCTATCAGTACGTACTTAGCGATGTAATACTAGGTGTAGGCCCGTGCAATGTCGTCATACAATGAAATCCCATCTTGAAGCATTCATCAGAAGAACAGATGGGATCTATCCATACTAGTTACAGAACTCGCAGTCACTACAGGGATGCATATCGTTTGTCGCGGCCGCAATTTCCCGGAGCTGAGAAAACGGAAAAGCACCTATTGTGTGTAACTAAAATCCGAGCTGACTCCGGAATTGGCATATGGTGTCTGTAGTCCCTGAAAAGAAAAAACTCTTAATTTTCCACTAAAGAACCAAAGTTTTAAAATTGAAAAAAATTCTTTAGCTCGTTAAAACAAGAAAAAGTTGCTTCAAAATAATGAAAAAATACTAACAGTTTTCCAAATGATAAAAAAATGTTAAATTTAAAAAACAAAACAAAGTGATAAAACAAATTATGTGTAGACTTTCAAAAATTTTAAAACACATTTTCAAACTAAAAAAATGTTCTGAGTAACTCTTCAATATTCTAAATTTTCCCCAAAAATCCAATAATAAAAAAATCTTAAAGTATCAATAAAGGAAAAGAGCACTGTTTTGAGTATATTTTTGATAATTCTAGAGCTCCAAAAAGAATTACATTTTTCCAAAAGATTAAAAGGTGGTAAATTAAGAAGAAAACCATATTGTTCTGAGAAGTTCTCGAAAAGTTTCAAATATTTAATCAAAAATAAAAAAAAACTTTAAAAATCAAAAAAGTTATTCGATGCTTAAAATTTTTCAAAAAAAATAATGTAAAAAATTTTTAATTAAAAAAAAATATAAAAAACTGGGTTCGGTAGACTTTTTATTTTTCTAGTTTCAGAATTTTAATATTAAAAAATATACTTTTTGGGTAATTTTCAAAAGTTGTGAAGCTCCAGAGAATTAAAAATTACGAAAAAATATTTACATTTTTTTCTAAATAAGAAAAATTTTAAATTTAAAAAAAATGCCAGGTTCGATTCGATCTCAAGGCCCATAACAATAATTTTTATAATAATTATTGTATTTTAAATTTTTCTATAACTGAAAAATTATTTTTTATATTGGAATAGATAGAAAAATTAAAATAAAAATAATTATTAATATTTATTTATTTCATTTTTGAATTAAAAAAATTATGAAAAAACTTTAAATATCAAAAAAAGAACTGTTTGGCGTAACTTTAAAATATTCCAAATCCCGCATTTTTTTCTAAAATTTCAAAGTTTCAAAAAAAAACCTGTTTTGATCAGCTTTTTAATAGTTCAAAACTTTCAAAAGATTAAAAGTCTCGCAAATATTCACTTTTTCCAAAAATTTTCAAAATTTCAAAAAATAAATTTTTAAAATATATCTGGCTAACTTTGCAATAGTTCTACATTTCTTTCAGCTCTAGCTCAGAGAGTTGCAATTAAAATTCAGAATTTTCAATTGAAGCTCAAAAAAGTACATTTGAAAAGTTCACAAAAATAAAACTGAAGTTCAGAATTTCTATTTGCAGTCAGCAAATTACAATTGAAGTTCAAAAAATTATAATTGGAGTTTAATTGAGATATCTGAACTTCAATTGTAATTTCCTGAACTTCAACTGCAACTTTCTGAAGTAAAACTAAAATAGTGGAGAGTTCCTGAGAAGAAAAGAAAACAACTGCAAAATTTAAAATAAAAACGTCTTTGATAAATATAGAGTTGCCGAAAGAAGGCGAAAATAAATGTATGAGTTACAGAAATTCCAAGCAACTAAATAAACTGTTCTAGGTAGCTTTTAAACAGTTCAAATATTCACATTTTTCCAAATTTTAAGTAAAGAAGTAGAAAAATAATTCTGCAAAATTACGCTATTTAAATATTTTCAAACAATGAAAGTTAAAAAACAGTTTTAAAATTAAAAAAAGTTTTGAGTAGCCTTTTAGAAACTATAAAGCAGGGCTGTTCAAAACTTTTTATACTGAAGTGCCCATCCCAATACATATATGAACAAAATTAAATCTACACTGGAACTTTTTTAAATTGATAAAAAAAATATTTTAAGGAATAAATTTTGAATTAAAATTTTGTTCAGTGTTGTCAATTTGTTAATGTAAATTTCAATATCATACCGAAGTGCCTTGGCTTTAAACGGAAGTGCTTTTTCTTTGCACTTTCATATGAATCGAATTTATATGTGAGGGCATATGTATGGGATAATGGCGGCTGCCGTGGTGTGATGGTAGCGTGCTCCGCCATCCACACCGAAGATTCTGGGTTCGCGCCCCGGGCGCAACATCAAAATTTTAGAAACAAGTTTTTTCAATTAGAACGAAGAAGAATCTAAACGGGCTCGTCCTTCTGTAGTGTTTGGCAAGCACTCCGAATGTATTTCTGCCATGAAAAGCTTTCAATGAAAACTCATCTGCCTTGCAGATGCCGTTCGGAGTCGGCATAAAACAAGTAGGTCCCGTCCCGCCAATTTTTAGGAAAAAATTAAGAGGAGCACGACGCAAATTGGAAGAGAAGTTCGGCCTAAAATCTCTTCGGAGGTTATGGGTCCTGACATTTATTTATTTATTTATATATATATGAGGACATATGGGAGTGCTATAGATTTTTGTTTTATATTCAAAGTGTGGATTGGTATATGTGCCTATTTTTTTTTTTTTTTTGTTGGAAATTAACCGTTAATACATATTAAACATAGTCACATATATATAAAAATACCAAGGCGAATTTAGTTTTTTTAATAGATTAACTAACTATTACGACACGTGACAGTAGAAAGTTTGCTCATAAAAATGGAAACATGCAAATAGCTTTTCTAAAGGGACAATGCAATGCACTTACAACATTCAATTAACGCCAAATTATGTAACTTAAAGCGAGTACTAACAAATGATTATGATGCATGCAACAACGCGGTGGTGATGGTGGCAGAAGTGACAGCGGCAAATGAGCTTTAGTAAATAACATTGAAAATTAAAAAAATGCTTGTCATAGCCAGAGTTGGATTTGTAAGCGAAGCGAACTTAAACTGAAAGGAAAAAAATCACAAAAACAAACAAAATATAAAACCATATCCACTTATAAATTGACACAGACAACTGAAATGACAAAAAAGTATCCACAACTTACTTACGTCAAGCACAAGGAAGACAGACTTAATTTAAGCCAAACTTGTGGAATTTGGTTTTTCCTTTTTTTTATAACTAATTTGTTATGTATTGTTGCTTTTGTTTTGTTGCAAGCATGCAATGCAATATGCAACTTAAAACAGTAACAACAACATTGCAAAATTAGCAAAAAAAAAAGTAAAGTGTAAGCCATATAGCATAATGCACTCAACGAACGCCACAAAATTACGTTCAACTTAGTTTAGCAGCCGTCAGCCCCACTACGTTCCCTCGCACTTCAATGTGCGTATGCTTGCGATGCAATTACTCGCTAATAAAAAGAGCAATTTTTTTTTTTTGACGAGTTGAGCAAATATGCTTCATACGAGAATAAGGAAATGTATGCAAAACGATAACGCGAAATTTAAAAAAAATATATATTAATTATTTAAAAAACTATTGACCTTGAAACGGTGCTCCGTGCGCTACTTGAGCGCTAGAATTTTGTAAAAGGGTTAAACTCAGCATTTCCATCAGTGAAAAAGTCGTTGGCGTTTTTGAAAAAAATTTAATTAAGTTGTTCTTCAACCAAATTCTGAGATAGGGCGTTTAAAAAAAACTGGCAGTAAGGTTTGTTTAAACAAATTATGACATAGAAAGTTGTTCTACCGGATCAAGACAAAAAATAAAACCTGTTTGTTGGTTTTTTTTGCGACTCGAATGCAAAAGATTACAAATGGTTCGCGTGCACTTAAGCGCTTCATTATATGGATATCTATGTCATTTGAAGCATTGTTTTGCATAATTCTGTTTTGTTAAGTAAAAGTTAGCGCCCCCTTAACGAGAACCATGCAACCAGCAATGGAGCATTAGCTTTCTAGAGGCATTTCAAGCTGCTGCAAATATTTGTTCACATTAGCGACCGGCATTTGATGCTGGCGTCAGTTTAACAAAATCCAAACGGCACGCTCCATCCACTTTAATGTGGCCGCTACTACAACAAAACAGTTTTCTATGTTTTTTTAAATGAATTTCCAGCGTAATATCTATCAACGTAATGACAATGGGTTGGGGCTGGTGTTAATTTAAATATTTTATCAACATTTTGCATTGCAAATTGAACATTCCAGTCGACAGCATAACGCCCTTAATAGGCAACTAAAACTGCATTATGCATGCAAATGCCAGTAAAACCGAATAAATTTGACAAATTTTAGTTAATGCGCTGTGCTCAATATTCAATAAATTCAAAAGTTGAACATAAATGTGAAATGTAAAGTTTCAAGCCAATTTAAGCGTAGGATGTACCCAAAAAAACCAAACAAAAGCATTGGTATTTAATTTTTAATGGACCACAAATAACGAAGTAAATGTATTAGAGTAGTAGGGTCTAAGTTTGGGTGTAACAGAAAATTTTACCTCAGTTTCTATATTACAATTTATTTGGTTTCAATTATTTGAAACTAAATATTATCCAAAGTGCACATGGGTAATAAGGGATTTGGCCCACTTTTATTAGACATATTTCTCGTTTTAAAGGAAATATGTGTATAAAATTTTGTTACCGTAGGTCAATTATTTTTCAAGTTCCTTAAACTTATACAACTGCTTTGTCATAAGAACTTGGCGGTTTCACGCCCATATTCAAAATATAAAATTTTTTCAATTTCTTATTATAATTACGAGCCTGACCCGTGCGCATCTTGCGCAACCAATATAAAAGTCTCTCATCTAATATCAACAGAAATCAGCCGGTAATGCAGTGCAAATATTCACAATAGTGCCATAGTACAAATAGACTTCTTTATGTGCTCACAGTCGTTTATTTTTAACAAATAATTTTAATAAAATATAGCTAAACAAAAGCACTACTACCAAAATTTCCCAAAGCTCGCTAATAGCCCGAATCTCCATGTTTACAACCAAAACTATATATATAGATTTGGATTCCAAATAAGAGCGAAAAAGGGACCCGTACATAAAAACAGAAATTAGAAATAATATTCTTTAGAAGCAAAATAGCATTGATATAAAGTTAACTTTTGCAAAATTTATTGCCAATTCTATTTATCTACGATCTTCTTAAAACTCTGTCATATAAAAATGGGCGTGGTGCTTAACCGATGTCGTTCATTTTTCTCAGACATATTTCCTACGATCTCGAGTAATCTGTTTGCCAAGGTTTGTGATGACAATTAAAATGGTTAATTGATTTATGTTCAATATTAATCTGTGAATTTGATTCTATAAAAAATGGCCGGTGTCACCGCCTTTGATTGTGGTTTCGCTCTGGTTTCGGTGGCGTTTTCTGTTACGGCTTGATTTTTCCCTCGATTCTGGTTTCATTTCCTATATTATTTCTATTTCGATGTCCGGTTTTCGGTTTTTAATTTCAGCCCAATTTCGATTCCTGGCCCGGTTGCAGTTTCGATTTAGACTTCGATTCAAAGTCTGGTGCGGTTTCGATCCGATTTCGAGTCCGTATATCAGCATTTCCATATACACCGATGTTTCTAAGTCAAATGGTAGGGTTTTAATGGGAGGGAGGGGGGGGGGGGGTGGGCTGGTCTACTGAAAGGACGAGACCTCTAACACTCTTTCGGTTTTCCTGATCATTGTAGTGTCCTTCGAACCGAGTATCAGCTATCATGGAAGCCGCGGTTTGGAAAGAAAACCAACTGTCGTATGTCATGTAGCTATCAAATCCCTTCACGTAATTAATGCATACCTATCACCAAACTTTCGTCGATCTTGTATTCCACACGAAGAAGAAAGAAAACTCAGATATACCCTGCAGTGATGGAAAGTCGAGTGCTTTCGTCCTTTGGTGAGATTTCGTAATAAAAATTTGCTAAAGGGGTAAAAGAAATTTTCGCAGGCTTACTGAAGAAAAAGTGGTATTTTCCAAAAACTTTTTGATTTTTTATAATCACTTCCTATCCACTTGTTCTAGGCTGCTTGAATTAAATCGGATATTTTATTAAGATATGAGGTGTAGGCTTTCAGTACAGCAAATTGTATATGCTGAGATTCAGAGAATCATTCTGCGGGTTCGTCTTAGAAAATATGTAGTAAATAGAGTTCCACCACGTTAAATAGGACTAATATACATTTATGAAATGAAAGTAACAGCCTCCTTTGCTAAGTCCTATATAGTGTGGGTTTATAATTAAGACATGCCCGGCGGGTTAGGGGGTCAGAATATACCCGCGTTAGGTATGCCTGTCGTAAGAGGCGACTGAAATACCAGATTCAAGGGGCTGTGTAGCGCAACCCTTTCAAGTTGCCAGTGCAATATATAGCTTTTCCAAACACAATTGTCAACCTCACCTATCCGTGACATTTCACTAACAGACGAGGCTCTGGCGACCCCAAGCTTCTCACGAAACTTGGAGGTGAGGAGGGAGGAATGGCCTGAAGGTTTAATGTGGCCATATAAATCGTTCCCGAGATGGTCGGGCTAGCACCTTAATGGTGCTGTGTTACCGGAGCGTACCGGATCGTTATCCAACAAAGGATAACGATAACACTCCCCAAAGCCTTCGGGGATTAACCTTATCGCTACAACAACAACATAATTAAGACATGTTTTTCGGTTAAAGTCAAATTGATATGTCTTTGGGCTGCATGGGAAAAGTTATCGAAGCCGACGACGTTCTTATCAAAAGCCCAAAACTATATGATTGTCGTAAAGTTACCTCTACTGTGCTTTTATTCAAACTCTGGGTAAGCTCAAGTTAACTTAAAAGCAGTACCTATTTTCCTATTGGTACACCTGTATGTTCACACACATCTAACTTCACAACTACTTGGTACTCACGCCTTTTTTTTTATATACACACTCTAATGTACCGTGTATTCGTTTTCAATAACATTGAGAGCTTATCTTTTTGTTTTTCTTATATGTAAGTAATTCTATTCACTTCTCTATATAATGCATAAGAATTATATACATATGATGATATCAAATTGATTTTCCAAGCATAATACACAAACACGCAAACTTGTAATGGAAGTTTATAATTTAATACAATGCGCATGCGTAGACTGATGAGCACGCACCCAAAGTTTGCGAAATCACTATTTTGCATTTACAATTTTTCCTTTGTACGTTTGGCGCTAACCATCATAGCATTCGTGGCGGACTCGTACTAATCTCTTTTTGCGTAATGATAACATTTATGGTTTCTGGAGTTTTGCAAAGTTCGCTTCCTTCGTACAAGCGGCAAGTTTTTTATTACAGCAACATTTTCTTTGAACTTCGTAAAGCGCAGCTGAAATAGTGCAATATATTTTATATCTAAAAGTGAATTGAAAGTGGGTCGTATTGGTATAGATCTTAGATGCTAAATGTCACGGATTCGAAACTCATCTTGGTAATGGCACTTCTATGTTAGCTTAAGGAATTATTTGACGGGTTTGGTGAAAAACAAAAGTTGCAAAGTAATATGTTTTAAAAGATCACATTGGCCTAAGATTTGTTTTTAGTCGCCAATTTTGTTTTACTTGACTCAAAGGTTAAAATGGTAATTTTAATATAATTTAACCAAAGTTAAGTCGTGGTTGGAATCAGGCAGCGTAACTAAATCTTTGTGAAAAAACGAATTCGACTGCACAAATAAGTACTCTTAAAGTTTGCCCTGCTTTTCAATGTGCGTATCTGCATTTGAGGTCAGAGCAAGAAATTTAATGAACCCCTTTTTTCCACAAAGACTATCATGTACGTGGATTTTATTAAAAACATATTGGTCTTACTTAATAATAACGGTTTTGCCGCCGAAAATATCGTATCCGCTACTTCTATTTTTTCCATCGCTCGCCACTTGGAGATTCCAATGGAACGAGGGCATCCACGTTATCTTACATTATAGGTGGGTTCCAATAAAAATACTTTCTGGACTGAAGCATCTTCATCCACTCGCACAGCTGGATATAGCTTCGTCGAGCTGTGTCAGCATATGCAATAAGTATATGTGCTCATCGTTAAGGTGCCTGTTTAACGTTTGCTTAGCGGACTCGAACTCATATGTACAAAACCACAGTTGGTGGATAGCGGAAGTTACAAATCCATACAGATCCATCCACATCCACTTCAGTTGTACCCTTTCAGCCTAAGATATCCACTTGACAGTTGAGCGGAATACAACTATGGCCCAAAAATCCAAACTCCCTATAGACCTCTATGTATGGCTCAGTGGCACCCATGTTTATTTCATTTTATTTGTGGGCTAAGATAGTCGGTAGACAGATGGCCGGAATACATATAAGTTCCGATCACAGAATAATCATAATATTAAAATAGTTCGAAGTTATTGCAAACGAGGTCAGGCACTTTCATAGCCGCTTTTCAAGTCGGTGCTAAATTCCGTTATCTTAGTAGCACTGAGCATCATCCGATACACTGCTATCTAGGGCCCTACAGGCCGCTACGTCAGATTCAGTTGCACCCATGTGGTCTAAGACAGACGTTTGACAGTTTTTCGGAATACAATTATGGCCCGATCCCAAGGTGATCATAATCTTGAAACATATCGATGTATTCGCGAGAGAGGTGAGGCAGTTTTGTAACTGCCCATATCATATCTCGAAAACTGAGCAAAAATCGGACCGCCACCAACTTACTCGGAATAACCATAACTTGTATTTTCAACATGACATTTTGTAATTTTTCGCTTTGTCCAATGAGTTCCATCAGACCAGCATCCCATAGAGCAGAATTGGCTTGACCACCATTTCCTTACTATAGTTTTTTTGGCAGAAGCTGACAGCTTCTGCCGATAACCCCTGCAGCAGTAAAATGCAACTAATGCTGTCATAGCGTCACTCTCTAGAAAGCACTCAACTGAAGATCTACTAATTTCTTGATATAAAAACTGGGTTATCAGCCAGTCGTCGTGACTCAGAATGGTGTCCAAAAGTTTACTACTGATAAGGATTGCCTGGTCAACTGCATAGGCAGTCCTTTGCTTCAGCTCCTCACGAAGTTCGTTTATCAAATCTATCAAATCACCAAATCTAGATTAAAGGATATAATACACTCCCTTTATACCGACCTCTGCACACTTTTCTCCCGAGTGTGGCTCGACACTACTCCGCTGCAACAGTTCCATTGCACACAAATTTTATAATAAATTCAAACAGACTCTGCACGACTCCACAGCCTACCAGAGCCCTTTCTTTACATTGAAATCAAATTGGTAGCAATTTTCTAGCCCCCGAACAATCATGAAACGTATGTACTAGTCATTGAAGCGCTACAATGAAGTCCTTGGAGATACGTGAGACCTCCTGTCGGCCTTTGTACTGAAGGCAACTTTGACCATGCTCCCAGCCCTCGGTATGTACCTCGAGAGATCTTTGAGACTAAATATAAATAATGCCATCTGGGGCTCGAAACATGAAGAGCGTAAAGTAATACAAGCAGGGAAATGACCGGCATTCTTACAAAGAAAACAATCGTTCAGGTATAGATTCCTTGCAATCACGACATCAGGCATATTGTTGTTTAATAGAAGCTTCGGAGGTTACTCGCCATCCTTTGTCCAGCTATACACATTCATCTTTCCTCGGCGGGACACCACGCAGATTCATAGCAGACTTCCACATTTGTATAGAAACTTTTTCACCAACCAGATTTGTAAATGCCAAACTCATCTCGTTGGGCCTCCCAGTCTGAGTTTAGCTTGTGCAACCCTTTCTTCCAACCAGCCTAAGAAGTATACATGTACATAAGTACGTACATATGATTGTAAAATCCACATCTAGGAAACGACACATCAAATGTCAATTAGCGTAAATGAACTCAAACAAGTAGATGGAGCTATTGATTATGAGTCGATAATTCTCTCATATTATTTGTGCATTCCAGCGGTGTAAGTATACAAATGTGTGACACCTGAATGCAAGCACCAGTAAAATGAAGACTGTTTCACAAAATACATAAGTGCACTAAGTTGAGCCTTATATATCAATACAGGGCAGTGCTTATATGTATATCATATTACTGATTTTTGCCAATCTGACCCCTTCTAACGATAAAATTTTACCCCAGTGCGACACCGTTTAACCGTCTCCAAACTGGACTAAAATTTATATGATATTTCTAACCTTGGTATTATCGTTTGAAAAAGTAAGAGGTTGATTAAGGACCACCCTCATGTGTACAGAAATATGTGTGAGTTATTTCTGAAAGCGTTGCAGTTAATACCGTCATAAATTTTCGAATACAACAACATTAACCGAAAACAAAATAGACGTGACCTATCATATCTTTTCTATTCAATTTAAACACACATAAATCATAATTTGCGAAAAGATAGGAGTTTGTGGGGATCAGCTAGAAAGGGGGCAAACCTTGTGAAAAGTGTACCTTTATGTGCTATTTAAATATATATATACTTATTGCCGAACAGATATTTAATGGGGAAGTGTGTCAGACACATTATTCATTCATTTTGACAGCATACTTAAGTACGACTGCAACTTAGACGCATTCAATAGAAATGCGCATGCGTAGCATGCATGAAACTGCAGTTTGTTACAATATTTATTTCTCAAGCGTTTTACCCACATTTCCAGTCCATACTTATTGAAAAATGCATTCCATGCATATTATAAATACTGTAACGAATTTAGTGAAATTTCGCTTATTCCAAACCTTCTGTTATCGTTCGAATCGCTAAACTGTTGAATAATAAACCCCAATACTCAATAACGTAAAATGGTCTTCCTTAAACTACTTTGAGAGTACTGTATATTTGTAGTTTTTAGCTATATGCGTGTGAATATGTGAGTACTACTTCGGCTGATGATGACATGCGTTTGGGAGTATCTCTCTGCTGCGTTGTATGTATGTGTGTACATTATGATTGATTTGTTTACGTACATACGAGTGGCTGCTTAGTATTGGCTTAATGATGGTAGTATCCCTTAGTGATGATAATATTCGTCACAATGCATATATATTAACCTGCGTCGATTTGTATGGACGAAAGTTAACCGATATCGCGCCATCGATTTTTCGATAGGATTTGGGCTCAGGAAAAAATGGCGAAAGGGTCAATTTTTCGACCAAAACATTCCCCAAAATCCAAAATTTATATATTTTCTTTTTTTTTCAAAAAACTGTTGTAAAAAAGTTGGCGATAACAGTTTTTTGAAAAAAAATATTTTCTGGGTTTTGGAGAGTGTTTTGGTCGAAAAATTGAAACTTTAGCCATTTTTTTTCGCAGGCTCGAAACTTATTTTTTTGGGTATGCGTAGTGGAACTTTATTTTCCTGAACCCAAATCCTATCGAAAAATCGATGGCGCGATATCGGTTAATAAATCGACCCAGTCTAGTGTACATATATTTATAAACTAAAGCGACTTGCATATTTAAATAATCCACAAAGTTAATGAACAATTGATCTAATTGAACTTTATTATCTTCGCAGGTAGAAAAAGTCATCATTTAAATATTTTAATTACTTAATAATTGCCATAATGACGCTTTTACACACATCGGCAGCAGCTGTAACTGTAAGTTTACCAAAATCTCGACTGTATTTATTTATGTATTAAGGTATTTCTTCTACACTTTTACATCTTTACTTCTACAAGTTATTATTTTCTTTTTTTACAGCTTCTATGCGCTGCGCTCTCTTTCTCCATTGCGGAACCTCCTATTAGCAATGGGCATGCACACCCGGCTAGTTCTTATTTGCCACCAGCATCAGGCCCAGCCACAACATACGAAGCTCCCCCGAATGGATATGCTCCCAGCGCACCTTCCGGCGGCCCATACCCAAGTGCACCAGCAGCACCAAGTCCGAGTTATGGCGCTCCACCTGCACCGGCTCCTCCATCTCCTCAACGCCCATCCAGTTCATATGGTCCGCCCAGCAAACCAGCTTCAAACTACGGTCCACCACCATCACAAAGTTATGGGGCGCCACCCAGTAAACCAGCCCCAAGCTATGGACCACCACCTAGCAAACCAGCTCCAAGCTATGGACCACCGCCAGCACCAAGCTATGGACCTCCACCCAGCAAACCAGCTCCAAGCTTTGGACCACCGCCAGCACCAAGCTATGGACCTCCACCCAGCAAACCAGCTCCAAGCTATGGACCTCCACCCAGCAAGCCTGCTCCAAGCTATGGACCGCCACCAGCACCAAACTATGGGCCTCCACCCAGCAAGCCTGCTCCAAGTTATGGACCTCCACCCAGCAAGCCAGCTCCAAGCTATGGACCTCCACCTAGTAAGCCTTCTCCTAGTTATGGTGCCCCTCCATCACCCAGTTATGGTGCACCACCCAGCAAGCCTTCTTCAAGCTATGGAGCACCACAGCTGCCGCCATCTCCCAGTTTTGGAGCACCACCCAGCAAGCCTTCACCAAGCTATGGAGCTCCGCCACCACCTCCATCTCCAAGTTATGGTGCACCACCATCTCTTAGTTATGGTGCGCCACCCAGTAAACCTTCCCCAAGCTATGGAGCACCACCGGCACCTCCATCTCCTAGTTATGGTGCGCCACCCTCGCCAAGTTATGGGGCGCCACAGAGCGCGCCCAGTAAACCTTCGCCTAGTTATGGTGCACCGCCATCTTCTAGTTATGGTGCACCAACGAGCAACCCTTCACCAAGCTATGGCGCACCCGAGCCACCTCCGTCACCTAGCTATGGTGCCCCGCCAAGTCGACCAAGTCCAAGTTATTCTCCTCCAAAAAAGCGTCCAGCTAAAGTACCAGCAGGCATTTTCACAGCACCACAGTCTCCAGTAGCATTCTACGGCCCTCCAAAGGCCTCCCCTCCATCGTCTAACTATGGAGCTCCTCCATCAGCGCCCTCTCCCAATTATGGCGCACCTCCGTCAGCGCCATCAACAGGCTACGGCGCACCACCATCAGAACCCGCACCCAGTTATGGAGCACCGCCATCAGCGCCGTCAACAGGCTATGGTGCACCACCAGCTCCGCCAGCGAACTCATATTTACCACCAACTAAGTCCTACTCTAAGCCATTCGCTCCACCAAAACCACCCGCGACGTCATATGGAGTTCCAAGTGCACCCGCCCCATCGTCTAGCTATGGTGCGCCACCGGCTCCACCGTCTTCTTCCTATGGTGCTCCTCCTCAATCGAGTCTTTCAGGCGGCAGCTATCCAGCTTCAGTACCAGAAACCATTCCGCAAAGTTATGACGCAAATGGTGGATACACCTACAGAAAATAAAATAAGAAGAGGCGGCATCTCTAACTTAATTATTAAACTTTTTATGTTTATTTGAGTTTCACCGCCAGTGTTTCTCTCCATGTCAGGCTCTTTAAGGCGTATTTTTTTAGTTTATATATTTGAGTTAACTTTTCCTATCCGTAGATTTATATGTAGCATTATCTCTCTTGAAAACTTCTTTCTTTTCTAGTTGCCTGTATTTTTCATACGTTTTGAGTGTATAAAGTAAGTTTTTGTAAAATATTTTATGTTTTTATTTTTATTTACTATATAATTTAATTCTTAAACTTAGTTTGACACAAAAATTGGAAATAAGTTAATAAAAGTAATAAAACCAGTTCTGTATTGGAAATATATTTACAGAAGATTATTTTAAAATAAAAATGACTAATGTTGAAGAAAAAAAACTATTATCACAGTGATCTTATCACAGTGATTGGCAAATCACTACCTTGTGTCAACTACTATCATGAAAGTCTCAATCAGGTTTAAATCGCTGTTATTTGGAAATTATAGTAACATATTTTACAACCATTGTATAATCACCGTTTTGCTCAAAACTTGAAGGAACGATGTAAATCGGCAAGCCAAGCTAATGTGGTGAATATTAACAAATTCGACGAATCCCTATACCGCTACTTAGTAAGTACTCGTAAATGGTGCACAGCAAGCAAGCAAACGAAATAACAAGAGCTATAAGCACAGCTCAGACTTACATAATACCAGGTATGGTCACAGTAAGGCATCAAGTCCCGGGTATCCCGTTCCCGAATACCGGGACTCTCGAGCAGTTTTGCCATCCTGAAATCCTGGGGTTACATATATTAAAATCCCGAGATTTCTTCGGAATCTCATATTGCAAATCAAATAACTTTAGTTGGTGAATTTCGTCCCTGTTTTATTTTTGTAAGTATCAATTTCGAGCCACTGGAAATCTTCTTTCCCTTGTAAAGTACAAACTCCTTTAGGCGTTACAACTCTCAATGATCCGATTTCAAAAGAAACATTTTTCTATCCGATGGATTAATAAATGTACAGCAATTTAGAAATGAAGCATAACTACAAATTACCCTACTAGTGCTGAGTCTGAAAGATGTACCTCAACTCTCGATTATACACATATGTAACAAGTTAAGATCTAGCCTTTCTGATGTTACATTAGATGATATAATACTTAGAGGAAATTTTTAGGAATAAACACACAACTGAAATAAAAATTTTTTTTTGGTAAACTACTCATATTTGTTTACATTGCTTAATTATTTTTGAACAGAAATTCAAAGGTATCTGAATGATCCGGAAAAATCCCGGGATACCGAAATTGTCAATTTCAAATCCCGAAATCGCGGGATTACAAAATATCTTCGGGATTCGATGCCTTAGTATACAGCAACCAAAGATTATCGAAAATAAAGATGTTGCAGGGACGAAAAACGTGTGAAGCAAGCTTCACAAAACTTCTAGTAGGTCACATTCACCACTTACCACAACAGAATTTGTTAACTACCACTGTCTGTATTTGTTATTTAATAATTATTTGTACACTTTATATTCAGGTAATGTGTTCAGAATTTTAACTTTTACTCGCTAAGACTCCAATCAGTGGATTTCTGAGCTTAAATTTTGTTAAAATTGTGTTAAAGTTTTTGGTGTGGTGAAAGTGACGTACTAGAATTTTGTGAAGCTCCGCTGCTTTCCACCGAAGTTTGCGCCTGCAACATCTTTACTTTTCGATAATCTTTGCAGCAACTACGAACGCAGTCAGCTTAAGACGAAGTTAGATAAACTACACACACACATGTATAGAACCACAGCGAACATGAAGCACAGAAGAACGAGTAGTAAATAAGTAATTATTCGGTAAGGCTGTCCGCGTAAAGTCTAGACCTTGGAAGAAAATAGTGCAACACAAATGAGTGATGTATGAGCAGCGCAATTTAATAGCGTTTTCTTTTCTGAAATAAATTGTTGCCTAAGTAAATGGTAAAGCCTTAATAGAGTTACTCCTACCCCAGAAAATTTTCAACATTTATAGTGCATACAAATAACATTTCAACTCACCATATTCACTCATATTAACAGAATATATGTGGAACTTAAGAGTGAACTGAGAGTTTCATAGAGTTGCACTACACCACACCGCCATTTTATACAGGGTAAAAGTGTAACGCTTTTGCGTTGCGAGCAGGCACCAATTTTCACAAAAGAACGAAATACCTCGTAAAGGCATTGCCGTTTTTTAGAATAGAACAACAAACCTTGCGCGGCGTACAAAAATCGTAACACTTTAGCCAGAAAATAAAACTATATAAGAAATGATTAATGAGCTTGGTTTTAAAATGTTATAAGTGAAGTAAGCGAAAGCATTAAATTGTGAGGTTCTACTACCATTGTAGTGCTCAAAAAAGAACAATTTGATTTACGAAATAATAAAGCTTATTTGTTTCATAGAGGGCAGAGAGAAAGAAATTTTAGGGAAAGAATGAATTTTAGGTGCCTGCAAGGTGTAAAAAAATCCAAAGGAGCTTTAGCATCCCATACAGTTAAAATCGAAGAACTTGTTCAGTTTATAAGCTTTCGCATTTCTGATCATTAGAGATTTGTATCTTTTTTGTATCATTAGAGATTTGTATCCACCTGCACCGGATCCTCCACCTCCTCAACGCCCATCCAGTTCATATGGTCCGCCGAGCAAACCAGCTTCAAACTACGGTCCACCACCATCACAAAGTTAAGGGGCGCCACCCATTAAACCAGCCCCAAGCTATGGACCTCCACCAAGCAAACCAGCTCCAAGCTATGGACCACCGCCAGCACCAAGCTATGGATCTCCACCCAGCAAGCCTGCTCCAAGCTATGGACCGCCGCCAGCACCAAGCTATGGGCCTCCACCCAGCAAGCCTGCTCTAAGTTATGGAACACCGCCAGCACCAAGCTATGGACCTTTGAACTTGGCTTCCTGCACGAAAAGCTTCAGACACGCGAAGATGTAAAGCCAATGGCTTTCTGATCCGCCAGTATCTATGTATTTCTGATTTTCCGCAACTTCGGTAGCCTGAATGTGTATGTATGGATAGTGATGAAATTCATTTACAGTCAGGTCCAATCTTCGTCTAAAAAGATTAAACCAGGGCAACTAATAAATAGGTTTACCAGATTTACGGCCTGAATGGATGACTCTCAGTAGGACGTCTAGATCATAAAAATCTTGAAACTCATGGAAGATCTCCTTAAGATATGAGTAAGACTGGCATAAAGACTTACAGATGATCTCATATCAACTTACTCTTCTTAAAAACTCAACCTGTTTATAGCTTTAGGCACAATCGGAGACAGTCCGGAGCTTACTGTTTTTTTTTTCATTTGTGCGGCTTTATGAGTCCATAATATTTTATTTGAATAATACCGAAGACTGATTTTAATTATAATGCCTAATTAAATCTTAGTTAACATTTTTAAACAATAGAACGATGGTACGCTTTAATGAAAAATTCTCATCATGCATAAGTAGATTGCAAGAAGCAGCACCTACGAGTCTAGTAACAATGCCCATCTAATCTTGTTGCAGAAGAGCATGGGAAACGGTAGCATGACATGATAATAAGTATTTAGCATGATTTTATTTTTTCTGTGTCACCAGTATGTGATGTGAACAAATAAAGATCAAGAAATTTTTAAATTGTATCTGTACAATTAAAACATTTTTTATAAACGTTTGTATATGAGTGTTTGTTTAATTAATGAAATAAGTTAATTGTTACATTTTAAAGTTAATGCGTAAAAGTATATCAATTAAAAAATAAAAAGTAATAAAGAAGAAGATAAAGAATGTTCTGGCAACACAGTTGCCAGATGTATATATAAATAATTTATTGTCGTGGCGCTGCCATCTCGTTTCATACATAACATAAACAAATTTTGTGTTTATAGGTCAGATAAATTTTAAAGTTCATTTGAGAAAACGAACCTTTATATATAATTTTATAAACTTTTTTTGTATGTAGTAGTAGGGCGGCCGCCATGGTGTGGTGGTAATGTGCTCCACCTACCACACCGAAGCTCTTGGCTTAAATCCCCGGCCGAAGCAACATTAAAAAATTTTGAAAAAATGTTTCCAATTAGAAAAAAGTTTTTCTAAGTTGTCGTCAATGTTTTGAAAAGCACTTCGAGTGTATTTCTGCCATGAAAAGCTTATCAGTGAAAACTCATCTGCCTTGCCAAATGCAGTTTGGAGCTTGCGTAAAACATGTAGACCCTGTCACGCCAATTTTTAGGAAAAGTTTAGAGAAGCAAGACACGAATTGGAAGAAAAGCTGGTCCTAAAATCTCTTCGGAGGCTATGGCGCCTTGCATTTATTAAATTTTTATTTTTGTATGTATGTAAGTAGCCAAGCTAAGTAACGCCAAATTCGACCGACTTGTCTTCCTTGCAAGCTTAAATGTAAGGAACTCTTATTTGATTTTGAAATAATCTTGCCAAGTTTTTCTGAGTTTCTTATACTCCTGAAAGTCGCTCTTCGAGTTGCAACAATTAAAAACCTTCCCGTCATTGGACGTCAGTGCGCTTATGTTTTTAATACCCCACCAGCAAGGGAATGTATTCGGGCTCCTCGATATAACTTTATATACTGCCTGAGTCCAACTTCTTTGTTCTTGTTCTTGGTTCTATAACGCCTTTTACTGCCTACTCCGTTGCAGAAGCTGCATAATGTTCGATTTAGATTTCTATGCGAAAGGCGTATGTGAAAACTAAGGAATATTGAAACACACTAACACACCAGGATTTTGCAAAAAACCGTCAGTTCGAACAGAGTTCCACAAAGAAACGCAACTGCCAGCGGGTGATAGAAATGATTCAGTTCTTATCGTTGATAAAAAATGTATATATGTAGGTATATCAAATTAAGAATGCATCAAAATGTTTTAGAATTAAAAATAGGCGTTGCTGTTGTTTGGGGCGTGTTATCGATGTCTGCGGGATATAGTAGATCCGGTATGTTCGGCTAACAAGCGACATTAAGTTATCAGCCAAACCATCTCGGGAACGATTTAATATGACCACATTGAATTTCTTGGCCATACCAGACACCAACGCCACCCACCACCTAGTAGTTCCATTAAGAACTTGTAGTCGTCGGAGCTTCGCCTGATAAATATGTGCATGATACATTCATATTTGTAACTGGAATCCTCGCGTAGGTAAGGTTGACAATTCAATCCCTTGAATCCAAAAAAACAAACGTGGAAAGCAAGTGCTCGTGACTTTCAATGTGTAGACATTAGGGTGGGTCGATTTGTATGGACGAAAGTTAACCGATAACACGCCATCGATTTTTCTATAGGATTTGGGCTCAGGAAAAAAAGTTCCACTACGCATAACCAAAAAAATAATTTTCGAGCCTCCAAAATTTCATTTTTTTAACTTTTTTTCGACTTTGATTTTTAAGGTTTTTTTCATGACCTACTAAATAAATTTTCATATGTATTTTCTTTTTCAAAAAACTGTTATCGCCAACGTCTTTAGCGCACATTTTTGGGTCGGGCAGGGTATACATGAAAATTTTACAATCAAATGAAATTTTTTTTTAGTAGGTCATGAAAAAAAAACCTTAAAAATCAAAGTCGAAAAAAAGTAAAAAAAAATAAATTTCGCAGGCTCGAAAATTATTTTTTTGGGTATGCGTAGTGGAACTTTTTTTCCTGAGCCCAAATCCTATCGAAAAATCGATGGCGCGACATCGTTAATACACCGCCCCAGTCTAGTAAACATACAGGTGTACTGCTAGAAACTAATTTTCGTAAGTTAACTAGAGAAGAGGTAACTAAGTTAACCATGTCTGAAACAAATAATTTTGGGTTTTTTGAGAAGAGCTCCGTCGGCTTCTAATCGATAACAGCCAAAACCGAAAAGTTATTTGTATAAATTAAGCCGGGGTTGCCCTTATTGCTTTTAAATTGGTTAATTCTTTGTAGGTCTATAAATAGAACGAAAGCAAAAACAATACCAATTTCTTTGAAACCGCCTTACCAACAAGCATAACTTTAACACATGATTACATACAAAGTATGTACTGTGCAAAAAGAATAAAATATGCAAGGAAGGCAATTGGGGTAAGGTTTACAACAACTAAGGCATGACGTAGCTGAATGCGTTTGTAACACTTCAACCATCGTAGGAGTGCAGGCTCGAATCCCACTCCCGAGAGAAAAGGCGTTGAAGAGATTTGAAAGGTATAATGAAAACAGCTGTCGCCTTGTCCGTCCTGATGTCACGTTGTTTAAATTTTTCCCAAACTATTAAAAAAACCGAAAAGTTATTGTTAACTTATTTGCTTATTATTGATAACGAATTATCGCCGAGTAATCGGCTCCTTATTGGTTTTTTGTCGGCTTCTTATTGCTTTCGGCTTATTATCGACGGATTACAGATGTGTCATCATATTTCAGTTTTATCGGTAAATGTTTCATAACAAACCGATAAATCGTTGTTAACAAATCGATAAAATAAAAATAACAAATTTGTGACACTCCGATAAAAAAATGTATGTTTACCAATCGACAAGTTTTTGAAAACAAATCGATAACGAATCGGTAATACACCGATAAAAAGTTGATATCAAACCGATAATAAATCGCTTTCTTTTCAAAAACATATCATCGATAACAAATTGATAACACGCCGATAAAAAATCATCAACTGTTTGAAAACATATGTTACCATCGATATTTTGCAACACGATTAAAAAAAACTATTGGTAGTGCTCGATAATTTTGACCTCATCTCCGCCACATTTGGGGTCAGATTTGAAATTGATTACTAAATTAATTTCGATTCATATAAGGACTGTTTCAAGATCAGTTCAAACCTTGTATTTAGTCATAACAAGACCTTTTCTGTACAAGTTGTTGATTGCTTTCAGAATAATTTCTTCCTTAGTTTAGGAATCATTGCGTTACTACTTCAAACATCAATAAGCAAACCATCGATAAGACTATCGATAGAACAATTTTAAATGTATTAAATTTGTAAAGCTTACTCTGAATTCACCATCTGAAATAGAAATTTACAAACATTTCAGCTGCAATGTAGTGTAAAACTATCATCGTTGGTACACAAAACCGACGCTATTTCTAAGTAGTTTTAAAATAACCATCGATGCAACCACGTTTATCGCCTATAACACAAATATAATAAACCCTCCTTTCGTTGCTTCTCTTTCCTTTCCTTTACTTTACTTTCCTAGCCTTGATTTGCTGTCTGGTTTCGTTCATATGCTACAAAGTAGTTACTACAGTTGCACTTACTTACTTACTTAATTGGCGCTTAACCGTCTAAACGGTTATGGCCGTCCAACAAGGCGCGCCAGTCGCTCCTTCGCTCCTCCAACCGGCGCCAATTGGTCACACCAAGGGAGTTTAAATCGTTTTCCACCTGGTCCTTCCAACGGAGTGGGGGCCGCCCTCTACCTCTGCTTCCATAGGCGGGTTCCGATAGAAACACTTTCTTGGCCGGAGCATCATCTTTCATTCGCATAACATGGCCTAGCCAGCGCAGCCGCTGCGTTTTAATTCGCTGGACTGTGTTGATGTCCGCGTATAGCTCGTACAGCTGATCATTAAATCTTCTTCGGTACTCGCCATCGCCAACGCGTAGAGGTCCATAAATCTTTCGAAGAACTTTTCTCTCGAACACTCCCAAGGCCGCTTCATCTGATGTTGTCATGGTCCATGCTTCTGCCCCATATAGCAGGACGGGTACAATAAGTGACTTGTAGAGTATGATTTTCGTTCGCCGAGAGAGGACTTTACTTTTCAATTGCCTACCTAGTCCAAAGTAGCATTAATTGGCAAGATTGATTCTTCGCTGGATTTCAGTGCTGATGTTGTTGCTAGTGTTGATGCTGGTTCCCAAATAAACGAAGTCTTTTACTATTTCGAAATTATGGCTGCCAATAGTAGCGTGGTTGCCACTTACATTCTGTATTCTCCCATACCGTAAGCGAACATACATTAAAATTCTGACAACGGAGCTGTGGCTGGTGCTGATAACATTAGCCGATACAACTGATGCCGATGCCGATTAACCGATCAGAAGCATTGTACCCTTTTTCTCTATATAATACGTACATTTTTAAGAAAAATCAAAAAACAAAATATTGTTACGTTTATTTTCGTTTATTAAATATATTTTTTGTGAATTTTGATATATGATATGTATGTATATATACTTAATTGCTTCTTCCTTGTCAATTGTTGTATTTGTCTATGTTTTTAACATTGATAATAATTTTTTCTTTGGTTGATAACACAAATATTTATTTTACTTTGATTTTTTTCTTTTCTCTACATATATATATTTAGTTTTTTTCATACTCAACGTAATTAAATAAATTTCATGTTACTTTTAGTTTTTAACTCAAAAATTTAAAAAATAAAAGTGTTAACATTAATCGAAAACAAACGTTTAGTAGGAACTGAAATCAGGATATTCATATGAATAAATATTTATATTATTTTGGTTATCAGCTTACAGAAATTTATTAAAAAATACTTTACATAACTATTGGTGGTTTTCAGTTATCATTCATTCGCTTTTTTTTAATCATTTTAACATTTAATAATACTTTTAGTACACACTTGCCGTGTTGATGAAAAGAGTGCCCATTAATGGTATGTAATCGTCTTATTTGCACAAACATTTATTGCTCAAACACAAATGAGAGTCATGATAGGGATGTGTATGTAAATACTAGAGATGAAACGGCAATTTGCATCATCGAAATTGAGATTGTGAACGTACTCGGAGGTGCAAACGAAAGATATATATCTAGCGAATTGAAGCGTATAGAGAATAAAGTAATCCAAATTAAAGATACATATCGTTAGCTTAATGTGAAAATGTGCTAAGCCAACTTTTACGAATTTTACAGGAGACGAAAAAAACTGAATAATTTTTGAAATACCCTTCTTTTTCAAAACTGTGAATGAGGATACCTTAATTGCAATGCTTTTGAGTGTAGTAGCTTTGAAAAAGATAAAAAAAATTCATGTATGCCTACCCATCAGCTATTTTATGACTTAGCACAATTTCCGCACTCAAAACAAAATTTTTCTCCGGACTTAGCACTTTTTACTCAATATGTTTTCCCATCACTCCTCCCCTTTAATGATTGAAATATAACACTAAAGCTATATATTTGACAAAAAATACTATTTATTTGTGAAACTATTTCTAACGGTTCTGATCTGGTGTAATTTTTGACTCCAAACTCTCTTTTTCTAGTCACATTGACTTCATTGTTTCAAAAATTGTTGCAATGGCTAGGTTAAGTAGATGTAACACCACTGACCTTAAGGACCCTATGACGCTGAAGGCACTTTATATATCATTGGTCAGAAGTGGTCGTGAATATTGCTTAGTAATATGGAATCTTTTCTATGAATCTAACTCCTATAAAATTGAGAAATTTCAAAAAAATTTTACAAATATTGCTTTACGTATGCTTCACTGGCCAGACGGCCTCCCATCACATACCAGCAGACGCAAGTTGCTTGGCCTTCAGGCTTTGCATGACAAAAGAACTTTTATCTCACTCATGCTTGCCTATAATGTAATTAACTTTAGCACGAATTGCTCTGATTTATCTACTTTATTCATTCCATATATTACACTGCGTGATCCTCGGCATAATAGATTACACAGGCCGACAGCCTCTACTCAGGAACTGGACAATATATTTTCGAAGGATTTTGATGCAATGAATCGAAATCTGGCCTCAAAATTGCTCTATCAGCTCTGGTTTTTGAGATATACTAACCTAAAAAGTGCAAAAAACAGCGTTTTTGGCCATATTTTAGGTTATGTAGCCTTGCAGATGTTTTCTTTCACCAAAATTAAAGAACGGCATCTTTGAATACAAGTCTTATTCTTTGGAATGGCGTTGAGTTTGCTCAAATATAATTTTTTTTCGCTGAGATATCGTATTTTGAAATTTTGTGGTGTGGTAGGGGTTAGGGGATACGAAAGTTGATGGGTTAACAGTTAAGTTGGTTAGCCCACTTGTGGTGTGAGATATCGAGACAAATAAGACTTGTTTTAGGAAAAATATGCGAATAAACGTTGTCCCCCCAGGGTTAAGTGGGTTAGCCTGCTTGCGGTATGATAGGGGTGGTTTCTAGGTTTAGGGCTGTGTGTGACTTGGTACCCGAGGATTAGATAGTGTAAGGGTGTGGTGAGTTAGCCCACTTATGGTGTGAGACAAAATTTTAAGAAAAATAAGACTCAATTCAGGAAATTTAGTAATCGACTACATATATCATGTCTATGTAATCTCAATCAATTTTCAGGTGTAGGAAAATTTAGAAACATGAAAATTTCAAAGTGCGATATCTCAGCAAAAGAAAACTATATTTGAGCAAAACTAACGCCATTTGAAAGAAGAAGACTTGTACTTAAAGATACCATCCTTTAATTTTGGTGAAAGAAAACATGTGCAAAGCTACATAACCTCAAATATGGGCAAAAACGCTGTTTTTTGACCTTTAAAGTTAGGATATCTCAAAAACCAGAGCTGATAGAGCAAGGCCAGATTTGGTTTGAGCGCATCATAAACCTTCGTATATTTCCGAAGGTTCTGGTTCCTGGGTCTGAATAATGGTTTAATTTTGTCGGCCTGTGTTATTTATCGAAATAACTCATAAAAGGAATTATGCTATGAATCAACCTATAACTAGGACTATACATCTACATAGCAAATAGATACAGTAGTGTTATTAATTTTGATAACAGCTTATATAAGTTTAAACGTGAATTGTTTTCTATTTTTAACTAGTCTGTAAGAAAACATGTAATTATCGACATGTAAAAATTGAAGTAGATAAAAGTCAGCGCAAAGCATTTATCAAACACCAAAGGCATGTCTCAATTGGGTGAATCCAATTTCAAGGGGTTGTGTTCGCAAACCTCTCAAGGGGTTGCCAGCGCAATATATAGCTTCTCCAACCCAATTTTCAACCTCACCTACCCGTGGCGAAACATGTTTCATTGGCAGCCGAGGCTCTGGCGACCCTCATGCAGCTAGGGGGTGGGGAGGGCGGGATGGCCTGGAAGGTTTAATGTGGTCATATAAATCGTTCACGATATTGTCGGGCTAGTACCTTAATAGTGCTTTGTTACCGGAACGTACCGGATCTATATCCGGCAAAGGACCATCAACATCGGCCCAAGGCCTTCGGGGAGTGTTTTTATCGTTAATACAACAACAACAAAAAAGCATGTACTTTTAGACTGAATAATTAAATAAGTAAATAAAATGCGCGCACAAAGAAATTACTAGTAATTCAGATTGATATTATTGACTGCTTGACTTAGCACATTTACACATCATTGCCCACAGCACGTAAAAATTAAAAACTAAAATTTTTTTTTGTGATCTTTGTATTTTGAATTCAGCTTTAAACTGCATTAAAATACAATTTTTCAAAAAAAAGTGACTTAGCACATTTTCACATTAAGCTAACGATATGTGGAAAAATTTAACGTTTTGCTGAGGCCAATCAAAAAAAAAAATGTGAAAATGTGCACAGGTGACAAGCCTAAAGCTATATATATTTTTCCAGTTTAACCTTTTTAATGATCCACTTCCGTTATACATCCGATCGCAAACAGTAGTAATCGATGGCTTGTTACATCCCTAATAAATACAAGAATTTATGATTATATTTTTATTTTTCCAATCTTAAAACTTAACGAAATGTGATTCACTGAGTAGTTTTTGCTATGATCATTCCCGTCTAGGTAACCCTAGGCCATTTTTGTTTTTTAGGAAACATTGCAAGTATTTCAGAACGTCATTATTCTAAGAATTAGTATGTGTCATTTTATGCATTTGAAATATACTCGACTATAGTGCAAGGTAATGAATGGGTTATATGTATGAAAATAGTGAGCTCAATTTTTAATAGCAATCACTTAAAAATTACGCGGTTCGGATTTCTATATACAGCCCAATTCTAAATATTCCCTCGAAATTTTGTCCTCGCGGATTTTTTTATTCCCGCAGAAAAATTCCTCCAATTATTTTCTCCTAGGGAGAACAATTATTGGGGAATAGGGATTTCGGATTTTCGAAGTCGGCTGTTTTGTCAATTGAAATTTCGTTGCGCATTTCTTATTTTGTTTAAAAAATTGAAAAGTTTAATTATTGTAGCAAATTTGTTTGAAATTAAGAAATAAAATATAAACAATGCACAGTATTGCATTTCATGTGGTATTCACTGAAATGAGTAATGAATTGGTGCCACAGCAACATCAGCAGAGGAGCATAAGAAGAAGAAGACGGCGGGATAACACAAATCCCCCGGAGTTGCCTGATTCCATTCAGCAAAGCTATTTTCTGGCGGCCAAGTCGAGTTGAATTCATCTTTCGTCATATGCCAAAAACTATTTAAGCCTTCTTAAAAATCCTTGCGCAATTTCTGGATGGCTGCATCAAAAGACCAAGAGCTCTTCCGTTGCTTATGATATACTTTTCGACTTAAAGAATATTGTGATAGAATGTACATACATATTTTAGCACAAATTTGTACAAATAATTGTTCTTTCTTAAAGGAACCAAATTCCTTTACCTATTTTGATGCATTCCCTTTAATTTAACAAGTGAAAAAACTCCTAAGAAATGGCAGAAAAATCTCCCTCTCACTCAAATAATACCTACATTTCTCCCATAACCGGTTTCCGCATTTTCGAACATTGTTCAGAATATGAGGAAAGGGAGAAGTGAAAAAAACTCACAAGGAATTTTTATTTATAATACGAGGAATGGGAGAAGGGAAAAAACTCGCACGGAATTTTTGGTTTATAATTGGGCTGATAAAATGTATGTATGTCAGTAAAAGGAAGACGTGAAAACCAAGTACTCGAAAAGTTTGATATGTAAACATACAAGTGCACGTCTAAAATCTGATACTTTTTAAGTTTGGATCGTTTCGGAATAATTTCGTACACATTTGCAATAGTTTTGGAATGGCTTTGGTTTTGGACCCGAATTTGAAACCTTTTCGTAATGATGCAGGAACCACTTCAAGATATCCACGCATGTCCCCCATTTCAGATCTACTTTGGGATTATTTCAGGACCGTTACTGACCAAAAGCCGCTTACGCAGAAAGGTGTTCTGCGCAGAATTACTGGGGATCTCGTAGTCGGTGTTGGATCCGGTAAGTGTTATTTTGCAGGATGTCCAAAAGAATATAACAATACCGAGGTTTTGTATTTTTATGACATCATGTGTGATTTCGCAATTTATATGTTTTCGGTATTTTTGTGGTGTCACAACGAAAGTATGTATTTCGGGAATTTTTAAGTCGACAATATGTTGTACACCAAAATTTTTTGTGTGCAAAATTCAAAGAAATGGGAACATTTTATATAAAACTTATTATTTAGTAAAATTTCATGTATGCAGCTATGAAGCCTATAAAAGTTTAGATAATAAAGAGCAAGTTTCCAGTGCCAAAGATATCTCTTAGATTTGCAATTGATTATTGTCCGCAATTTTTCCTAGCAATGGCGCATTTATAGCAAGAACTGCAGATACTCAGAGAATAAATCCTTTAGTTACACAACAATCGAATCCGATCTCTGGTGATTACTATTAAACCAGCATTAACTTTTGTTCAGACATATGCCCCAGGAATTATCAATACTAAAAAAAAAAATATTCAACAAGAATGCGAATAATTCACACTGCACATTTATGATATTTTGTTAATTACTTTCGATCAAAATTTTAAAATGCAATGAAAAATTAATAGATCAGTATTAACGCCTATATACTAAAAAATTATTTGTAACAGATAATGTTTAACAATGTTTTAATAGGAAACATTTAGAATTTTAAAAATATGTTCGGCTATTAAAACTTTTTTAACAATATGTTATATGTAAAGATACATACATCTTAGCAATGAAGAAGAAAAACATGAAGTAACAATACTGAAATATGTATAGATACATTTATTTACTTCTCTGTAATTTAACAACTTTTATAATGCAGTATGAAACAATCCTAATATAATTCTATTTTACAATTTCTTTTTGTATTGATACCCATCTTTATTTTTAGTTAAAATTAAACTGAAAATTTCCAAAATAGTAGTTGGTCTTTCTTTCATTGATGTGTATATTTTCGATTTATATTAAAACTATGAAATCCAGGTTGCCTTTAACTGTTTTTTTTTACATATTTCTTACATACATACATAGGTACTTAAAGTGTAGTATATTTTCTGTGCTGTTCACAATAGCCCTTGCGGAGAAACACTGTAACATAGTGCGCGTTTATCCAAATAGAAGCCCGCAGTTTTTTTTTTTTATTTTTTTTTTGTAAAAACTTATATTGATTTTGAAGTCAGATATGTACTTTATATGAAGAGAGCGTCACTATATCTACTGCTAGTGAAAAAAAACCATAGCTCAGAACCAGTTCCAGAAACTTCATATATAGGAAGTCTTTTGAAAGACGCCCCTCTATTAGAATTTATTTTATAATCGCCTTGTCTTTGCTCTATGTTTATTGAGTTTATGGCAAGATACTTACAGAGATTATGAAACCAATTCTGGAGTAGGGCGTTCTTCAAACAAATTTTGATATAGGGCGGTCATCAAAAGTTAATTATTTTTGACAATTTTCGAAACAGCACCTGGTATAGGGTGATTTTGCAGCCAGCCATAGATATATCAGGTTACGCCCCCTATTTTGCAATTTAGTTAGTTTAGATAAAATTTTGCAATATTTGTTTAGAACTTATCTTAAAAGTAAACTCAATACATTCACTTGCAATATATTAGCTAACTCAAAAAAAAAATAAAAAAAATCTGGCTTGCAATGATCATAAGTACACCGAAGAAGTTCGTAGGTCACCTATTTTATTCATTTCAACGAATTATTTTTCTTATATGCTATATGTTTGTGAATATTTCCATTATATCTTATAAAATGTATTTTTAAGTTAAGTTAAAATGATATGTATTTGTTTTCAATTTGTAATTTTTTTTTTTTTTTGTTGCCTAATATATATATTTTGTTAAACACTTAATTCCTCAAGCTTTTACGCTTTTTGATATGCATTGGTTTAATATGTTGTCGGTTTAAGATAATTTTTCGTAGTCCACAACAACACATATAGGTTAGCAATTGTATTTTACTTCTTTTCTACTATATTTTTCATATTTTTTTTTTTTTAGTTTTTCGTTTGGTACGTCTATAACGCGCACATGTTTTTAAATGGTTTTCTACTGCCAAAACTAATTTAAATTGTTTAGCGTTCCAAATATGTGAGGCCACCATGTGAGGCTATCAGCCCAAAAACGATCTAACTAAAAGAATTGGTTTATTATTTGTGCTGTTTTGTCCTTACATTTTGTTAAAGACTGTAATGTGATTTGCAAAGAGAGGCTGGATTCCTATAAATGTTGGTCCAGCATCTAAAACTGTGCTAAATCATACATTAAGTTCCGAACATGACATGTCAAAGTATGACTGGAGGGGTCTTGATATGCTATCCTTCTGAGACCATGCATCAACAGCCTCCCAAAGAGGATAGAGAATGGCTAAGCCTGTAGAATATAATCCATACGAAAATGAACTGGAGAAAATTCCTAACAGCTAGAAAGTAAAGTGAGGCTACCTAATGAGGTTGCTACCGTGGGGAACTAGTGGGAATATAAAAAAAAAACAAGTAACCGAGATTCAACTAAATACATGCTATAAACCCTGCTCAGAGTAAAACAAAGGTCATATTAGAAATAAAATAATTAAACAAAAATGTTTAAGTTAAAGGGTTTTATTGAAAACAAAACTTACGTTAAGTAATAATAATACGAAAAGCTAGAAAGAAGCTTATCAATCTAGGGCGTTGATCAGACAATTAAATAAAAGCGTGTTGCGCGTGAAATTTTTAAAAATGTGAGGCGTAGCATAACCTTATTAAGGTTCAGTTGGTCTTATATATGACTATAAATAGAAATTTTACGCGTCCAACCCTTTTATTTAATCGTCTGATCAACGCCCTAGATTGATGAAGAGTGTGATAACTAGTACCTAGGACCTACCTAATTATTTTCTAGCTTTTAGTATTATTATTACTTCATGTAAGTTTGTTTTCAATAAAACCGTTTAACTTAAAACCTTTCTTTTAATTTTTTTTTTTTTCAAGTTTTTAGTCTTTATTTAATTGCCTATTATTTCTTATTTTATTTAGTTCATTTAGTGACTCATTATTACACTGAATCTTTCCTGACAATTTGTTACAGTCTAATTCCTAATACATAATCCTCATACATAATCCTTCCAAAGACTTTACTGGACTCTGCGCCACGTATGCTTGTCCCTTCTCGAACTCCCAAAGTATTTTGATATCACTTCTATAGGACTGTATGTAATATTTGTTCCAAATATGAGCCAAATCGGACCACAAATACGAGTATTTTTTGATATGTCGCTTTATATTCATGTATGTGTTCCAAATATGGACTAAATCGGACGGCAAATAAAATTTTTTTTAATATCTCAATCTTTGCGCCACCTAGCGGCGTTTTTTTTTTTTTTCATAGGTCGCTTTCTATTCTTGTATGTATTATGTGTTCAAAGTATGAGCCAAATCGGACCACAAATACGATTTTTGCGCCACCTAGCGGCGATTTTTTCTTATTATTGCATTGTCAGGCAAGCTTATACCTTATCGGGAAGTTACTTAAATTTCAATTACAAAATTCGTGCCAGCCATCCCACCAGCCAACCAGCCAGCCTGTCAAGTCAACCTAAATAAAACTGTTTAAAAAAAGCTGTAAATTCTTCGAAGGAAATTGAGAGATGCGTTTTAGTATTAGATTACGAAGCAGAAGTAATAGTAGGCCCATTGTCAAGCAATCTTATCGCAACTCAACCAGAGCTGATCCAACTTGCCAATTGGGAATGTACTTTAATGGAGTAAAAACGACAATTATCTGCCGGTTTGAGAGATTTGCTTAAACCCTGCCAACGTTAAGGTCTTGTATGTAAAACCTTTATCTATGTTCATACCCAATCTAAATAGTGAAGTGTATACTGACTTTCCTTTAGTGAGCAATTTTTCGCCTATGTTCGACTTTATAGGCATATATTTTAGTTCTCTAAAGTATTTCAGGCAGGAAAGATGTTAAGCTTATTGGCCCGCAGTCTTTCTTTTGCAAATAACTGATTTCTCACCCATTTGGCTTATGCTTTACTCAAGGAAGATAGCGAGCTATTTTATGAGAGCTCATCAGACACTGGCAGCATGGCAGGGAGTCTTCCACCTGGATCCGGCGATTTAAAGCTGTAGAAAATGTTCTCCGTCCACTCTATTTTGGAATTAGTCACCAGCTCTGCCACTACTTGCGGCTCGAGACGAGAGCTTTGTCTCCAGAGGGAAAGTTGAGGTCCCTATTCAACAGCTACTTCAGCCTAACCTAGCATACTAGGGTAAGCAAAATAAAATCTTCAAACCGTAAATTGAATTTCTAATAAGTTATATACAAATTTGTGTATCTGAATTGTAATTTTCTTAACTTGAATTGTACTTTTCTGATTTTGAAATATATATTCTGAACTTGAAATTTAGGAGTACTAATTTCTGGGCAGCAATTTCAGAAGTGTAGATAAAGTTTAAAGCTTAACAGTCTTAGCCCAGCTTTTGTCGTGTAGTGAAGTTCCACTAGGTGTGTCCTCCGCTAAGAAAAAAAACAAACTTAAACACTTTTCATAGGAATATTTTGACAGAAGAAAATTTTCGAACGCTACCGAAAAAAATTTAAAAATTTATTTCAAATCGCTCATCTGCATATTTTTTGATCATGTTTTTCAACGATTATTGTTTAAATATTCTTCTTGCCTTGGCTACTGTTTTTAACAAAAACAGAAAAATTAAAAATATTCTTTAACATCATTAAACGAAGTTCAAAATTTGATACGTATTTACAACACCTGAGCTTTTAGAACAATCAATGTTTTTGAATGTATATCATATTGTTTAGTATATTTTATTACAGTAATTCATCACAATTTAAGCTTAAATTATAATCATAAATATGTTTTATTTCACCTAAATTTATTTTTTCAATTAGTGTATTTTGTTTAGTTTTAACTGTTGCAAGCAAGCTCATAAAACAAAATAAAATTCAATTTGGTTTAGTAAAGACTGACTGCCCACAGCACATCATTAATTTCATAATTACACATACATACATATCGTTTCAACATTTTTTAACTTTAAAAGTTCTTAAGTATAATAAATATTTTTTTCTAAAATACACATATACAATGTATATATATATATATATATATACATAGACATATACATATGTACAATTTTTATACATACATATTTACTAATAAGCTGGCAAAACACATTAAATAAATATACTTTAACATTAGCAACACTATATGAACATAATTTGTAACAACAATGAATATATATGGAGTATTCCATCCCATTTCGACCAATTTTGAACCCAACCCCTTTAGAATTGGCTGAAAGTTTTTCTTCTTTTTCTAGCTTACGAAAGACGTTTTTCAGAAGTTTTTCAAATTTTTTCATCCAAACTCAAAAAAAGTTATGAATTTTTAAAAAAAACACCATTTTTGTTTTCAAAATGCTATAACTTTTTCAAAAATTGACCGTTTGGGATCTTTTTTTTTTAAATATATTTTTAAATGTACTTTTCGGAAAAAATACAAAAAAAATTTTAAAGTTTTTTTTTTCAATTATTTAAAAAATAAAAGAAATTCTCGGCCCACTCCGGGATTAGTGGGGATGATTGCAGAATTGATTGAAGTTTTTATGAGAAAAAAAAGGGCGTAATTCGAAAAATCTCGAAAAACTGAAAATTACAAAAAAAAACCTTTAAAAATTACATTTAAAAACAAATTTATAAAAAAAAAGATCCCAAACGGTCAATTTTTGAAAAAGTTATAGCATTTTGAAAACAAAAACGGTGTTTTTTTTTTAATTCATATCTTTTTTTGAGTTGGATGAAAAAATTTGAAAAACTTCTGAAAAACGTCTTTCGTAAGCTAGAAAAAGAAGAAAAACTTTCAGCCAATTCTAAAGGGGCCGGGTTCAAAATTGGTCGAAATGGTATGGAATACCCCATATGTATAATTAGTTTATTCTAATTTTGTTTATTTATGTACTTTAGTTTTTTTTTTTTTTTGTTTTTGTTAGTTTATACTGCGTTGATATGTATAGTTCATAAGCTTAATTACTTTACTGCCTTCAATCTCAATTTTCCAACGGCCTGGCGGGCATTGCTTAAAGTCTTTCTTTATTTTTATATACATATGTATGTACTTTCTTACAGAGTATGAAAAGCGACAAAACTGATTGACACACATTTTGGAAACGTTTCCGAAACGAACCAAAGAAATCCCGATGTAATCGCGAAACGTTCTCAAAACATTCTTCAATATCCTCAAGTTCCAAGTATCCTAAGTTCGGAGCCACTTTCGAAGGAAGTTCGGAACCACTTTCAGGAAGTACCTGAACTGATTCCGAAATAAAGTGAATGACAGCATCAAGCTATATTAGCCTTGATAAGCACTGGCCGACTCCTGAGTACTCAATACCTCTATCTCAGCAATCTTATGATAAATGTGCTATGCCAGAGTTTTATTCGATTACGCCCTATATCAGAATTTGTTTAAAAAACGCTCTATCTCAGCTTGAATTCAAAAATTTTTGAGTCGAGGCAGGGCGCTTTTTTAAAACAAATTCTGAATCGAATCATGAGGTAGAGTTTTGATAAAACTTCGTATATAGAGTTTTCTTTCTAGCAGATTCTGAGGTAGGGTGCTTTCAATCTACTCACCAAGGCAGGGTAATATCCCATTCAGACGTCGAGACGTTTTTCGAAAACTCGAAAATAGTTCGTTATTTAAACGATTTTACTCCGAACTAGCCTACGAATAAGAAGACTCTAATGTAATCGCAAGTAACCACGATTCTGATATGAAGGCAATCTAAAAAACTTGGGGAAACTCTAGCTCAGTACTAAGCTTTTCACATTTTTGTGCTTCGGGACCATCTACATTCGGAATCATTTATTTTGGGATATTTTGGGAAGTTCTGAACTATTTTGAGATTTTTTATTTGCGACGACTTCAAATTTGTTTTGAGGATCATGTTAGTCCTCTTTCGATACTATTTTCGGTATAAGCTCACAGTAATTTCGGGAATATCTCCAGATCATTTCAAGACTTTTTTCGGACTGTCGGGGTTAATTGGGATGTTTAACTGATAATTTTAGGATTGTTTTTAATTTTGAGATCATTCTGGGACGAACTCCGTATCATCTCGGTTTTTTTTTCGGGGTTTTTCGGTATTACTTTTCTGCATCATTTAGGATCCATTTTGGATAGCTAAAAGATAATTTAGGTATTTTCTTTTTTTTTTTTTTGAAGTTATATCGGTCATATATCGGGAATGTTTTGGAAATAGTTGCAGGATCATTTTTTCAACACCTCCGGATTATTTCGGGATCATTTCGATGGTATTTCGGAATCAATGCGAAATCATCACTAGATCCCGTACAGATTGTTTTCGAAATAATTTCCAGAGTTTCTCCCCACAAAATTCAAATTATTTGAAATGCATTAAAGTAAAATAAAAGGAAACGTTAAGTTCGGCTTGTTTACATACTCTGTTTACATATGTGTGCATGTGTGTGTGATTGTACGTATATATACATGTCCTTGAGTGAGTATGTTTGTTAATTATTTGTATGAGTATTTGATTACCCGTAGCGATATGGCCAACATATTCAAGCGTTTTTGAAATCCATTTACTACACTTTCTATTTTTTTTTTTTGTGTTCTAAGTACGTATGTAAGTATTTTTAATCTTTTGATGTATATATGTATGTATGTATGTATGGCTGAGTGTACGAGTTTAATAGTGTTTCTTTTTTCTTTAAAAGGCAGTATTGTCATGCTCAGCAGTAGGCAAAGCCATACCTTGTCCCCCAACTCCAAGGCCACAACCTCCTCCACCGGAACCACCGCTAGTACTGCTGTTTTCACTGCCACCTTGCCCCGTCGCTTTGCTCAACATTCTTTGCACTTGCGCCTGCGCTGTCTGCTGATTCATGCGTTTCGCCTCAGCAACGGGTAGATCATCGTCAGATTCGAGCGCTGGGTTAATACGTCCGTTACGCTCATCTTTGCCAGCCATAGTGGCGGCACCATAGGAACGTGCCAATGGACCAGCCATAACAGAGAGCTGAAATTTAAATAAAAATATATGGAGATACAAAAAGGTAATTGGAGTTGCGTAGAAAAGGAATCATCTTTGAAAATTACGTTTTGATGTTTTCGTGTTTCAAACATTTGAGGTGATATAGAGTTTTTGTTATTGCAGTTTTTGTATCATTTTCTTAATATATGACCCGGTCTATGAAAAGGTGGCTTATGACTCAAACAAAATTTTTCCACTTTTTATCTAGTTCCGATAGTTGTTGAGACGCTCTTTCACGTGGTGAAAACTAGAAAGTCCTGACTTGCTTAGAAGTGTACTAAAAATGTAGAGAAAGAAGAGCACAAATGAAAGACGATTAAGCCTTTGGTTCCTTCGATGCCACTTTGGTGGCTGGTGAAGCATCCTCAGATTTTTTGATAGCATTTTTTTCGATGGCAATGGAGCCAAAATATAGGTCAGAAACTGGTTTGTGCTTTGCCTTTTGGGCATGACTGTTCATAATGCAGAAGAAAAACTACTAAGAAACTGAGGAAATGCATTGTTTATCTTTAACAGCTGTTTCTCGCAATTTCTTTTTACCTTTTCATAGACTGGGTCACATACATAGCATATTTCTTATATAATCTTTCCAATATATATGTTGACAAAATCCATTTTTCACAATTTTTGCCAAAAATGGCGAAATATATTGGAGCTAGATGTTATAGACGTTTACATAACTTATATGGAGAGGTATGGGAGTATGAGTAACTAAAATTTTTTCTTTTTTAATAAAACAAAAAACTAGCACAGAGATGGTGAGGGTTTAAAACTGGACCTATTCTTCCTATTGAGCCGTATTTCGTAAAAAGGGAGGGAGCATCGACCATTGACCCCTTGAACTGAGCAACTGCTCAGTTATTGAATTCTAGGGTTTTTCTGTTACTCGCCGAAAAATAGGTTTTCAACATAGCTTCACTTTTTTGGTGGTAGCCGATATCAAAGCTTTAAGTTTTATGACCTCCCACAAGCAATGAATGCAGCTCCAATTTTTTTCGTGTAACTGTAAATCAAATTAAACACATATTTTCAACGCTTACCTGCTCCCCAGCTTCTGAAGGCTCACCCACCCTTTGTACATCTTCAGGAATATTTACTACGCAACGAAAATAGTCATAACTCGGTGGAAGTTTACCCGATTCGAACATCATTCTGAAAATTCAAACAAATAATACCTTTAAGAACTATAAACTTTCATCGCATTAAACAAACTTACTTTGTCCACCACGAAACTCCTATTAGTGTAATCAGACTCATTATCATAGCCATGGTGCGGAAGGGGAATAACTGGGTTTTGGTTTCCTCATCATAACCGGGGTAACGTATTAGTGGTGGCAGTCCAAGCAATGCCTCACCTCCAGATAAACGAATGAGGAGCGCTATTATATAGGCAGCTAAACTTCCATAGGTGTTGCAATGTTTTTTGAAATGTACCACCATTAATAGTTGTGGAAATAGTATAACATACACCAAATCCGAACACATTGACCTAAAATGGATATAGATATAAATATATGTTACATTATATAATGATAATGAAATGAAAAGGTAATCAATATTTAACTTACCAAAGGCCATAAATGGAGGGAATTGTAAGCGCCATTATTGTTGAAAGTATACCAACAATTATAATAGCAACCCGCATCACCCATATTATTTCCATTTCAGAAGCTTTCTGACGGAATATCAACTTGTAAACATTACGTGCAAACATAGAAGCGGCCGAGAGTACCGATGAATCTGCCGAAGACATAACAGCTGCCGAAACGGCGCCAAGACCGAAGAATGATACAAAATCCGGTGTGAGGTATTGCAATACCATTGGTAAAATCATGCTAGTCTGATCAACGGTTAGTGGATAGGGACCAGTGTAATCGGTTTCATTCCATGCTAAAACAAAAACAGGAGGGAAAAAATGGCTAAGTACAAAGCATAAAAGTACATCACTATGCAATTTCACAACTCCCGCCACTAATAAACAAACACTGCTACAACTACAACGAAAATGCATGAAGAAACGAAGGCAACCATGCGATGCGAAACCAATATATAAGGAGTTTTTTTATTAGACCATCCATTGAGACGAACCGATAACAAATAAACAAAGAATATCAAATTCGTCGCAATTGCTGGCAGAAGAGGGATTTTTGTTAAAAGTCGAAAATAAATCTGCGAAAAAATAACGATTATGAGATATGAAGCACCAACATTGAAGAACGAGCCCCCTCCCTAACAAATGTGGAGGGTAATGCGATGTTGGCTTCATTGTAAAGTAAACACGCATCTAAAAACAGCTACCAGATCAGAAAACGGAAGTCAAACCTCAGCTGCAAATACAAAAGGCACGAATTGTAGAACCCAGAGGGGTAAGGTTCTTAGAATATTGACGCAGTAAAATATGCCTGTCGGATGAGATGACTTGAATCCACAGACTATAAGTTTCGAGGGGGTCGTAAATCACTCCCCTCTGCAGTCCAGGTAAAGGACTGCTCACATCTATAACACTAACCCAAAAACTCGGCAGTATTTTTTGGGTACAGCTGAAACAATAACAGTCACAAGGACTGTCTCTACGAACTACCTAAACGGAAATTTTTCATTAATGAGGGTATCACTAATGCTATGAAATGACAGCCACCAGTGCAAGAATGACCATCTATGTGCGCTATTGCGAAGCCAAAGTGATTCAAAGCATTGTGGTATATTTTTTGTGGTTTGGTTTTTGTTGGAAGGCTAAAATGTTGCGACTGTGAGCCAACGAGAACCTTAAGATGAATTGGTTGAGTATCCTTGAATTAGATGGCCGATGAGCTGTCTGAGCGTGTATTGACTTAAAAGAGATGTGTTGCTGTTATTTAAGCTAATACCTCTTAAAACTGGCTTAGAGAGAGTAACAATACCAAACAATTGCAATTCGGCAGCCGCCATGGTGTATAGATAGCGTGCTCCGTCTGCCACACCGAATGTATTGGGTTTAAGTCCTGAGCAAAGCATTGGTTTGGCAAACACTGCGAGTGAGTTTCTGTAGGTAGCTCGCGCCGTATATTTGTTTTTATTTTTTTTTCGTTTTCCTTTCTTATTCTCTCTGTTTCCCTCTTCCCCTGCTACATGTATTCCTCATGTATAACATACCTGTACCCAAGGTGAGATATCTATTTGAAATATTTTCGAAAATAGGCCAATTAGAGTTCTTTTCAGAAAGATACTGTATTATCTCTCAAGAAATATACTCAATATGCAACACATACTGCCCTACGCTTCTCTTTCCCATCCCTTTCTCAACAGGTGTATACACCAATCATAAAACTTACCCGTAGCCTTGGCAATAGCGCCAATGAGTACCGGTGGGATCGCCATAAGAATGCAACCCGCTGCCGCAACATATGACAGCAATTGAGCTCGACCAGCTGTCTTACTGGATAATACACGTTGAAAATATACCTGCCATGGTATACCGCCAAAAACCAACAGCAGTCCGTAATCTATGTAAAACCATTGCTGTTTAATGTCCACATGGCCAATCCAATCAACATCCATCGATGATAAACTCTTTACATGATCATTAGCCCAAGCAAATGGTATACACATCCATAAGCCAATAAATATACAAAATAATTGAATGACATCGGTGTAGGCAACAGAATATAAACCACCAAAAAGTGTATAAAATATGGCAATACATGAGGAAAGTATGACCGAAGTGCGATGGTCCATGTCAATGATGACCGATAGAGTGGCACCTATACACACATATAAACACAAAAAAAAGAGTGTTTAATTTATTCTTGCAAAAATTTTATGTAAACGAAAAAAATTCACATACCCAAGGCAGCTAAGATTCCAGCAGCCCAAAACACCTCACCACAGAGCGCTGGTAAAAATAGCAAACCACCCATACGTTCGCCAAAGGAGTCTTGCAATGGATCCAACATTGTGATGTAGCCTTGTTTGCGCATTGGATTTGCAAAGAAAATACCACCTAAAGACCAAATATTAATATATATCCTTACATATGTATATGTAAGTAAAGCATGGCAAAATAGTATAAAAATAAACGTACTTATGGCTCACTAGCAAACGCCGCCTCGCTCCGCTACTATTTTTTCTAATAAAAAAGTATTTCAAAGTAATGTAGGTATGCATCGTATAACTAATACTATCGCCGATTGTTTCCCATCAACCTTTTTCTTTTTCTTTGTAGCTTAAGTCTTGCACTTACTCTCTTTTTTTTATTCTACCTTGCCCATAGGCAGGGGTCAGTCCCCTCAGCTCGCCATTTCTTTCATTCCACCTGTTATCCTTTCCTATATTCCTTTACTTTTCCACCCCTTTTTCTGTCTTCTTTCTGTTCGTCCTAATTTCCCTGTTTTCTTCACTATCCATTTTGTTTTCAGTATTCCATTCGCTTTCCGCCTCCTATCACCCTTTCACTCAATCTTTCATTTCTTTCTCAGTTTCTTTTCCTTATTTTTTCTGTTCTTCTTGCTCTTCATCAATTCTCCTCCCTCGCTCTCTTTCTCACTACCCACTATCCCCTTCCGTAACCGTTCTCCTCCCAGTTGCCATCTTTCTTCTCTCTGTCTATTCTTTCCCTCTCCCTTTTTTTACACCTCCCTTTGTCACGGTTCTCCAACCCCTTATCCATTTCTTCTTCTTATTCCTCTATCTCTTTCCTACTCATCTGCCGCCTATATGTTTCAGTCTACCAGGTTAGGTTATGTTGAACTGGCTGGTCCGTGAGGACCTCACATGGACTGAATGACTACGTAGTGTTACCAAAAGTTTTTTTAAGGCCAAACTGAAAACCCTTATCAAAAACTTGGACCTATGTTGTAAAATAACTCCGTCTTCTTGGCAAACACTAGAAGTTTTCTAGGACCTATGCCACTAGTTGCTTCAAAATCTGATAGCTGTATCAGTCCTAATAGCTGGATTCTTAGCCTGGCAAGCGCAGAGCTCGTGCGCAAAACGTGCTCTATCATTTCCTTCTCCAACCCACACTTCCTGCATCTGCTCCTACATGTGACGCCAAAACGCATTGTCCAGTAAGAATAACCGTCAAGTCTACGGTCCTCTCTTTTTAATGATATGAGTAATTTTGTTAGTACATAGTTGTACTTGGGTCCACGCCTTTCCCTTTTGGTCGATCATGTGCACCTCTCGCCTTCTCTTAATCTAATTGGGACATTTACGAAGCAAGCTTCCAGGGATGCGCCCTTTTGAACTATTTCATCCCATCTATTCCCATATGCCCTGGGACCGAATATAGATGTAACATACTTTAAGATGCTGTGCTATGCGAGATTGTTACCTTAATTGCTACTTGGCTGCCAATATAAAAGTTGACGCGACTGCAGATGAATCTATTTTCATCTAACATCAAATTACTTGAAAATTTTCTAAAACTGGGCTGCCCCTCGGCAAGCCGGCCGAGTTTATTGCTACCATTAGAAGCTTCTCAGCATATCAGTCTCGCTTAGCAGATGCAGTTCGGAGTCGGCATAAAACATGTAGGTCCCGCCCTGCCAATTTGTAGGGAAAATTAAAAAGAGAAGCTCAGCCTATATCTTTGGTCCTATATGCATGAGTTTAAATAAGTATTTATATCTTACTGCCACTCTCTCTCTCCCCCTTTTCCTCTTCCTTTTATTCGCTCCTCCCCTTCTTTTCTCTTTCGGCATCTCTTTCTTTCTCTCTGTTAAAATGACCTTTTTCACCTTGGATCTTATTCTTCTAATTCTGATGCGGTGAAATACTCCCGCTGAACGTATATTCCAACGAATGGTTGACAGCGAACACACATACAAACTGATTATACATTTGCATATACACAAACAAAACATAGTTAAAGTACAAGTTATACCTACCGAAAACCAAACTTAACGCATAACCAAATGGTGCTTGACACCACACCAGCCCGGAAGTGTAAATAGCCTCTGCTGTGCCATTTATATAGCCACCACCAACCCATGTTGCTGTAGAAAAATGCAAAAAGGAGTAAAAAAAACATGATTTCAATGTCATTGCTTTGCATTAAAATGTTATAAAACAATTAAGTGTCCTACCAGTATACAGCCTTCGGCTCTTAGACATTTTCAATCTCCGCCATTCACTTACCAGTCATTGTAAATATGCCCACAAAGAGACCAATAGAACGTCCTGCCAACATCACTTCCTCCTCGGAATCATTGCCAGCTGCCTTCTTACGTCCCGCCCATATACCAACAATCAAGATTAGTAAATAGAAGAGCACGATGCTCACAACACCAGCAATATTAATCATTATTATAGTTGGTTGAGCTTCCTTGAAACGTGTTTTATCTTTTGATTGTTATTTTAATCGCATATATTAATATTTTATATTCCTTCCTTGTGATGTAAGATCGTGTTAGTTGACTGTACAATAACCTTGTTCGAACTTTTGTACCAGATAGGATTTTGTAATTAAATTTCCATAGTCATAACGAACGCTAACTTAAATCTATACAAAAAAACGAAATTAATAGTATTAAAGAATACAAAATGGAAGAATGGTCTTAATCGAAATTAAGTTAATAACAACCCGTTGCCTCGACAATAATTAAACATGCGATAAAAGGGAAGAGTTTGCACTGCCCAATGTAGGCAGATCCTATTCCATGAGCAATGTCTTGTGTGGATTTGAATGTGGTTGGATATGCCGTAGAAGGCGTTTTGCCAGAATTTGTCGATGGAGAGAAATGGTAGATGCGGACAATAGCCAATTAATGTGTAAACCAGCGAAAAAATAGTGTGTGACCCTAAAGGACCTGCTGGCATTGATAAATTGCATCAAATATTTCCCGCAATCACTTCTAGTGACAGCAATTTGTTGTCAAGATAGCCCATGTTGCGTGTAATTGCTCTTGCAGCCCCGTTACCCAAAAGGTCAATCAATGGACTACATAAAAATGACAATCACCCACGGCAGGCATAATGGACGGACGGCTGGTGACAGTATCGTCTACGAATGAACGGGCCATGAAGCGATTAAGAAAGTAGTAACCCAAAGTCAACCAAAGGTAATTTTCGGCAGTAATCTTCGAATCCCAGTGAACTTGAAGTTTGAGATTGTTGTCAGTGGAAGAAGAAATGCTATGAAATCCAAATGGGACTTAGAGGAAGAGATGAGATAGCACCCGAAACATCTGTTAAAATCAGATATGGCAAAACAATAAATTGGAAAGGAGTTTCGTAACAAGAGTTAGTGCTACATACAAGCCAAAACGAATTAAGATTAAAACAAAAAATATATATAAGAAGTTTGGCCGGAAAGGCTGGCAGTGTTTGAAACCGGAAATCGTCCGACCAGCCACGAACGTACGAACGCTGCTACAACAACAACGGTAAAGTAAGCAAAAGCTAAGAATGCAGTATAAAAACAGATGCCATAACATGTAACTAGTTCCGAACTAGTTCGATGTGCTGCGGTGAGCCACATATAAAGGAGAACACAAACTATTGCTATCAGCATGCATTTGAGGCTCCTCGCACTAAGTCCGTACGGCCTCAGGTTTCACTTTTCTAAGTATATGCGCTCTTCTTCACGTTACGGTAATGCTCCTACACATCACATATGCTGCACCCAGCGTCATATATGAGCCGTTCAATGCACAAAGTGATTAAATCCAATGGGATAGATTATTGTGCAATCTCTGAAAAACAGTAATATGGAGTGAAATAACTCTTAAGAGATAACATCTGAGCTGCTCTTCCAATTTTTGGTGTTGATTTCTATTTTTTCCACAAATTTACGGACCTACATACATATACATATGTTTTCAGCGCACTACTAATAAACAGCATTGACTGACAGCCGATTCTTATGCTAGCGTTCGATCACATGCCCATCCTACTATTTTTAGAACTTCCATTTGATTGCATTACTTCGGAACCCGTACTTTTATAAGCTTAAAATTGTGAGTCGTCTTGGCTCACAAATCAGGGACCTCAACATGGTCATCAAGATGCCAATGAATTCAAAATGCCTAAATGGGATTAGCATCTTAAGCACAGTAACCTCTCTACTGGCTTTGGTAAGTTTGGCCAACCGGCAATTCGCTGCCGACAAACTCAATGGAAAAATACCAATAAAATACTTTTTAACTCGATCGAATATATGCACAAGCATTTTCTGCCAGTAATATTTATTGCATTATGCGGTTGACAAGGCCAAACGACTACTGAGATTCAAGTAACCATGGAAAGACCAAAGATTTAATATCGGTAGGAATTTGACACTGTCAGTTATGGCGCGTTTTTCAAAGATAGGATCCCTCAATATCTCCCGCCCTCCATCTGGAAGGGTGGTACCCCAGGGTGCTGTCCTTTCGCCCTTTTATATGAGTTAGCGTTTCCTACGCAGATTACTGCATAATAATGGCAGCGGATGCCGACCCTTCCAAAGATGTGCTATACTCCACCATAATCGCTTGTCTTCCTCTTTTTTCGATCTTTATTTCATTTCGAGTAATTTGGGACTGTCACCAAACAAAACCGCGACTAACGTCGTCGTGGAAGGAACAAATGTTCTTCTTCCACGTATCACGCAACCAACTTGTATTGAGTGAACAATGGTCGTCCCAGCTCCCTTCAAAACACTGCTCTCAGAACTACCTTCAGATGTCTCCTTGTGACGTCCGAGTACCAATCGTATAGTCCGGCTATAATGTTTAACATAAGGAAGCGTAATGTAATGGTGAAGAAGCAGTTTCTGCTGACTTTTTACAAGACTGTGCATTCAAAAAACTACTATGGACATTAGACACTTAGAACACAGCGTTTTAAACTGGAAAAGCTTTGCTGAGTCACCGTGGTAAACCACGTATCAAAGTCAAGTACGAAGAGGAAAGCAGACGACCCAGAGATTATAGTGTAATGCGCACTCTGTCGCAACTTTCATCTGAATACTGTTATTGGTCCAGAGTCACCTCCGGCATACTCTCATGTGATGTAAATCCTGCAAGCAATGTGGAATGAAGTAATGATAATGCATAAACAGCAATACTCGAGAGACGATCCCATTAAGAAAAAGTTCCTGAAGTATTTTCCATGTCAGTTATCGCGTCAATAGCCGTCAACTAGCGAACTTTGGTATATATGCATATAGTACTGAGTTTATAAACGAGAGAGAGAAAACAAAAGAATGAGAGGCAAGAAGTGTTTTTATTGAGAACAAATAACAAGTTGGATTCATTCTCAAATGTATTCACTGGAATCTGGAACATGGAGTAAAGAGTGGCTCACAAACGCTATTAAACGCTAGTAAACATACTAAAATTTAAGTAGCATACTTTCAGGCGTCGAAGCAAGGTTGGAAAAAGGTCAAAACGCATGAGTGGTGGGGGACAAAAAGCAAAAGAGAGAACAATTAAAAGGTTAAAGACAGAATAAGAGATAAAAAAAGTGGCAAGAAGTTTTAAAAAGAGAAAAATACTTTCGTTAACATTGTTTGCTTTTTGATTAATTATTCAAATTATATTGTAGATAACATACGATTGCGTTTCGTATAAAATTACGTTGTTATAAAAAAGCTGTGCAATATTCCAAGGTAAAAGGAATACATATTTTAATTAAACTTAATTTCACACCTTTCTTCTGGCAACGGCTTCAATTTTATACTCGATGACTGCTATTTTTCTAACGCTATTTTGAATCTTTATTTATTTAAATATTTTTATCTTTAAATTTATTAATTTTATTTTCCAACTCTAATTAAAATTTATTATGTGCGAAATATATGTTTTAATTTTTATAGAAAACACAGCTATCACCCCAACGTAGAGACGTCTTTTGAGACGGACTATTTCGCGTTTTAAAATGTAGCCCGCACATGTGCTCGAACCGTTCTGGAATCACAATACGCTCGCATCAAATTTGGTAGATACTCGCTCGTTATACTATCTATCAAGTAGAGTGTATATACTACTTTTTAGTTTTCGTTACGACATTACATAACCTTCATTTATTATTTTTGGACTATTTTCGAAGAAGATTTTCTATTATTTTTCAATATAATTTTTGTTTTAAGTACGATAGTGAGAATGTTTAAGCCCATTTATGTAAACTACACTGTTGTCACCACACAGTATTTCGTTTTGTAGTTTAGCGCCTGAAAGTATGTAAAGGCTTTTGCGTTACCACTACACCAATGCGAAAAGTAAAGTGCGCCTTAACATATACTTAAATCTGTTTTTTCGCTTCCTTTTTTTGTACAAATACAATTCACACTTTCAATAATAACAATTAATTTCGATTATTAATTTTCATTACTCAAATTAAAACATTCAATAATCACTATTTTTTATTTAATTCATTTTATTTTATAGCAGTCATCACAAACCGTCGCCTTTTAAGTTCTTGTTAGCTTGTCGGTGGCTATTTAGCAACTGTTTGGACATGCCTGGAATAATTTCTGCTAAAGTATTTTATTCAATAGATCCCGGATTCATTTGTGGAAATGTTTGGAAAGTTTGAGTGACTGGAATGGTGGGGAAATTGAGTGTACGTAGGAGTTATATTGTAAACCCAAATAAAATTGGAGAACTGCGGTGAAAATGGCAAACAAAGATACCAAAATACATGATAGAACGGCTACGAATTATATGCAAATGTTTGCGCCAAAAGTTATACGTCTTTTTGTAAAATCTCGGACTAAGTTGCACAAAGATGCATATAATTTCGGTACCCAGTTATAGGCAAAACCTCACATAGACTGCTATATTGTTTTGTGGCACCCAAACGGATAAACTCGACAGTGTGCTGTGTTTCGATTAAGGTCTTACTAGTCACGATAAAGGTGGTAGGGTTGCACAAGTTAAGATGGTACACGTGTATAGATAGATCCAAACTAATGGAATAGGTCAATTCTCTGTATACTATGTGGTTTTAATCCGTAATAACCAAATCGGGCAAGCATTCCGCTCAATGCAGTATCTTTCGGGCGGAAATGGTACCCGTGACCAAAGCCGCACAGATACTGGAAAAAACTGGAGAAACTTCCGCCATGTCAACTTTTATATTGACAACCATTCGGTAATTAAGGCGTTAATCTCTTATAGCGCAGAATCTACCAGCGTGCAAAGCTTCACTATAACTAATTGGATTAACATTAAGTTGATGTAGACAGCCTCATAGCAAAGAAAGGATACCACCATGCGTGCCACCACCTGGATTACGTCATTCCGCATCTTTTTTTTATTTGATAAATCCAGTAGAGGCTCTCCACCACTTACAAACCATCCAAAGAAGAGTGTAGGGAGGGCTCATCAGGAGTAAATCAACTTTTTTCGTTCACGTTGGACGAGGGCAGGACGTATTCTTCCAAGTATTCGCGGTTGTGCACAGTCTATACAGACCGATATTCAGATCGTTGCGTTTACATAGTCGGTGGAATATTGAATAAGATCTAGACTCTTCAATTAATAGAGAATAAAAGTAAAATGTATAAACGTATCCTTAAAAAGGAGATATCCTCTATGCCTTCCGCATTCTGTTCATGGCATACCGCGATCATAAGTTCAGATTATTCGTTGGTTGGGAATATAGATACCCTGATGGAATTCCTATAGGCATATTATGGCTAAAGGTTGGATGAGCAAACGCTGGGAAGGCATCAACCTTTTTGTGCTTGGAAATCAATTTTAAGGCGCTGACTTCGGAGTTTCAGTCAAATTTGCCACAACATATTGAGATATTTGCAAAAATGGCATAAAAACAAAAATTGCAGTTATGTAAATATCTTAACAAATTTCGCACTTACTTTCTTAATTGGCGCTTAACCGTTTAAACGGTTATGGCCGTCCAACAAGGCGCGTCAGTCGCCAACCGGCGCCAATTGGTTATACCAAAGGAGTTTAAATCGTTTTCCACCTGGTCCTTCCAGCGGAGTGGAGCCGCCCTCTACCTCTGTTTCCATAGGCGGGTTCCGATAGAAACACTTTCTTGGCCGGAGCGTCATCTTTTATTCGCATAACATGGCTTAGCCAGCGCAGTTTTAATTCGCTGCACTATGTTGATGTCTGCGAAGAGCTCGAACAGCTCATCGTTAAATCTTCTTCGATACTCGCCATCGCCAACGCTTAGAGGTCCATAAATCTTTCGACGAACTTTTCTCTCGAACACTCCAGAGCCGCTTAATCTGATGTTGTTATGGTCCATGCTTCTGCACCATATAGTAGGGCGAGTACGATAAGTAACTTGTAGAGTATGATTTTCGTTTGCCGAGAGAGGACTTTACTCTTCAATTGCCTACCTAGTCCAAAGTAGCATTTATTGGCAAGAGTGATTCTTCGCTGTATTTCAGAGCTGATGTGGTTGTTAGTGTTGATGCTGGTTCCCAAATAAACGAAATCTTTTACTATTTCGATATTATGGCTGCCAACAATAGCGTGGTTGCCAAGGCGCATATGCGCTGACTCTTTGCCCGATGACAGCAGGTACTTCGTTTTGTCCTCATTCACCATCAAAGCGTCTTTTTCCAGTTTGGAGTAAGCAGAACTAACAGCGCGGGTGTTTAGGCCGATGATATCAATGTCATCAGCATATGCTAGTAATTGCACGCTTTTGTAGTATATATTTCCAGAGCGGTTAAGCAGCTAGTATAATTTTATCCAGGATCAAATTAAAGAAATCGCACGATAGGGGGTCACCCTGTCTGAAACATCGTTTAGTTTCGAACGGCTCGGAGAGGTCCTTCCCAGTTCTGACTGAGCCGATGGTGTTGCTCAACGTCATTTTGCACTTCCAAATAAGTTTTGCGCGGAAAAAAAATTCAGACATAGCGGCATATAGGCAGCTCCTTTTCGTGCTGTCGAAGGCGGCTTTAAAAATCGACGAAGAGGTGATGTGTGTCGATTATTTTTTCGCGGCTTTTTCCAAGATTTGGCGCATTGTGAAAATCTGGTCAATGGTAGATTTACCAGGTCTGAAGCCGCATTGATAAGGTCCAATCAGCCGATTCACGGTGGACTTCAATCTTTCACACAATACACTTGACAGGACCTTATATGCGATATTAAGAAGTCTGATTCCGCGATAGTTTGCGCAGTTTGCAGTATTCCCTTTCATGTGGACTGGGCAAAGAACACTTAGATTCCAATCGTCGGGCATGCACTCGTCCGACCGTATTTAGTTTCCAAATCATTTTTAATAAAGCTGTCGCCCGTCGTGGTGTAGTGGTAGCGTGCTCTGATTACCACGCCGAAGGTCCTGGGTTCATTTCCCGGTCACATCAAAAATTAAGAGAAAAGTTTTTTTAATTAGAAACAAGTTGTTCTTAGCGAGGTCACCCCTCGGCAGTGATTTAGCAAATATTCCGAATGTATTTCTGCTTCTCAGTTAAAACGCATCGGTTATCGCGTCCTGTTGGTCCCGTCAGCTGGTCTCGTATGACAGCTAGTACTTCGCCTTTGTCCACATTAACCGCAATATGCACTTTTTTACCCCTTCTTAAGTAGAACTTAGAAAGGGAGCATTAACGGCGCCTTAGCTAAGGTCAATGATATCAATATCATCAGCATATGCCAGCAATTGTACTCTTTTGTACTAGCTTGTGACATCACGATTGCTTCTATATTATCTTCTACAGCATTAGGTTAATTAAATTGCATGAAAGGGGTTTCGCCCTTTCTGAAGCCTCGTTTTATTTCGAAATTCAGACGTAGCAGCATTCAAGCAACTACTTTTCTCTCTGTAAAAGACCGCTTTGAAGTCAAAAAAAATCATGGTGAGTGTTGTTGTTTTTGTATTAACGACAAAGACACTCCCAGAAAGTTTTGGGGAGTGCTATCGATGTTGATGGCCCTTTGCGAATATAAATCCGGTACGTTCCGGTAACAAGCACCATTAGGGGGCAACTTACTACGTAATTTATCATATTTTGACGAATATTATATCTCTAAGCCGATACTAAGCAGTCACGTGTATGTACATAAACAAATGAATCATTATGTATACACATATGTGCATACAAACAGCGGAGAGATACTCACAGAAGTATGCAATCATCAGCAAAGTAGTTCTCACATATATACACGCATATAGCTATGCGAGAGGCTATAAACGTGCATCTGTAGTTTATAGCTAGTAAGTTTATAGCTGGTGACTAAGTAGTAAATTCTAGAAGAAGAAACGCCTAGAAGTATGCGAACGAGGCAGCAGAGAGTATAAAAGGAGCGAAAGCTGATTAAGCAGAATCAATTTGATTTAAGCACGCTGTTGGTTGCGAAGTAAAATGTTATTGCGAAGTACTTTGAAGTAGTCTGATAAAGACCATTTTTGAATTATTGAATACTGTCGTTATTTATTCAACAGTTTAGCGATTCGAACGTTATCAGAAGTTTTGGAATAAGCGGAATTGCCCTAAATTCGTTACAATATAATAAATTGAAATAATAAATTGACAATTTAAAAAAAATTGCGTAATAAATTGTTTCAAACTGCAAATGCAATCTTGTAAAGTGTGTTTATTGATTAGATTTAAACGTCAGTTACGCATGGCTCAACTATATGGTTGGCTCATCTCATCAACTGATTAAATTTTTTTCATTTCACTGGAGTAGGGATTGTCAAAAGAAGATGGCAAACTCAAAATGAAACCAAACACTGACACCATTTTCTTACAACACTCAAACATTTCAAAATTATATGTTTTCATTCCATTTTATTCGCCTAATACCAACATGCACATTTTGACAGTCTGAACAAAGGTATGTTGTTGCTGTAGAGATGAGCCAACCAGCTATCAAATTACTATTGTGTAAGCTTAATTGATTTGTATGAATACCACTTAATTTAAATCGAAATTGCCTCAATTTATTTTTCTGTTTGAACATAGTAGCGGTGTTTTTTTTACACGTGTATACGTTTACAGCTCCGACACATAAGCAGTTTTTAATATAGATGATTTTAACACAAGCTTATGCATTATGAGTAGATTGCACGTATTTTTATGGAGAACGGTAGAATGAGCGACACTGGCGCCATCTGATATTGAAAAGTAGCCATCTCCCAAATTTTGTTCCAAGCAGATCATATGAAGAAGAATTTGACATTTGCTTTGACCAAGGGTGTTGGCACACTTTGTAAGTGAAATTATTTTTCCTACTGGTTGGTAAATTTTCTAACATTTTTCGCAATTAAAAACTACAGTATAGCAATCGATTACGACACAAAATATGTTTGCAAGTATTTTTGTTGTATAGAGAGAATGTTTACAACAGTGCTTCGCGAAATGTTGTATGTGAATGGGCAAGGCGTAATAAACTTCAATTGCCAAGTCTGAAGTTCCTTCATATTTACAAACGCAACATCTTGGTTGATTTTGGCGATGTTATTGGAATGCATAATACTATGTACAAGCACACAAAAAATTGGCAATTTATACGATTTGGGCAATTCATTACGCAATTTATCATATAATAAATTGCCAATTTAAAAAAAATTGCATTATAAATTGTTTCAAACTGCAAATTAAACGTCAGTTACGCATAGCTCAACTATATGGTTGGCTCATCTCATCAGCTAATTTTTTTTTTGCGTTTCACTGTGGTAGGCAATGTCAAAAGAATATGGCAAACTCAAAATGAAACCAAAACATTGAACACATTTTCTTGCAACAAACAAAAATTTCAAAGTTTTATGTTTTCAATCCATTCCATTCGCCTAATAGCAAGACGCACATATTTGACAGTCTGAACTAAGGTATGTTGGTGCTTTAGACATGAGCCAACAAGCTGGCAAATTACTATTGTGTAAGCTAAACGGAGTAGTATGAACACCACTCAATTTAAATCGAAAAATGTCATTGTGTCACCGCCTTTAGCTACAGCACAGGGTGTACCGGAAAGCGGAGACACAGCCCTCTGATGGCCGTAGTGTATCGATAATTGTACGGGATAGAGCCAAACATCCAATGTCAATAGTCAGCTGCTCATATTTCGTGCGGTCATACCATTGTTTACTATATAGTTTGGCAGCTTAAGTAGAGGTTATGTTGCGAATAGAGTGGAAGGCAGTGGACTAGGCAGTCGAATGTCATATAATGAAGGAATGGTGTTCGGAGATTTTTCAAAGTTAAAAAAAAAAATGATAAAAGCTTTAATATAAATAAAATTATTGTTTCAATAACAACAAAAACGCCATATATATTCTGTATACATAAATTTGTAAGGATTATCTCACTTTAAAATTTGAATTCAATAATCTAAAGTTTTTTTTGAAACTGAGTCGAGAACTGTGCGTGTGAATGAGCGAATTTTCACCGATCAGCTGTTAGTTGCGCTACTTGGTAAAATTTACAATGGGTCAAACGTTTGTCGGTCTCTCTTTATCTGTTGTATTTACGTTTGCAAAATAAAGCGAAATTAAAAAAAAAATACACGCATTTGTAAATTAAAGATTGGAAGGCTTTGAAAAGAAAATAAGGATGGAGGATTTTAAAGTTCCACTCTTGCCCACAGCCGGAGTGATAAAAGCAGTAAATGAACAGGAAAAAAAAATCTGTAAGCCCACATTGCAAAGCGGAGTAAATAATGAACAAAAACCATCTCCGGTAAATACTACCACTATTGAAACGTCAGTTTGTCCATATAAAGTGCCGCCATGGTCGCAAACACCACCCGATTCTATTAATTTTAAATTTGAAGTATTAAAGTCTGGTCAAATTATTGATGAAATTGAAAATTTACAAACGCAAGCAATCTGGAAGTTTGGACGTTTACCACCACCAGCCAACGACATTGAACTAGCGCACCCAACAATATCACGCTACCACGCAATTCTCCAATACCGACCCAAAAAACAAATTGAACTTGCGAATACTGAAAGTGCTGCTGCTGACGATAGTCGTAATCCTCCTGAAGGCTGGTACATTTACGACTTGAATAGCACACATGGCACATTTTTAAATAAACAACGTATACCGCCTAATATCTTTATACGCATACGTGTAGGCCATATAATGCGATTGGGTGCTAGTACACGTTCATATATATTACAAGGACCACAAAAGGACGAAGAACCCGAATCTGAATTGACTGTAACAGAACTGCGTGAGCAATACAAGCAAAAATTAGCTGAAGCTGAAGCTGAAGCTATACGTAAATCGACAGAAGCTGACGAGCGCGAACGAAATGAGGGTATTAGCTGGGGTATGGCAGAAGATGCAGACGAGGAAACCGATCTATCCCATAATCCCTATGCGAGCACAAATAATGAAGAATTATTTCTTGATGATCCTAAGAAAACATTGCGTGGTTACTTTGAGCGCGAAGGATTAGAATTGGCATACAAATGTGATGAAATGTCTGTAGGATCATTTGTGTGCCGCGTTGAATTACCAATAGATGATGCTTACGGTCGGCCAATAATAGCTGAGGTGGTACACAAAGGGCGCAAGAAAGAATGTGTAGTGCAATGTGCTTTAGAAGCTTGCCGTATTCTAGATCGACATGGAGTTTTGCGTCAGGCAAATCAAGGTAAAGCTAAGTGTAATTTGAATTATGGTCTTAAAAATGTATCTCATTTCCAGAGCCTTTGAAAAGAAAAGCAAAAACTCAATCCGATTCTGATGAAGACGATTTTCTTGATCGCACTGGCGACGTTGAACGAAAGAAGCAAAGAAAATCTAATCCGCCAGCCAACACGGCTTTGACGTACGAGGATTTGGTAAGCTTGTACCATACCTATACTGTGATGGCCCCAGTCAAATATAATTTTTTGTTTAATTTTTTAGTTAAATAAAGATGCGGATATTTCCGCACAAATTTTACAAGTTGAAGATAATATAAAAAGTTATCAAGAAACTCAACGTCGTCTAAAGTCCACACAAGATAGTAATATGGAAGACTTAGATGATTTTATGGATAGTCTAACAAGTGATGTTGCTAACCTTGATAAGACAGAAATACGCAAATTAAGGGTAACTATATATAATATATAACTGTTTTTTTTTTTTTTTATTTCCTTACTATTATAGTTAGAAGAACAACGCCTAAAATACGAAAAAGAAAGGGTGCAACGTTTAATAAAAATTGCCAAACCAGTTAATTTGAAGCTCGACAATTTTGATGGGTCTACTAACAAAGCTCAAAGTGCGAAAAAGCAGCTACCAATGATTGGGAAACGCAATCAATTTAGCAAATTTAAAATAGCAAAGATAGTCGAGCCTACTGAGGTAATAAAAAAAGCAAATGTAACAAATCTAGCTTCTGATGAAGAAGAATTTGAAGAAGATGAAGAAGGCAGCACAGCAACACGGAAATCAGTATTAGTGAAATCTGCGCCAACAGAGAATAGTGAGAAAAATGAGGGGATTCCCGAACTGCCTGTGCAGGAATTGAACAGTACAAGCAAGATATATGGCCCCGCTGGGCTGGTGTCTAAAAATTTAGTTACAAATGAAGAAGAAAAGTTAGTCGAAAACACAAGTCAATCAACTTTAAAACAATTATCGAATAAAATCGAAAAAGATGAAGTAAATGAATCGGAAAATTTGAGGAAAAAACGACGACAACGCCAGCGATTGCGTCAAAAACGGCAAGGAATTGACTTGGACGAACTTGAGGAGCACGAATCTAGCGAAAAATATGCAAAGTGGGTACCGCCACCTAATCAAAGTGGCGATGGATATACAGAATTGAATAAAAAATATGGATACTAAGTATATACATTTGTCTACTGTACTGCAACGTTTACTGTTTTTTTTTTTTAATTGTATGAAATATGCATTCTGAAATTGCATTCTGAAATTGCATTCTTTTTATACACCTGCAAATATTAAAATAGCGGCCAGGTGTTTAAAAATTAACATGAAAATTTTCAAATTTTAGGACACTTTCGGTATGCAATTTTTCGAACACGTCTTCGAATTTGTTTTAAATAGTTTGGGTTAGGTTAGGTGAGGTGGTAGCTGCCCTGATAAGGATAGCTCACTTGGACAACACGAAGGTCCGTTGTGATACCACATACATCAAAAATAACGGTGACTTAGATCTAGCTACTTAGAGAATCGTTGAGTATCAACGATAAAACTCCCAATGATACCGATCTCAACTTTGGATAAATGCTCGGGAGATCCAAGTGATTTGGTGATTCCACCTCATCATCCTCCATACAGCTGCAGCAGGATGGAGTTTCCAGTATATTGAGACGTACCGCATTGATACCCATGGGACAGTGCCCTGTCAAAACCGCAATGACCATTTGAAAGGTGAGCCTTAGTGAACCCAATTATTTCAGCAGATCTCCTGCCATCCACTTTCGGCCGGAAAGATCTTGCTACCCTACAAGACGTGGTGTCCGCCCAACGTGGCCAGCGGAATCCCGAAATCCCTAGAGCCATCTTCATCCGGTTCAGTTGTACCGATCCGGGCTAACAATTAAAGTTTTCTTTTATTATTATATTAATTGTGAAAATAAAAACTTAGCTGATAAAATTTGAAAATCATTGTTGCTACTATTTTTTTACGCACAGGTATATATGCATATATTTATAAGACATTATAAAAGTATATATAGGTATACAAATTTATTCATACATTTTAAATAGTAATTAAACATTTTAAATAATTCAATCACAAAATTAAAATACATTAACTAGCTTTTGGTTTCGCAAGTTCAATAATTCTTGGCGATGCTTTAGCTTTGAGGGCAGCTGGAGAGATTAAGAATGGATTTTCACGTATATGCGCATTTTCGTACTCTTTCGGTTCTGCTAACTCTTTAATGCGATTAGTGGCTCTAGCTTTCAGAGCGTTCGGCGATATGGAGAATGGATTCTCCTTTAGATCTGATTCCGCGACTCCTTTCTCGCGAGCAGTTGCCAGCTCTTGCGTGCGTTTCGAAGCTGCAGTTTAAAGAATTAATTAATAAATGCGGTTTGTTGTATGATTTTTTCAAATGAATAAAAATATAACTACAAATCGACGGCTGAGTTGAAGAAACCCTTATTCAACGATAGAACCAACAAAAATTTGTAAGTCTTAATTATTATTGATCCCTTCTTATAATTATGTATAATGAAAAATTTGCAAAATACCTTTATAAGTTAAAGCAGCCGGATTAATGGGTATGGGTAACGTTTGATTTTCCATTGAATCATCATATACTCTGTGTTTTGCGATCTCTTTAATACGGTCTGAGGGCTCGTATGACTTCATTCCTGGTGTAAATTCCCAAGGCTCTTTTTGAAGTTCTTCGTGTGTTTTCGGCAAAGCTAGCTCTTTGAATCGACTCATTTGCTCAAGTTTCAAACTTTTTACAGGCTATAATGCCAAATAAATAAATAAGAATGTATTTACAGATGCGAGTAAAAAAAATTGCAGCAAAAACAATTTGCAAACTTTATTAATTATTTCATTTATTTTGTTGTTGTAGTTGTTGTTGTTGTAGTGATAAGTTTGCTCCCCGAAGGCTTTGGGGAGTGTTATGGATTTGATGGTCCTTTGCCGGATACAGATCCGGTACGCTCCGGTACCACAGCACCATTAAGGTGCTAGCCCGACCATCTCGGGAACGATTTATGTGGCCACATTAAACCTTCAGGCCATCAACTCCCTCCCACCCCAAAGTTCCATGAGGAGCTTGGGGTCGCCAGAGCCTCCTCTGTTACTGAAACAGGATTCGCCGCGGATAGGTGAGGTTGACAATTGGGTTTGGAGAAGATATATATTGCGCTGGCAACCTGAAGGGTTGAGCTACACAGCCTCTTGAATCTGGTATTTTAGCCGCCTCTTACGACAGGCATACCTACCGCGGGTATATTCTGACCCCTAACCCGCTGGGGTCATCGTTGTCATTTATTTTGTTATGTTGTCGTTTATTTTGTTATGTTGTCGTTTATTTTGTTATGTTGGTTAATTAAAAGAAACAAGAGTAGGAAATAGCACAGCTACAACAGCAGTAGGAAATATTTTTTAGTTTTACTTTCGTTATTTAAAAACAGCGACAAAGAATTGTATAACGATAACTGTCAAATAAAATTTCAAAAGGGGTTTGCGAAAAAATGTGAAAATTAGAGGTTTTTTAAATAATAATAACTGTTACAGATACTGTAATTTTTATATTTCATAGCAATCCATGTCAATAATATTGAGAAAGCAGTTTTGCCTTTAATTTTTAATTCATTGGGAAAATTTTCTTGTTTAAACTATAATTTTTTGAAGCGCTAAAATAATTTAAATAAAAATTGCTATCAAACATATAGTATTGATTTTTTCCCAACATTCTTCAAAAAATTATATATTATTAATTATATCGTTTTATTAATTTCAATATACGCCGCGCAAATTGTGAATCTTAAAAATGTTTCGTACACCTCCGAAAACAAATGGCCAAAGCTGTACTCTCTGCAATCATGGCGATACTGACGAGATGGTCCAATGCGACGTATGTGATGCCTGGAATCACTACACCTGCGCCGGAGTGACTTCTGAAGTCGAAACCCATCCTTGGAAGTGCATTAAATGCAGGGAGAGTGAGGAAGTAAGGTCAGCCCGAAGTGTAAGGACAACAAAAACGGCTGTAGCGAACTCAAAATCAAGGTCGAATCGACGGAAAATAAATTTAGAGCTACAACGCTTGGAGTTAGAGCACGCGGAACGTGAAAAACAGTATCAAGAGAAGAGGATGCAATTGCTAACAGACTTCAAACAATTTGTAATGTACCGTATTGGGGAAATCCTCGAAGGAAGTAAGCTTTCAGAATGGCGATATGTGCCTACTAAGCTTAACGTTGCAGATGATGCTACAAAATGGAAAAAACCTTTCCAGTTTGATTTGAAAAGTAGGTGGTTTGCAGGACCAGATTTCTTGTGGCAACCGTGGCCTCAAAGAATCACAAACAGTATGGAAACCAATGAGGAATTAAGACAACATATAGCATTTGTTCACGTTATGGAAAATTTCGACGATAATTGTGTGGACTTGAACAAATTTTCAAGCTGGAATCGCCTTTTACGAGTTACTGCTACTATTTTCATGTTTGGTCTTAAGCTAAAGAATGAACAAGGATTACGACATGCCAAATAAAAGTTTAATATTAGCAATGGTAGAAAATTACATATATTGAAAAATACAATATAGTACTTTTAAGGATGAAATTGCTACTCTGAAACAAAAACGCAATATTCAAAAAGCTATTCCTGTTTTCAAGTGTCCGCCATATTTAGATGAAAATAATGTACTTCGTATAAAAGGTAGAATAGAATTAGCGCTGACTATACCCGAAAACTCGAAGCGACCTATTATTTTGCCAAAAAACAATTATGGAACGACTCTTATAATTCGCCATTTTCATGAAGAGCTGCGTCATATGCACCATGATACCTGCTTAAATGAAATCCGACAAAAATTCTACATACATCGTATACGAGTGGAACTTAAAAGAGTGCGTAGGCTTTGTCAGTTTTGCAGAAATAGAGCATCTATGCCAGCGGTTTCAGAAATGGCTACACTACCACGGTGCCGACTATCCACATTCGCACGTCCATTCTCTTATGTTGGTGTTGACTACTTTGGACCGATGCAAGTCAAAGTGGCTCGCCATCAAGAAAAACGATGAGGTGTCTTATTCACTTGCCTCACTGTGAGTGCAATTCACATCGAGATCGCAAGAGATATGACAACAAGCACCTGCATAATGGTAATTCAGAATTTCATTGTGAGAAGAGGTATACCGATCGAGATTTATTGCGACAATGGTACACACTTTCATGGCGCTGAAACTGAATTAAAGAAAGCAGTTTGTGAATTGGATTTTGAACTGATAGCTGAAAAGTTTGTTACAGCATCAACAACATGGCATTTTAATCCACCAGCAGCACCACATATGGGTGGAAGTTGGGAGCGTTTAATACAATCCGTGAAGAAAGTACTTTACAACATCATGCTAAATCGTATTTTTAGAGACGATACTTTGTATTCTGCGCTTCTGGAATGTGAGCGTATTATAAATTCCAGACCACTGACTTACGTAGATTTGGAAAACACAGAAGATGAAGTCTTAACTCCAAATCATTTCTTGCTTGGATCTTCCAGCGGTAGTAAACCCTTGGGAAAATTTTCTGATACCGATTGCAACTTGCGAAAGTACTGGCGAAAGGTACAATACTTTGCTGATATTTTCTGGAAGCGTTGGATTCAAGAATATTTACCAACTTTAACACGTCGAAGTAAATGATTTCAAAAGGTTGACCCAATTAAAATTGATGATGTTGTCATTATAGTAGATCCGAATTTGCCTCGCAATAATTGGCCAAAGGGGATCGTTCAATCTGTAATGCAAGCAGCAGATGGAAATGTTAGATGTGCTACCGTAAAAACAAAATATGGAATATTTAAGCGGCCTGTAACCAAATTAGCAAAGTTAGATGTGGCTGGTTAAAATTCGTGAAATTTTAACGGGGGAGAGGATGTTACAGACACTTGCTGTTACAGATACTTGCTGTTCAAACTGTAATTTTTATATTTCATAGCAATCCATGTCAATAATATTGAGAAAGCAGTTTTGCCTTTGATTTTTAATTCATTGGGAAATTTTTCTTGTTTAAACTATAATTTTTTGAAGCGCTAAAATAATTTAAATAAAAATTGCTATCAAACATATAGTATTGATGTTTTCCCAACAATAACGATTTCGAAATCCTTATTGAGAATTTGATAAAACTTTTTGTAAACTTTTCAAAATTTTCAAAAAAGTACGTAACAACTTTCAAACAACGAAAATAATTGAAAAATTCGGAAAATTTCGAGTACCAGGTTTTGTAGTTCGAATCATTTTAATCTAGAAAAGAATAATTTTGAAGAAATGAATATTCGGATGATGTCATCCCGTTGACGTTATTATTCTGACAAGTTCCACATGCATATTTTGTCGGGGTGTCTATCATACATAGCTAGCTTTGTATTCTGCTACGATCGGACTAGATTTGACTATACATTAGAATGAATTTTTGTGGCAAAACGATTAATGTAACTTTGTATTCCCCAAAAGAATGCGGGGTTTGACATACTTCAAACTTATTATTTGTTAAACTGAAATGAATTGCTTACTTAAAACGATTCTTAAAATGAGGGGTTTTAAAACTTAGATTTAGCGATTTTTTCGAAAATGTATTCAAATAGTTTTTTCGTTCGAAATAAAATTCAATAAAAAACTTCAAAATCAACGAAAATAAAAAAAGAAGAAAATAGTGAAATTAAATTAACAAATAATTTTTACTGCTATATTATATGTAAGTTAATTGAATATTGTCGGTTAAGCGAAAGATCGTACCATCTCGGTAGCTGTTCGAAAAAGCCATATCTGAGCAAAGTTTGAAGAATGCCAATATCCTTGATATGTGCTATGCTTCCGCTGCTGTCGTAGTATGGTGATAGCGTGCTCCGCATACCACACCAAAGGTCCTGGGTTCCTTTCCAGGGCAAAGCAACATCAAAAATTCAGAAAAAAGCATATATGTAAGACCACGTTTACAGCTCCCAGCGGGCATTAGGAGTTAAGTAAGAAAATTATAATCTCGTTTTGAATTCGAAATCAAAAAAAGACAGACAGCCTACAAACATTTTTGTGATTGGTAGCAGCATAAGTGTGACAAGAAATTGTAATTTAGGTACATTCTATTAATGAATACAAAAACATTTAAATTGCAATATAACGGTACTCTGATGTTTGTGAGTGTATCCAACCTATAGTACCAATGTATTACATATATGAAAAAACTTTGTAAGCGGTGTCGCCTCTCGGCAGTGATTTTGCAGACACTTCGAGTGTATATCGCAATGAAAAGCTTCTGAGTGAAAACTGATCTGCCTTGCAGATGCCGAGCGGAGTCGGCGTAAAACATGGGAACTACAATTTGTATGAAAAATAAAAGAAACCCGACGCTTATTGGAAGCCAAGTTCGGCCTGAACTCTTCGCAGGTTTATCGCGCCTTGCATTTTTTTTTGGCGTATTTTGAGAACATTGTGGACCATGTCGTCTTCGCCAAACTTTCTTTACCTTATTCGAAAAAATTTAAATACTAATTGGCGGCTAAGCGCCTAAGCAATTTTGGCCGTTTCGTAGCTAGTCACGCCAGTTATCCCTGTTTCGCGATAACTGACGCCAATTGGGAGCAACAAGAGAGTTCTGCTTTCAAACTGTAATTTCGAACCGGCAGCCAATTTATGGTTAACCGTTGACTTTCAAAAAAAATTAAATACCGGTTTAGGTTGTTTTGGTGCTTTTTTCGGTTTAGCCAATTTTTTTAGGTACTTTATATGTTTTTTCCATTCTGCCTCATCCCATTTATGTATTGGAATTCTGTTAAAAAAAAAAAAATGGTTATTAGGAGCGCTACAGAGCATTTCAAAAATTCAAATATACCAACTTTTTCTCTGGCGGTTGTATATTACTAAGCCGACTATAGACCGACAACAAGCTTAAACGTATTAAACGGTTCAATCCGATTATTTGTAAGGGGTTAAATATTTCCTTTACACTATCTTTGAATAAAAGTAGCTTCCTACAATACAATGAGTATGTCTTTGAAGGTCAGATAGATATGAATTTTTTTGTTGCTTACCGCACAGCTGGCAAGGCTAATTGCTCTGTCCGCGTGCGCATTGTTCTTTCGCGCACAAACTCAATTGGCTTCTTATATTTACATGGACACTGTGCTGTATAACGTTTTCGAATCGGTATATTTCGATGAGCCAACATTAATATTCGCTTGCGTTTTGTGAACATTTGTTTATGGCGTTCCTCAAGCTTTTGCCAATTGTCACATATTTCCGGCAAAAAGCAATTTAAATTTTCTGGCAAATTATCGAATGTATGACAACAATTCGAACTCCTCGAAATCTTATGCATTTTACAATTTTTTTAATTTATTTTTATTAAATGCACTGAAAATTTTGTTTTTCTCTCTTTAAAATATAAATCAACTTCATATGAAAAAGAAAAAATTCAATATTCTCGATGTACAAAAATAAAACAGAAAAGCATATGGAAAAGTGTTTCAAGAGATATAAAATGTAGCACATAGTGCTCCGAATATTTTAGAAATTTTATAAGTATGTGCATATATCATATTGCCCACCTAGATCAAAAAAGCGATCAACTCAAAAAATCGCTATGTTCGAAAAACAGACTATATTATCTCTCCCATATGAGCCAATGCAATTTTTATTTTTACAGTCTTACCTACATTTTCGTACTTAATATTCTAATCGTTAACTTAATAGCTAGATTTTCCATATAAAGTTTTCCTTTCGATAATCGGTATCAACAAAAAAAGATAAACTTGCAAGCTTTACGGAAAATAATCTAGTTCCTAGTGATGGAACATATGTAAACGCGTAGATTATCTATTAAGTATTTATTGTGGATGACAGCATGTGTAAACGTGGCCTTAGCTCCCAATTCATCTAGGCTGGCGATTTATCAACTTAAAACAAGTAAGAACGGGACTGTCTTCGGCTGTGCCGAAGACTTCATACCTTTCATGAATGGGGCTGAACAATAATCTTATGCCGTTCGTAATCTCCGAATAATCGGATGTATAGGATAATAAATATATAATGAACAGATCTACATACCTAAACGATTTCTAAGATAAATATAAAATAAAAAATAGGTAGGTAATTTGTGTGAGGATGCAAAGTTTCAGGTTTTTTGTGGTCTGCGTGTAAAAACTGTGACTTCGAATCACGTATTTCACCAATATATGTCGTAAACGTAACTATTTGATGAAATTTGATGAATTTTGAAGCTTCTAGCCGTAAAAAAGGGGCATAAAAATACAGTTTATATGGGGTATATAATATATATACCACCGATCTCTATGATTTTTTCAGACAACAATATATGCTATATACGTAAGCATTCGTTGAAATTTGAAGCCTCTAGCTCTTAAAATAGGGCAGTAATTACGAAAAATTTCTTATCTGAACAATCGGTTGTGGGGAATATATACTATATATACGACCGATCTCATCACTTTTTTCAGGCAACAATATGTGCAATATACGAAAGTATATGGTGAAGTTTGAAGCTTCAATCTGTTAAATTGAGTAAGATATTACAAAAATCGTCTTTTTCTGAAAAATCGGTTGTATGGAAGATATACATATGCTATAGGGGTCCGATCCGGCCGGTTCCGACAAATGTCTAATCGGACAAGATATCTCAAAAATTGAGGGACTAGTTTGCATACAAACAGACAGACGGACATGGCTAAATCAACTCAGCTCTTCAACCTGATTATTTCGGTATACTTAATGGTGGGTCTATCTATTTTCCTTTAAGGACTTACAATTTTGGGTTTCGTGACGAAATTAATATACCATTTCATTTACATGAAAGGTATAAAAATTGCTTAAAGTTAAACTTAATTTAGCGCAGCCTTTTTGATCAGGAGATTTCCCTTTCTGCAACACATGCATGTCTCAAACGTAACGATGCAATCCCAAAATGGAGCAAAATAACTTTCGAATGTAGCAACTGCACACAGGTATTATCGCTTCAATTCTCTTTTCGGACAATAAATTCGGTCTTGTCGTATCCTATATCGACTGAAAGTTCGAAAACAACCGATCTGAAAGGGCTCTTAAAAATATTCGAATGATTCGATTAATCGATTTTAGATTTTTGTACGATTATTAATCGAATTTCCCTATTCGAATATTTGGTTGATTTATATAATTAGAGTAATCACCACTGAACGATTATTTGATGTTCCAAATATTTCTTGTTTGTTGAATCTTTGTTAATTTGATCGATTAGTAGATTGATGTGTTCATGGATATACGTGTGGCTGCTTCATGTTTTTTATTGTTGCGTGATTATTTATTTATTATCAGCTTAGTGATGCTAATATTCGTCACACTATTAATATTCACAGTCGGAGCAGTAGCAGAGCATATTTTTCATTGCTGCATGGTTTAAAATGAAAAATATTGAGTTATTATGCTTTAAGTTTACTTACGTGTATATTTCAACATTCGAATATCGTTCAGATTTTTCGAATAATCTATAGCGAGCAATTGTGCGAATTATCGACGATGTACGACTATTCAATTTCAACTAATCGATTTCTGAAAATCGAATCCATCATTAGAATATTCGATTAATCGAAAATCACGAGCTCCATCTTCTGAGAATAATATTCAAAAACACCAGTTCGGTTGAAGAGCGCCCTATCTCAGAACTATGTTCATAAACTCACCAACTTATGTCACAATGTTTAGAATTGAAACTGATTATGATTTCAAAATAACAAAGACAGCTATTTGTATTTAGTCAATCAGACAGTGTAATGCAAAGATCGAATTCCACAATAACAGTTGCTAAATCGGTTATTGTATTTCAAATCGTTTGCTAAATAAGTTCTGAAATACAATGACCTTAAGCATAAATGTGCTATTTAGAATAAGAACTTGCTTTATTCGTAATTTATTTATTACTTCATATCAATAACTTAAAATTTATAATGAACACATACATAATTTACACTTTGGATTTTTTAATTTAAATCAAACTTTACAAATATTTATTCCGATCACTAAGGCACGTACGTCTTTGGTCTTGCCAATTCTTTCAGGCGTGGCGTTAATCTAGCACGGAGCGCTCGTGGCGATACCCGAAATGGCTTAGTGCGTGTATGTGTATCGACGAAGTTTTTTGGCTCAGCTAACTCTGCTATCCTCTGCGAAATCTTTGCTCTAAGCGCATTTGGACTTGTCTTAAAAGCCGCTTCCTTCACTTCCGGTTTGTGTTGATAAATTGGTGGGGAAGCCAATTCCTTAATACGTTCAGAGGCTGGAGGTGAAAGTTAGAATTACATGAATTTTTCGATTTCTTAAAAAAAATATATAGTATTTGTCAGCAAAAGTACCAAACACCTATCTAACTTTGGCAAACATCAATTTATCGAAATCTTAATTGCCATTTTAGCTGAAGTTCTATTTTTTTATGTTCTCTCCTTAAGTACGGTAGTTTTTGTATTGAATTTTTCGTTCGTATAGCCGTAACTGAAAGCAATAAATCATTTCGAAACGTATTCGAAAAAGTTCGGAACTTCGAGTTTTTAAAAATTTCAGTACACTTCATTTTGTAAGGTCGTCGCGTCAAGTTCGATTTTCCCCACAACTCAACCGCGTGCTATAAAAGGACGCTATTCATGCGGTAGAGAATAAAATGGCGGATAGTGCGGGAATCGAAATGCCAAAAAATTTAATTAAAAACATTTAAAAAACTAAAAATTTATCGTACTTGGAGTAAACCATTAAATCTAAATATATAATAACCTCAATTACGCAGAAACCTACGCACATGGTTCTGGCCTTAGTGTATTACCTGTGTGTTGGTGGAGCAACTGTACAATTTAAATACAGCAAACTTCTGAATATATAACCTGGTGTTATGGATTAACACCAATGGAGGGATAACCTGGTGTTTTATTAAGCTTAAGCTTTAACCAATAAACTAATAATCCAAAAAAAAAAAATTTCAGTACTGACATTGAGCATCTTTAGGAAGTTTCTGTGTATGTTTTTAGTCAAATCAACTAGATTTTGTCAAACTATAAATTTACTTGTGTAGAAAGGTTTCTAGTTTATCCATATTTAAAAAAATCACATATAGAACAAATACTATCTAAAAATATTCGAATACTAAAGAATTTTCTGAAAATGCTAAATAGAACAAATTTGGAAATTTTTTATGTACTTCAAATTTTTTCGAAAATATTTTCGTAATACAAAGTTTATTTTAAAATTTGCAAAATCAAATAAATTAAGAAAATAACTGATAACATTTTATATCCTATAACTGTTTCGGGGGCTAACTTGGAAAAACAGGGAAGTTACTTTTTTGGTTATGACTTAATTGGGGTAATCATAGAAAAAATAGTATTTCTTAAGAGCAGAAAACAAACCTGTATAATATAGTGCAGCTTCTCGCACTCTAAATCTCTCCTCTGGATCAAAGGTAGGGTAAATTTTTGGTTTCGAAAGTTTTAACATTCTCTGTGAAGGTGTGTAAGACTTCAAATTATTTGTCAGCGCCCATTCTTTGGGTTCATCAAATTCATACTGCTTTGGTTTTGCCAAATTTTTAATGCGTTTCAGAGATGACCCTGCACCCTTGGGCTTATCCAAATACCTCAATATCTAAATTAAAATTAAAAACAGAAGTTTAGCTATTCCTTAAATAAAGATACTGTAACGCGAGTCGAAATATTCTTATTGTTTTTCTAACTACTTTCATTACTCGCATAAAGGTTGCCAATTTCGAAAATCAGAATTTGTGCAATTCATTTTCAAATCGAGTTACAAAATGAAGCCTCAAACTTATTGATTTCAAAGGCTTTCAAATTTCTCAAACAGATACCTTTGATGGCATTTGTTGCTTGGCTTTTTGCTCCTCCTCTTTCACCCTTTTCTTTTTCTCTTCCTGTTTGCCCTTGTCAAAGTTCGGCTTTGCAAGTTTTTGCAAACGTTCCTGCCGCTCTTTCTTTTCCGCATCGGTAAGTTTCCTTGGTTTCACTCTGCGAAATAAATTTAGACATAAGTGCCTTAGATTGAAATGTTTCCTACAAATATTTTAAAGTAAACTTGCTGCTTTTCGGGTGCTTGCTTGTTCGACAAACGGCTGTATAAAGATAGCATGCTCTTGCGTAACATACGATTAACTGTGCATTTGCGTTGATTGGGGAAACTTTTAAAGGAATCGCGTGCCTTGAGCTCCATGAGTCGACTATACACATTTTTGAACATAATATTTTTTATTAAAAAAAACTATATAAGTGCTTACTTAACAGATGGAAATGATAATTGTTCAGTACGTGTGCGTGACGCTTCATATTCGCGTACAATCTCCACTTTACGATTTCCGACTTCTGGGCAAAAACATGGCGTTACAAACTTGCCAGTTTGATGTTTCGGTGCGGCTAACGCCCATATACGTTTATTTTTTGTTATCATACTGTGATAACGTTCAAGCAATTTTGAATATTGTGTACGTAGCTCAGGAAAGAAGCACATATGCTCTGCGGCTACTGCCAATGGTGTTATACAGCATTGTGGTCTGTATATTGGTAATCTATGCATTGTTAGTTTTAATGCGTCCCAAATTGTTGATTGGCCCAATTCGTTTTCTGGTCGAATCAATTCAACCTAAACGTAACGCAGCTCGCCAGAATGTCAAAATAGTTGACCGAACTTCTGTATTTATGAATCCTAGCAGTTTTGGTGTACCTTTACCAAATATTTGTAGGTATGATCTATATTTTCTGCAAAAAATATTAGTGATTTTTTTATATTTTTGCACTTTCAAACAAAACGTTGTTCTTAAAATAACAAATACTGAAATTTTGAAAAGTAATTTATATCGCTCAATGACAAATTTATCTATTCGTTCCTGATAACTTGACTGAATTAAATAATAATCTTTTGGCAGTTGTAGGTAGTTAATACATTTGACTGAAATATAATCGTTTTAGTATTGATTTTAGTTTGCTAATAACATTTTACATTAAAGTCAATTAGCATTTAATTTTTAGTATATTTGTGTGGTACATGCAATTTTATAATTTATTTTAACATAACATAATGAGTTGAAAATTAATAAATACAAATACCAAATAGTGTCTATTTACAATAAAAACAAATCTATTTCAAATAATGTTGTTAATCATAATGTTAATTTTTTGAAAATAATAAATGTGTGCGTGCGTAATTTGATCTAAACAAAATAAAATAGTTTGACGTTTTAACGTTTGCGTTTGGGAATAGGCTTAACTAGCTTTCTTTTATCATTATACATTTTTAATCAACTTTTTCTAATACAAATTCTTGAGCTAAAAACTAAATCATTACTTTTGCTAAAATAAGGAGTTGACAAATACAGGGATCTAGTAAAATTGTAAAGTCAGATTATTGTATCCCATCCCAGCCATTATTGTAAATGTATTTATCATTAGTAGTAAGCAAATAGATGTTCTCCTAATGTTCGATCTTCGCTTTAGTGAATATTGGCAATGACAGCTCTTGTATAATCCTGCGTAGTCGATTGTCCGCCCAAATCCTTGGTTCTGACTTTACCGTCTTTTAAGACTTTGTTAACAGCATTGGTTATCATTTCGCTGTAAGTTGGTAAGTTGACGTGACGCAACATTTTTGCGCCGCAAAGTAGAATGGCAGTTGGATTTGCAACATTTTTGCCTACAGCCTCGGCAAATGTGTGACGTGCACCCTAACATAAAGATTATTAACAATCATAAATTATTCTAGCAGCTATTTATGGCATGAAAGTGTAAAACCGCATTTAGTTTTTCCCGCAAAACCAGCGCAACTGCAATGGGCGTCGGAAGCTTTTATTCGATTCGTCCTCAAGACACACGGATCTATACTCATTTAAATCAATAATTAGTTAAAAATATTCATTGGACCGAGGAGCTGTCCTGAAATATCAAAATTTCAGTTTCATTCACGTCCAAAATTATTTACGCGGCTTTGCACTTTCATCGACTACACATTTGTTTGCTTCTTACAGGTTCAAATACCACTGTTTCTGCAGAGTAAGATGCACCAGCTACAACACCAGCACCACCAACCAATCCCGAACCAATATTATCAAGAATGTTACCATACAAATTAGGTGTAACCATAACGTCGAACTTGAAAAAAAAAAACATGCACATTAAATATTTAAATAAATTTAAAATAGGACTTGAGCAATACATTATTTATTATCTGAGGTTTTTATATGCCACTGGGGTTGAATTCAAATTTATAATAGCACAACACCTGAGCCTGGAAACTTTCCGGAGATAGTCTTGAAATGATCCGGGGGTTCGATTTTGATAACAGTTCCGTAATTTTCGGGGGATTTTCCGGACTAACCTGGAAACGTAATTCTACGAAAAAATCATGGAATGATCCCGAAAACGAATTCGACATTATCCGGAAGTCGCCCGGATATGGTCCGTAGAACAGTCTTAAATTGGTTCGGAAATGATCCCGATAACATACCCGATATAATGGAAATGATCGCGAATTAACGAAAACAATCCCAAAATGATACTTAAAATAATTTAGGAGACATGTAAACATGTCCGTAATTTTAGTCCTTTAAATTACGAAGCAGAGTTCGTGATGAACTCGAAATCACCATTTTTCAAAAAAGTGTAGCCAGTAGACCATTCCAGACTATTGGCTGGCTATCTACTTCTCATATTTTGTTTAAATCCGTCTAAAGGCTAGGGCGTGTTTGATGCACAGATACAAACATATCGACGACCCCACTATAGTGTTAACTACTTTGTATTATTTACTTTAATTTTTAAAATAATTTTTAATTAAGTTTTCATGTTAACTTAAAATTTTTGAATTACTTCAAAAAAAAGAAAATTCTAATTTGTTGGAAAATATTTAAACTCAAAAATAAACAAAAGTAAATTTTTTAAAAATAAAATAAATATTTGGTTAATCACTAAATATATTGGCGATTCTACCAACGGACCTAATATTTTAATCTATATTTGATACAAGAGGGGGAGTAAATATAGTGTTAACTACTTTGTATTATTTACTTTAATTTTTAAAATAATTTTTAATTGAGTTTTCATGTTAACTTAAAATTTTTGAATTACTTCAAAAAAAAGAAAATTCTAATTTGTTGGAAAATATTTAAACTCAAAAATAAACAAAAGTAAATTTTTTAAAAATAAAATAAATATTTGGTTAATCACTAAACCCACATATCCAGAATCAACCCCGACATACAAAATGTATGCCCGCTTGCAATGTTTCCCCACATGACACCAACCATCTCTTTAATTGTAATGTGGAACCAACGCCTCTAACACCCCTTTCATTATGGTCCAACCCTGTTGAAACAGCCAGTTTCCTTGGACTCCCGTTAGAGGATATTGATGACAATTTGTGATCGGTCGCAGCTATTAGGTGGGACGAAGCACTGCTAGGGATTCAAGGGGTTGTGTAGCGCAATATATAGCTTCTCCAACCCAATTGTCAACCTCACCTTCGAGCGGCGAATCCCGTTTCACTAACAGACGAGGCTCTGGCGACCCCAAGCTCCTCATGGAACTTCGGGGTGGGGATGAAGGTTTAATGTGGCCATATAAATCGTTCCCGAGATGGTCGGGCCAGCACCTTAATGGTGCTGTGTTACCGGAGCGTATCGGATCTGTATCCGACAAAGGACCATTACATCGATAACACTCCCCAAAGCCTTCGGGGAGTAACCTAATCGCTACAACAACAACAACAACAACGAAGCACTGCTACAACAACAACAACCCCACATCCAAATTTACACATTTTAATACTAATAAGATATACCTGATTTGGCCTTTGAACCATTTGCATAGTTGTATTGTCCACGATCATCTTTTCAAATTGTATTCGTGGATATAACTGAGCCATTTGTTCACAGGATTTAAGGAACAGACCATCACCCAATTTCATTATATTGGCTTTGTGAACAGCAGTGACCTTCTTTCGGTTATTCTTAGTAGCATAGTCAAAGGCAAACTTAGCGATACGCATTGACTTCTTCGATGTTACGATTTTAAGACATTCCACGATACCAGGTACAGATTCATGCTCGAGCGCTGAATATTCGCCTTCAGTTTGTTCACGGATGATAACTGTATCAATATTCTGATGGCGAGTTTTGACATTTGGCAAACTGCGAACATGTACCACATTAGCATACAAATCGAGATGTCTACGCAATTTCATATTCAACGTTTCCAATTCACCAGCAACGCTGTAATCAGGCGTAGCTAAGATTCCCTGTAATTAATAAAACAAAAATACGCTTAAAAACTGAAGAAAAAAATTGCTCACATATCAATTCTACCTTTATGCAAACTTTATTCTTCTGAATTGAAGCGACCACATCTTCCAATTTAGCACTCAATATGGGATTGACTTCAGATAGAAAGTAATTTTCAAAATCTACTGGCGCATTGGTTGCCTTGAAAACTTCCTGTAATGCATAGATCAATTCGGGACCAACACCGTCACCAGGAATTAAGGTGCATGTGACACGACTTCCTGCAATGGCACTTGAATCCTGTAAGACGAATGTTAACCTACTATTAAGGATATATGTTTAAGTATAAGCTTACCTGATGCGCTACTGACGAAATATGTATGGAGCGGGCTGCAGTTGCCTGAAAAATATTAAAGTTTTAATATTTTAAGAATATAGACACCAAGGACACTTTTTAGCTAAAACAATTATAACCTTAAAATCAATTTAAACATTTTGCGCTACGTCGATATTTAGATGTTTATGTAAGAATTCGCAAATTGTACCACAGAGCGAGGAACTTTATTTATCTAAAATAAGCCTTACCTGCATTAGAGTTCTGCCAAATGTTCTTGCCAACATCGCCATGTTTTTGTTTATAAGCGTTCCAAGTTGAAAAAGCCGTGTAAAAATCAAAAATTTTGTTTTGTTTCAGAATTAAAATTGGAGAATGAAGCAAATGGAAATTGATTTTTGGCCTTCCAGTGGAAAGATTCCACTAATCACAATGAAAACTGACAGTTGATATCAGGTGATTGAACAGATGACTTATGAAGTAGAGCTGGATTTCGATTCGATCCTATACGATTTAATCGATCTTTTTTTAGAAATGTAGAATTTTTTTTTAATCGTTCGTTTCTTTAGCCAACGAAGTTTTCATCACTATCTACTTTATAGCTGCGACACATAAGCAGTTTTTCATATAGATGAGTTTAACACAAGCTTAGGCATTATGACTAGATTGCACGTATTTTTATGGAGAACGGTAGAATGAGCGACACTGGTGCCATCTGATATTCAAAAGTAGCCATCTTCCAAATTTTTTTCCAAGCAAAGCATAAGAAGAAGAATTTGACATTTGCTTTGGCTAAGGATGTTGGCACAGTTTGCAAGTGAAATTATTTTTCCCACTGGTTGGTAAATTTTCTAACATATTTCGCAATTATAAACTATAGCAATAAAAAATATAGCAATCGATTATATATTTTTGTTGTATAGGGAGAATGTTCATAACAGTGCTCCGCGAAATTTTGTATGTGAATGGGCAAGGCGTAATAAGCTTCAATTGCCACGTCTGAAGTTCCTTCATATTCACAAACGCAACATCTTGATTGATTGTAGCGATGTTATTGGAATGCATAAGCTTGTGTTAAACGCATCTATATAAAAAGAGTCACTATGTCACGGCCTTTACGGACGCTTGAGGAAATACATCGCACTCGCAAGAATACCGCCGAAGCAGAAACATCGGTTTGTTAGAAATGTCGTCATAATAATTGCACATTCGTTTAAGTGTAAAAGTGTTTTGTAAAAAATAAATGTTCTATGTAGAGTAAAAATTATAAATTTTGTTCAATTAAAATAAACTTTTTGGCTAATTAAAAGGGCTTTCGTGTATAAAAAATATTATTAATATGTAAAATTAAAATCGAATTTGTTTAAGACGGAGCTACAAAACTAGACTTTAAAAACTGTATAATGGAAGAAATGTGCTGCATGACATAACGGAGCTGCGAAACTATAAAAAGAACAGTAATGGTGTGATTAGTTCTACTCAACATTAGAAACGAAAGTTAAAATAAAAACATAAAATACTACTAAAATAATTAGTAATCTAGAAAAATATGGACAACAATTAATACAAAATCTTCGCATGAAGCTACATGGATAATTAAAAGATATTATATATATTTCACTGGAACTTTTTAAATTGTATGTGACTACAACTTGGCATGAGACATTAACTATAAATTGGAAAAATATAAACAAATTAAATTAGACAAAAATACAAAGATTGCATACGACAAAACTTTGTGACAATATATACATAAACGTTTTTTACTACCCTTGTTGTATGGGTGGACTGCCCCGACCATCTCAAATCTAACACCCAAAAATAAAAAAGAGGAAATACCTATTCTGTAATTTTTTTTTTAAATTTAGCTTTATTGTTGGTGGCTTCGAGAGAAAGATGAAGAAATTTCTGCGCACTTCTGGCAAGCAATATATTGAACATGTGTTTATCTATTTTGTGGTATGATATTGTGTTCAGTACGAAATGAAAACTAATGGATGGAAATCTCTTCGTCAACAGCTCCTATAGAATCTTTTTTGAACCTAACAACAACATAAGGAAGTCTCAGTCTGTAGATGAGCAAAAAAAAAAACAAACTGGATTGTACTTTCATTAGAATGATTGCAACAGATATGCAACCCTTTAGGATTTTCGAAGATAACGGATTCAGATCTTTTACACAATATTGGATCCTCGGTACGTTTTGCCTTCACGAGTACCATTAAGAAAGACACTTTTAACAAATATATAAAATCAATACATTTTATAACATAGACAGCAGCAAACACGAAAACAGAAGTGGCAATTTTTATGAAATTTCGTCAATTCCTTATTCCTTTTTATTTTCAATAAGCTAAGAAAATACTTCCATAAAGCTTACTCAAAAGTGGTTAGCTGTCAAAAAATCTACTACAGAAAACAAAACGAACAGAACTGCTATACGGATCAGAAATTGAACCAGATAAATATCAGGATCACAACGTTGTTGTTGTATTTGCATGTTAAATTTCTATCCGTATCTCGCTCAAGTCTCAATGGAACGTAACTATAGATTGCGCATTCACTAGTTCAAAATTGCTTCGTTCTGCGCAACTGCGAAAAAAAGAACGAGAAAAAAAGAGCTAAAGGAAAATAGTCAATTCCATGGCGAAACGATACAAGGTGGCATCATGGTGACATACCTACAAACATAAATAAAAATTTCATGTACTTTGTTTTTGTAAATTCGATGGACAAATGTCAAAATCGTACTACGCCGGAAGTTGATGTATCAAATCATCAAGTTTATAATCAGCTGTCCCATGCTGCCACCTTGTATCGTTCCGCCATGGTCAATTCATACGTCATAAAAAGCAGCTGATCTAATGTTTACATGCGCAATGCGCAATCCTCTTGTTGATTTGTGCTTAAAAGCCAAGAAAAACTTCCCATATCGGGTTTCTAGGTATAAAACAGCTGATACAAGCGACCTTAAAGGGCTAATTAATGGTGACTTATCTATAACCAGATAAAACAGCTGATCGAACCAATCTTATGGAAATCAATGTAATCGATTAATGGTGCCATACCATAACGCTAACGCCATAACCATACAATAGCCAACCAATTGGTTTTTCGCCATAACCATAACCTAAAAATATTTGAGTTGGTGAATTTATTAACTTTTTGTATATTTCATTTATGGTTTTGGATACGTTTTGAGAAAAGCTGAACCAATTAGGAGCATACAACGTAATACTGTTGGCCTGGGCCCCACACCACAGAGGAGTTCAGGGTAATGAGCAGTTACAGTTAGGAGGTTATAGCACAACACCCTATAGGGCAATAATAAGCCTCTCGAAACATAACCTAAGAATCCTTACAGCTATTCTTACAGGACATTCATTGTAGCATCCATTGAGCAGCCACATGCAAAAACTGGGCACACTATCAAATAGCACATGCAAATGCAAATCGTAGGGCTAAGTTTATGGGCTCACCATTACCAGAGCATTCCCACATTCAATCTCTCATGCCAAGAGAACTCCTAGGGATCGTCAAGGAAGTTGGCTTGGATGTGGTGCTGTGATTTTATTTATTTATTTATTATTACGGCCTTTAAGACCTAGTTTAGGTTAAAATAAGAGATTAAACATAAATACTCATGTCACATTTAGTGACGTACAATATAAAAACAATTTTTCTTTGAACTTACTAATATTTTCAGTCTTTCAAATCAGAAGGTAACTCATTATACATTTTATACCCTAAATATTCAAGAGACCTTTGGCGAACTCAGTTCTTATTCTAGGCAGTCTTATATTATTGCAATTTCTTGTTCCATAATTGTGGATTTCATGATTATAATGTATTTTACTACTCAGGTAATTCGGTAACATTCCTAACCTAAGTTGGTGTATAAATTTCAATGTGAAATAACTAACTGACTGTTTAATGCTAAGCCAGTTACATCTATTGAGCATTACAATTTTTGGCGTTATTGGAGGACATTTTAAAATAAATCGCATTGCCTTGTTTTGCTGTATTTGAAGTTTCTTAATATATATATCATTACTTAATAGCAGAATAGTAGGACAATAAATAAAGTGTGTTTCAATAATTGAACGATATACCAATATTTTATGACTTTGACTGATATGTTTACATGTTCTATACATGAAGCCTATTTTCTGTGCAATTTTCCTTTCCAGATAAGTTACATGCTCTCCAAAATTTAGATTATCATCAATCAAAACTCCTAAATACTTAATTTTGTATACTCTTTGGATTTCCATGTTTTTTACCTTCAGCGTAATATTATTTAAACTATTGTTACTTATGATTATAGTGTTTTTACAAAATATCATGAACTTAGTTTTTTCGACATTTAATTTCAGTTTTCTAAGGCATAACCATTTGTATAGCGAGTCCAGGTCTTCTTGTACTTTCAGCATGGCACATACTGCATATTTTTCACTTATGATAAGCAATGCATCATCCGCAAATAGACGTATTTTTCAGTATTTTAAGCATCATTTGATATCATTGATATGCAATGTAAACAATATTGGCGCCAAGACCGAGCCTTGTGGTAAACCAATGTTAACATCCACCACTGATGAAACCTCCTTTCCAATTATCGTTCTCTGTTTTCTGTCACCCAAATAACTCCGGAACCATTCCAACGCCTTTCCTCTTATACCAATTTTAAACATAACGTCCAATAGCTCAGATCTATCGACAGTTTCAAAAGCCCGTTTTAAATCCAAGAAGACAGACACCGTAAATTTTTTGTCCGCCATGTCTTCTTTCCAATCTGCAATTACCATATTCAACGCTGTTTCACAAGAATGGCTCTTCCTGAATCCCGATTGTTCTGGGATAATCACATTGTGCTTCTCTAAGTATGCCACAAGTTGATCCTTCACCACTGTCTCCATAATTTTTTCATCTGTATGTAACGTGTTAATTGGACGTAGTTCCTCAGGTTTCATTGTATTTTTTACTTTTTCAACAGGTATTATTGTTGAAATTTTCCAGTAACTAGGTACAATACCGCTGTTTAAGGATTCGTTAATTATGTCTTTGTAGAAATTAGCAGTATATGTCATGGCATCTTTAACGACACCCTCCGATAAAAGCTTGTCGCCGCCATATTTGTTTTTAAGTGATTTTGTGATAATAATAATATCGTCCACTACAATGTCAGTAAATTTAAATGTTTCAAATGGATTACTATGATTTGCGCTTATTTCATCCCCATTTACAATTTCTTCGATGCTATCATTAATTTCAACAATACTTTGTATAAAAAAGTTATTTAGGGCATTAGCTGTGTCATATTCATTTTCCAGGCATTCACTGTTAATTACAATTTTAGTGATATGTTTTTTAACATCATTAAGCTCGACGAGGTCTTTTAGACACTTCCACATACGTTTCATATCGCCATTGTTATGATTTACTCTATCTTCCATGTATTTCTTTTTTTTATAAATTATGGTTCTTTTATATATTTTCTTAATGACGTTATATTCGTCCCAAAATCCAGTATTTCGAGCAGTTTTATAAGATTCTATTTTTCTTTTATGCAGGTTTGTTAATTCTCGGTCGTACCACTTATTTCTTATCTGTATTTGGGTCCTCTTTATATAAGTCAGTGCTTGCATAGCCACAGTTAAAACTTCGTTTAGGGCTTTAGTTTTAGTTTCTACTCCGGAAATTGACATAAAGCTGAAATCGCATGTTCGTAGCAAAGTTAAAAGATTTTTAGCACTATAGTACTCCCAACATGTAACAGTAGCATACCTTCTCATTTTACAAAGCTTTGTTGTTGGCACTTCGAAGTGGATTGTCTCATGGTCAGAAATGCGATGTTCACCTATAAATACTGCTTTAACTTTATCATTGTTACTGAATAGCAAATCAATTCTTGCAAAGTAGTATATATACGTACATATGTCAAACATGTGGCAATTTGACAAGGCGACAAATCTCGAGTTAAGATAATGGCGATGAATTAACATTTAACTAAAAACTTATCATTATTTCATTATAGTGACTTCTTATATTTTGCAGGAGCCATTTGGCGATAGGATTATGAATAAATAATATTGTGGGATCTGTAACGCGTGTCTATTAACAAGCCAAAATATCACTTTTATGTTAACTGAAGATATGTATTTGTGTCAAATTGCCACGGATATATTGGCACGACACAAAATAGCCGACAGAATATAGTTGATACGAGCTCAAATTCTGTCTTCGGTTGTTAAAAGTGTTGCCGCTGACTCCTCCTAGGATCGAGTCAAAATAAAGGGAATTTATTATTAATTATGAAATAAAGGCAATTTCATTATTTTGCTAAGATAATCCTATATATCTTATCAAAATTATTTCAAATAATTTGTCTTCAATCTTCTTTCCCTTTTCACCTAAGAAAATTATGGAAAATTCGAATAAAATACTGCTTAAGGCTTAATTAATCAGATTTTTTAATACGAAGTGTCAGTGCACATTGGTGCCAAAAAAGGGTAAAACAGCAACTTTTGTGTAGAACTGCAACACAACCGCTAAAATGCTGTCTTCTCGACTGCGCCAACTATTTTTCGGCAGAACTAAATGATAGTGTTGGGAACTATCGAATGAATTCAACTATCGATAGTTAGTTACTGAATGATTTTAACTATCGAACGAATTTTTTCATTCATTCATTCATTCATTTGATTTGTTCTTTAGCTTGCCAGAAGCTGTTTTAGTTACCCCTCGGGGTAGCTAAAGAACAAACCTATATAAGACAAAAAACGTCGTGTTCCAATGAAACGTGATCCAGATACGGCTAGAGATTTAACATGCCAATGCGACAACAATGTGAACCATATGGATCAATTTGTTGTTGCATTTTTATGTTAAATTTCTATCCGTATTTGGATCACGCTACATTGGAACGTAACAAAAACGTTAAATATGACTAAAATGGTGTAAATTGTGTTTGAAGTAAATAATGAAAATATTCAATTTAAATGCCTTTGTTACATGTTATGCAAAGCGCATGAATGATATGCAAATGACCTTGGTCCGCAACCCACAGAGTTTTTGTTTTTGTTTATGTTTCAGAGGCATTATTGATTGCCTTAACTTATACATAAGCTACTGTTTTTTTTTTTTTTCAAAATTCAGGTCACATTTAATTAATATAAAAATTGCACAATAAATTTCACTTATAAAAGAAACATAAAACAAATATTTCAAGCACTTAAATACTAAAAGTCGCTATAGTTGTTCTAGCCAAAATCGGATAGTGCATGAGGGTCTATATTAAATTTCGCCGCAGAGATGGCAACTGATTGTGTTATTAAACCCCAAAAAAAATTGATTGTAAAGTAAATAATACAAGTATGTACATCGAGTTGACATGAAAAATACCTTCAATGTTTAAATTGCTGTTCAAAAATATTATCATATCTAGTTTATCTCCTTTAAGTCGGTTTCTCCTGTCGTTAATTATTTGCCCTGCTTTCGAGAAAACTCGTTCTGACGGAACCGATGTTGCGGGTATACATAAATATTTTTTCGAAAGCATATATAGTTCCGGAAATGTTGACTGGCTACGATTCCAATAGTCTAGGGGATTATTTGAGCGATCAACAAAATTTTGCCTTAGTTATTGCTCCAACTGAATATTTGCATTCACATTGGGCGCGGTTTGACAAATTGTTTTTGCTTCAGCAACTTTTTCATCGAGAAGGTTCCAGAGAGATACTTCGCTTTTATCGACCGATACTTCTCTTGGGGTGTTGGTAGAAGCACTTGTGTTTTGTTGCCGTATTAGGGAAGTTACTTCTTCCACTAGCCATTTTGTTGTATTATTTGCATTAATTTCATTACCGAACGCAATTTTTTTAAACCTGGGATCTAGGAATGTTGATTTGGCGCACATTTTGTCAGACTCCAACTGCCCTAATCGTCTCCAAACCACCTCTAACAATCTGCTCTTCAAACTTTCTCCCTCTACAGTTTTCATTTTGCGATTTCGTACTGCGTATTGAAGACCTCTGATTAGGGGCACTACCAGTGACATCGCGGGATAATTTTCTCCTGACAATTCGATTGTCATGGCCTCTACGGGCTTGAAAAGATTAGTGTAGTCCAACAATGTTTCCCATTCTGATGAATTGAGGAAATCAGGAGCATTTGGTAAAGAAGTTATTATGGCAGAGAGTGGTTCTTTTACCAAGCATATGCGCTCCATCATTATAAGGGTGGAATTCCACCGTTGTTTTAACCTCAGTTCAGTAACGCCTTTTGCATATTTTTTAATTTTTCCGTCGCTTGAGAACTATGGTTAAAGTAAGTGACTATGGCACGACACTTGTTTATGAGCACAGTAACTTGTGGAACAGCTTTGATGGCATCAATTACACATAAATTTAATGTATGCGCTACACATGGGTGGTGGTGCTTCTGTAGCATTTCAATTATAGCCTTTTTAATATTAGCTCCGTTATCACTTACTACAGTAACTATTTTGTCAAAAACGGACCACTCATCAAATATTAACTTCAATTCTGTAGCTATATTTTGGGAGGTATGATTTCCTAAAATTTCCTTTGTTGATAAAACTGCAGAAATCATTTTGTTATCCCGAACGAAATGACTAGTAACTGACAAAAAAGATTTTTGACTATCAGAAGTCCACATATCAGTTGTAACTGAAATATGTGTTACAATGTTGAGCAAGTCATGCAGTTTCTTTCTTACTTCATTGTATTTAAAAGGTAGCATTGTATTTGATAAAACTTTTCTGTTTGGCAAGGAATATAATGGCTGAAGCTTTTTTGTATATTCTACAAATCCTACATTGTCAACGATGGAAAGCGGCTGCAAGTCTTTTGTAATCATCTTTAAAAGAGATTCATCAATATTATTTTTTTCTTGCTCTGAGAGCTCAGAACGTGTGCTGGTAACAAATAATTTTGTTTGAACAGTCCTTCTCAAACATCCACTATTGGAAATGTCTTCGGTAGGTACTGTTAACGAACTGCGCGCTGCACTCCCTGCAGTAGTTGACGAAAGAGAAGTGGAACTACGTTCCTCTTCTGAAATTACTGGCGCTATTTCTCCTGAAGTTGGATTCCTATGTTCTGAGGAAGACGGATGCTTACGGCGTAGATGGTCATTTAAATTTGATGTGTTGCCAGAAAATTTAAAAATTCTTTTGCATATATGGCATTTAACTTCATTGCCATTTTTGGTAAAAAACTCCCAAACGGAAGATCTCTTCAATCCAGGCCGCATTATAAATATCTACACAAATTAAATCGTTAAAATCACTTCCTCAGTTAAAAATATTTAATAATTACCACGCTTAAAACGTTTGTCGATTAGGTTGACGTATGCTAAATTTATTTTAATATCTTTTTAACACTGATATATGCACCGCAAAAATTTAAATAGAACGAACGATTCGAAGAAATAGTAATGAGCGAATCATTCTCACCAAAAACTAGTAGTTCGATAAAATAGTAATGAATGAATCGTTCATACATAAAACTAGTAACTCGAAAAAATAGTAGTGAACGAATCATTCATACCTAAAACTAGTAATTCGAAAAAATAGTAATGAACCAATCATTCATACCTAAAACTAGTAACTCGAAAAAATAGTAGTGAACGAATCATTCATACCTAAAACTAGTAATTCGAAAAAATAGTAATGAACGAATTTCAAATGACTATCGAATGAATGAAAATTAGTGAACTATCGAATAACTCGATAGTTTTCATTCGATAGTTCCCAACACTACTAAATAAGGCTTTTTATGATTTAATATACAAAGATATCAATTTTCATCAAATGATAAAATAAAAATCTTTGAAAATTTTATATGAAAGATTTTATACAAATTTATGAAAACTTTAAATTTTTTTTGATAGAAACTACTGTTTATTTATTGTGCTATAACTGGGCATTTTTATATTAATTTTTAAGACCGAATTCCCATTTCCTTAAAGGCGTATACTTTTGTGATGTTATTGTATTGAAATTATGTTCAGTGGCATGCGCGAGAGCATTAAAACCCCCAATATGAATCGAAGATGGAATTTATAAAATCACAAAATTTTGTCTTTTGATGATTTTGTACAAATGCTCTGTTGCCAAATTTTTCCACAAAGTTGGACAAAGTGAAGAAGAAGCATTTTATAGAATGGGAAATCAAGAGGAAGCATGGTTAAGAATGGGCAGTTGTAAAAAATTCTGATTTTTGTGCAAAGGCTTTGTTGTGACATTTCATAACAACTCTTCAGCAAATAAATTTTGTGGAAATATTGAAGTCAGGTTTCTGCATATATGAAGTATGTATGTACATATGTGGGTTTTTGTTGTGCTTGTGTGTTTGAAGTATGGTGGTTGAAATGTATGTAGCACTTACATATGCATACCTATTTACATATGTATGTATTTATATTGAATTTTTCACAATATTTCTGCTTTTTGCTGCAATCTTCACAATTTTGATGATTTACTTGTACTTTTTTCTTCATGCTGTCAAACAAACACATATATATGTATACATAATTGGATTGATTTTATAAATACAAATCCAATACATATATAGAAGATATATCGGTTTTGTTATAATTTTTATCACAAACCAAACACAAATCACAACATTTCTTGTCAGTGAGCACACATATTACTGCACAACACAATGGTTTTTTGTTATTTACGGCTTTAAATCACTACACTTTGCCAACTACACCACCCACCACAATTTTCATTTTATTTCACCCACGTTTCACTACTATTCACTACATTTTTAGCTATCTTTGCAATATTTTTACGTTTATGTAAACTTTTCTTCACATTTTCACATTATTTTATGTTTGCCGCTTCACTCAATTGTCACTCATCTTATTTCAATTTCGCCGCACAATTTACGAATATGTGGACAAGAAAATTACCGATACCCTACCGAGAACATTTGCTTTCAGCGAATAAAAATGCTGCCATTTTTTTTATTTCACCGAGTAGCAAACTGACGTCTCTTATATATCTATCCTCTTTGACATTGGTGCTTTATCGGCAACCGTATCGGTAACCTTTTAACAGCTGATTCGACCAACCTTATGAGAATCAATGCAATCGATTATTGGTGCCGCTAAGGTCGTAACCGTATCGTAGCCAACCAATTGGGTTTTGGTTTACCGTCGTAACGATAAACAGCTGATTACGTTAGGGATACGGATACAGCGATACGACATACGGCACCAATGACTCCAGCTTAAAGAATGCAAAAAGCACAAAAGGAGTGCCAAAAAAAAAATAAATTCCGCATACTAACTGCTTTTAAAAGTTTTTACATATTTTAACAAATGGTAAGTAAATGCGGTATTAATTTTTTTGTCTCTGTTGATATCGCAGTTATTCTTGTACCCCTTAATTGACCATCAAGTTTAGAAATAATATCATGACCCAAGTCTAGGGTTAGTCGGTATAGCTTTAAAAACTTCGTTGAATTCAAGTGGAATGGGTCATCTACTTCTCTATGAACCACTGGCGATGGATTTAGTAATTCTTCATTTTGTTATAAAACGTACGCCAAGTACTCAAATGCCATTTGATTTATAAACAAACCAGCTTTCATGTTTGAAAGTATTTAATTACAGTTCCGATTTTCTTTTTTAACTAAATATACCAGAAATATTAATATCGTGATTTTTAACGCAGCCAATTTACTGACCGTTTATTTAACGACACAGCTGATCGTCGATTTACGAATATCGATACAAAATAGTTGCTGAAAAACAAAATCGTTATGGGTATCGATTCGCAAATAAAGCGATGGCAAATGTCGTTAAAAAAGTTAGTGAATACCACTACTGATCTCTTGATGGGAATAAGTAAAATAATCATAATTTTTTAGCCTTCACTATGATATGAACGTTCTTATCGACATTTTGAATCAGCTGTTACCTTACTCAATTCTCTACTATTTTAATTATCAACTTCTAATAATAAAAAATTTAGAAAATAAAATTTATTTTTATAAACTTTAAGTAAAATTTATGGTTCAGAAATTTAAAAATTGCACTGTTTGCTAAGTGTTAACTAATCGCATTATACGATGTCTTTTAGGAGGATCGGATCAAACGTGTTTAGCACTTGCGCAACACTTTCATTTGGCGATTGTTTTTCATTACACTCCATACGATTTTCAAGGTGAGGCGAGAGCAAGCGTTAGTGCCTATAAAACCTTTCTCATTTTAGATAGCTTTCATATAAAATTAACATTTCTTTGTTTTAGCACTCTTAAGAACCGTGCACAAAGAATGCGTTTTGTACAATTCTTGCGTAAAAATGATAATCGTAGAAGACTTGGAGTAGTGTCTGAAGATGGTTCTAAGCTCACTGAAATATCTGGTGGAGCTTGTATATCCAACGATATGGTGAAATTCATTTCTCAGGATATTTCGCTGGATGAAATTCAACGGAAATTAGATGGCCTGAAAAGTGAGGATATGACCGATTCACATCTTCTCCTTCCGCCTGTGGTTAATCCACAAAAAATTATTTGCATTGGCTTAAATTATAAAGATCATTGTGAAGAACAAAACAAACCAGCACCATCGGAACCGATGTTTTTCAGCAAGTTTAATACTGCATTGATTGGGCCCACTGGCGATGTGATTGCGCATAAGATTACTACAGTAAGTACATTGTTATCTAAAAAATATCTATATGTACAGCAGCGAACTTAAGAATAGCAGTGACCATATTTGTCAATTAAATTCTTTATTTACGATATCTTATAAGGCTATGATTAATCTCCCAAAAATTAGCCTTAGGATTTTAACAGGTCACTGTAGGCTAAAGAGCCATATGCATAAATTGGGTATATCGGCTAGTAGCCTCTGTCGATTCTGTGATGCCGAAGATGAGTCTGCAGAACACATCCTGAAGGAATGTGATGCAGTCGCGAGACGAAGGCTTAGGATCCTAGGATCATCCAAATTAGAAAATAGTCACATACATTCTCTGAAGCCAAGAACCATTCTGGATTTTATCAGAGAACTCGGCTTGGATGAAGTGTTGTAAAGAGAATGAGGGCACAATAGACCAATAGGTCGCAGTGCTTAACCTCACAACATCTATCTATCTATCTATCTATCTTAAGAAAAATCTATGATTTCAAAACTCATGCAAGTCAATCTCAAAAACGCTTTCGCAAAAATTGTACGCAAATTTCGAACTTTTCATTTGGAGTTCTGAATTTTTTTTCGAGTATGCAGTTTTGTATCCAAACCAATTTTAACGACGTAGGTCTCAAAGTTCGCATTTATTTCTGAGAATTTTTATACTCAGCGTGCTTTGCACACAGAGTATATTAACTTTGATTGGATAACGGTTGGTTGTACAGGTATAAAGGAATCGAGATAGATATAGACTTCCATGTATCAAAATCATCAGTATCGAAAAAAAATTTGATTGAGCCATGTCCGTCCGTCCGTCCGTTAGCACGATAACTTGAGTAAATATTGAGATATCTTCACCAAATTTGGTACACGGGCTTATCTGGAACCAGAATAGATTGGTATTGAAAATGAGCGAAATCTGATGATAACCACGCCCACTTTTTATATATATAACATTTCGGAAAACACAAAAAACGTCATTATTTTGTAAATAAGTAATATACCTAGAATGTTGAAATTTGACATGTGGACCGATATTGAGACTTAATAAAAATTTGGAAAAATTTTTCAAAATGGGCGTGGCACAGCCCCCTTATGATCAAATCAATTTTACAAATATTAATCATAAATCAAAAATCGTTAAACCTGTCGTAACAAAATTTGGCAGAGAGATTGCCTTTACTTTAAGGAATGATTGGAAGAAAAATTAACGAAATCGGTTAAGGACAACGCCCACTTTTATATAAAAGATTTTAAAAAGGGTCGTGGACGAATAAAATAAGCTATATCTTTGCAAAAAAGAGCTTTATATCAATGGTATTTCATTCGGCCACCGTGGTGTGATGATAGCGTGTTCCGCCTACCACACCGTATGCCCTGGGTTCACACCCCGGGCAAAGCAACATCAAAAATTTTATAAATAAGGTTTTTCAATTAGAAGAAAATTTGTCTAACCGGGGCCGCCCCTCGGCAGTGTTTGGCAAGCGCTCCGGGTGTATTTCTGCCATGAAAAGCTCTCAGTGAAAACTCTTCTGCCTTGCAGATGCCGTTCGGAGTCGGCATAAACAATGTAGGTCCCGTGCGGCCAATTTGTAGGGAAAATCAAGAGGAGCACGACGCAAATTGGAAGAGAAGCTCAAAGCTCTCTTCGGAGGTTATCGCGCCTTACATTTATTTATTTTTATTTTATTTCCCAAGTGGATTTATAACAATAAATAGGAAAAACTTCAAATTTAAAAAAAAAAATGGGCGTAACACCGCCCCTTTTATGACTAAGCAATTTTCTATGTTTCGGGAGCCATAACTCGAAGAAACATTAACGGATCGTAATAAAATTGGGTACACAAATTTTCCGTATAGCAGGAAATATTTCTAGGAAAAATGGACGAGATCGGTTAAAGACCACGCCCACTTTTATATAAAAGATTTTTGAAAGGGTCGTAGACGAAAATAATAAGCTATATCTTAGCGAAACAGAGCTTTGTGTCAATAGAATTTTACTTTCTAAATTGAATTATAACATTAATTGGAAAACACTAAAATTTTTGTAAATGCGTGTGGACCGCCTTTTTATGACTAAGCAGTTTTCTTTGTTTCGGGAGCCAAACTCGAAGAAAAATTAACATATCGTAATGAAATTGTGTACACATATTTTCCTTATAGCAGAAAATATTTCTAGTAAAAGTGGACGGGATCGGTTAAAGACCACGGCAACTTAGATATAAAACAAGTTTAGAAGAGTCGTAGACTAGAATAATAAGCTATAACTTAGCAGAAAGTTTTTTTGAATCAATGCTATTTCACTTATCAAGTTTTATTGTAAGGGAAATGGGGAGAAATTTTTTGTTTAAACGGGCGGTGCCACTTGTTATGTAGAAAAGTAACGGTGAGTATATAATGTTCGGTTACACCCGAACTTAGACACCTTTACTTGTTTTTTTTAAGGATGTTTTAGATTATTCCTCGCTACAAAGTGTGAACATTTTTATATGGAAGAAAATCTGAAATACTTCTGAAAAAATGGTTAAAAGTCTATGCGAATTTTGATAGACATATCTATAACATGTACTTAAGGGCCGTTTTCAGGTTCAAATAGTTTCAGTTACAAAATCCATAAAAGTTTTTTCGTAAAATCCCGAAAATAAAATAAAAGAAGTACCTAACTGACGAAAATTTAAGTACCCAACTGATTTTTACTTTTCTGTTCGATGCTGTACCTTTCATAATTTGCTGAATCATCCAAGTGAATTCTCGATTCCGGGCGTTGCTGATTGTTTCATCTATGCTGATTGTATTGGCTTAAAACTAGCTGGTGGACTAGATGGCATAGAATAATCGTTCCCGCGATGGTGGGATGCTATTTTTTTGGAACGCTCCGGAACAATATCTGGCAAGGGCCGTCAACATCGTTAAAAGTCCCCAAAACTTTCGGAGAGTCTCCTCATAGTACTTCCGCGTAGCGGTGTATCTTCGAATTTAGTATAGCTGAAACACACAACCAAAGATCAAAGCAGTTGGCGAAGTACCGGATTCATATACTCCACAGGACAGACCCCATCTGCAATGCTCGCCCGAATCTTGCTTATAGTAATAATCTCACTTTTAAGTAAACCAGTTTGCAATGATACATTATTACCACCAAATTTATATTTAACATATTTGAAATGTTATTACATTACCTTTAAACTTTTCTTCCTTTTAGAAAATGGACTGGGAAGTCGAGTTAGCAGTCGTTATTGGGAAGGAAGCAAAGAAAGTTGCAAAAGAGCATGCTATGGAATATGTATTTGGATATACCATAGCGCAAGATATCTCAGCCAGAGATTGGCAAAAATCGCGTAATGGTGGACAATTTTTGATTGGAAAATCTATGGATACATTCCTTCCATTGGGTCCAGCAATTGTGCACAAGAGTCTAATTAAAGATGTTTATGACCTCAATATGCGTACAGTAATAAATGGTGTTGAGAAGCAAAATAATTTCACTGGAGATATGATATTCAAGATTGACGATGTCATACACAGATTAACACAGTGTATCACTCTTCTGCCCGGTGATATTATTTTAACAGGAACACCTAAAGGTGTTGGCATGTATCGAAATCCACCGGAATATTTGAAAGTTGGTGATGTTATTGAAACTGAAATACAATGTTTGGGAAAAATGGTGAACAAAGTGGTGGCCGACACTTAAAGAAACTAAAAAAAAAAAAACCTAAATTATTTGAAACTACAAAGTATAGGTGTAAATTGTTCCAGCATTTAGATAAATGGAAACTTCGTGATTTGTTAAAATTTTCGTATATTGTAAGTGTATTATTGAAATTGTTAAATTTTTGTAATTATAAAAAAAAAAAGAATGCATATTTACATAAAAGCATTTAGCTGTCCAACCGAATATATTCAGTTTATTGGAGTATGGCATAAGTGCCGTGATGATGCAAATCCAGCTATGCATGTAGCAAACTGTTGGTGATTATTTTAAAAAACAACTGCAGTTGAATTAAATTGCAGAAACATTACTAATGGTGGTCCACCTTTAATTTAACATTTTAAACCTTAAACGTTTTACTTTTTGTTGCAAAGAATTCATCACGTTTATGAAATGGAGCATAAGGATCATCTATGTAGTATTTCGGACGACGCCAAAAACTAGTTACCATTTTGTCTAACAAATAACTTTGCGTCGAATTTGTAAAGATATGTTGACGTAGTCGTCTGCGTAATGCTGGTGACTTTTTGAATATCTTTTTGTGACGTCCTGAATGCGTTCGTATCCAAATGCCCCAGTCCAGGCGTTTGAAACGTTTTAGCACGGCCTTTACAGACTTACGTTTTCCTTTATTAAGTGAAAATTTGGTTAATGAACGAACTGGTTGCTGTTGAAACGAAGTGAATGCCGGGATGATACTAATTTTCATAGGTTGTACATTAGTTTTTAAAACATTTTGGAGAAAAGTTGTATGGTACGTTGTTGTTGGCTGAAATGCTCGGTTAGAGAGCGCTCGCTGTGCTGGTTCTACTAAATACCTGGTCGCACTATTTACGTGTGCGACAGTGTGTATTGCTAAAAGAAATGGACTCTCTTTATATGCATCAATGCAAATATTCAGCTTACTTACCACTGGAAATTAATGCACGTAGCATGACTTCAATTATATTATTTTTTTTAGGTCAATAGAAAATTATTTCAATTTGGTTCCATAACCAATATGATTTTGACTTTAGCTGGAACTGCCTTACCGATCATAGATCGGAGATGTTTCCATTTGACTTTTTACATTTCCCACTTTCGTAATTTGACATTTGTTCCATTGTTTACTATATAGTTTGGCAGCTTAAGTAGAGGTTATGTTGCGAATAGAGTGGAAGGCAGTGGACTAGGCTGTCGAATGTCATATAATGAAGGAATGGTGTTCGGAGATTTTTCAAAGTTAAAAAAAAAAATGATAGACTTTAATATAAATAAAACTATTGTTTTAATAACAACAAAAACCCCATATATATTCTGTATACATAAATTTGTAAGGATTATCTCACTTTAAAATTTGAATTAAATAATCTAAAGTTTTGTTTTGAAACTGAGTCGAGAACTGTGCGTGTGAATATGCGAATTTTCACCGATCAGCTGTTAGTTGCGCTACTTGGTAAAATTTACAATGATTTGTTCTCTCTCTCAATGCAAAGTAGTGGCTCATTTTGGAGCAAAGCAGAAAAAAAATTTTGGTTTTGTCAAGATTGTGGGAGGACGTCCAGCGCCGTCTCGTTAACGAATTGGAATTATAGCCAAGATATTGAATATTCCAAAATTTAAAGCAAAATGTATCGCCTAGCTTTGAGGAAGCCATGCAGGGACGCCATACAGGTAAGTGTAGGTATTACAACAAAAAGTAAACTGCAGCGCTGTCATGACATTGGTGCGCGAGGTACTACGGTCACTTTCACGTAAAAAACTCAGCACAACAATTCACCCCACCACCCGCACAATCAAGCAAATGGTTATGTCATCTATTAATTTATCCAATCCTGATTGCTGTTATACAGAAACAAAAATATGTTTAGGAGGAACTCTTTATTAACGAATAGTACTGAAGATTTTCAATTGTTACCAAATCATGGTATTCCCTCCCATACGCCGTAATAATAAATAAATAATAATAAGTGACTTTACAACAATGTTGGCAGACATGAAACCGGCATGACCAGCAGCTGATGGAATTCTAAATTTTTAATTACTTATTTTGTAATTAATTAAGAGGTCGCCAAAATCACAATTAAATTTTTAATGTTATTTACTTCAACGATTTTTATTTCTGTTTATTTTATTTTAACGCTAATTAAAAACTAACTTTGATTTCAAATTTTCCTATCTTTTAATAGAACTTTTATTTTCCTACAGATATCATTGAGCCAGTATAGCCGCAGAAATCACAGCAACGGTCTACCACCAAATGTACGAGAAGCTGGCTTTGGTAAGGTGCTTGTATTCCTTTCACCTCTTGTTGCTGTTGGCGGTGTTATTGGATATGCGAAGTAAGTTATTTTTCTTCAATTCTTATATAGATATATATATTAAGAAACCACTTATCTCTTTAGATACGATCCAAAATTTCGAAAGCAGGTTGAACAAAATGTTCCTGGGGCAGAATATGTCCTTAAAGTAGCATTCGAATCACAAGACCCCATTGCAGATATAAGTAAACAGTTTGATGGTGTAAGAAAGCAGTATGATAACGTTTCGAAAACTGTTGGGAGTGTAACTGCTACAGTGTCTGGTTGGTTTGGTGGAAGTGAAAAACCCGCTACCAAGCGTAAGTATTGCGCCTAAATGAAATCGTTTTGAAGTACTGTTGAAATTTTTCGTTTTTTTCAGAATCTGAGGTTGCTCAGCCAAAAACATCTCCATCTCCAAAGCCCGTAAGCTAATACATGTCGAGACAATTTTATATGCTCGGAACTAGTTTTAACGTCGATTTTATTATAATTCACGTACATAAAACTACCGAACACATTACATCAATGCGGAATGGACTGTTTGGTCGAGAGACATCTGTCAAATTTATGCAAGAAATATGGAAATCCAGAAAAACATTATGTTTTAACATCCCTTGTTTAGAGTCCTATCCCGACCAGACGCTATTACCATAGATTTTTACTAATAAATGTTGACTTAGACTACGATCACTTAACGAATGTCTATGAACTCTGGTTCAAAAGTAAACGGGTATTTTCCTAACCTATCGGAATTCTTCATCTTGTCCAGTTTGACCACCGACTAAATCTCGGGCCATCCTACTCAAACCACATCAGCGCGAATGAGCATGGCATAATTAAAAAAAAAAACGGAACCCAGCCGTATGAAGCGAAAAAACACAAGCAGGTCCTTGGTGAACTCCATAAACAGGCGCCGGACCTTTATGCCGGGAATTGCCCGGTGAATCCAGTACTTAAAGAAAAGTATCCAAAACTCGCGGAAGAGGAACGCATACTCCCCAGGGAAACGCGTGTCACTCTTGCTCAACTTCGTTCTGGATACTGTAACAGGTTAAACTCTTACCTATCCAGAATCAACCCCGACATACAAAATGTATGCCCCGCTTGCAATGTGTCCCCTCATGACACCAACCATCTCTTTAATTGTAATGTGGAACCAACGCCTCTAACACCCCTTTCCTTATGGTCCACCCCTGTTGAAACGGCAAGATTCCTTGGACTCCCGTTAGAGGATATTGATGACAATTTGTGATCGGTCGCGGCTGTTAGGTGCGGCGAAGCATTGCTACAACAACAACAACAAGCATGGCATAATGCTATTAATTAATAGCCACCCTTAAATCTTCGGAGTACCATTTATGTAGCCTCAGCTTCGCCGCAAATGTAACCGCGACTGTCACTAATATACATTGCTACAAAAAAATTCCGAGTCTTATGTCAGTTAAAGAAAGCATACTTGTCTTATATGTATACTACAACGTTCTAAAAGTTAAATTCACCTTCAATAAGCCAAATACGTTTTCGCTCCTAAATGTATGCTACAAAAATTGATTTTGTAGTAGAAATGCCGCTTCTGCGCGAAACATGACTACGTATATTATGACTTTTGGAGTTTTGATTTTATCAAAACAACAAAAACTAAGTGTTATCAGAACTCAGCGTATAGTTCTTTGGAAAAAGCTAAGTAGATCCCAGAGTTTGAGTTTCTCCAAATGCGAACTCTGTCACTTTATAGTCGAAATTAAAATTAAATTATTTATACTCGAAGGGACTTGCATCTGCGCGAATGTCACATCATTTTCACTTTCAATTTGTATTATATATCGTTGATGTTGTTACCGTAGGAAAACCCCAAAGATTCGTGAGAGTGTTACCAGAATTCAGTCCTTTGTAGGCTAAATGACGAATATTTTTAGCCCTCGGGTATGTGCATGCTTTACCGTGGGTTACATTCTAAGCCCCTCAACTCACTAGGACCAATTGCATACACACTTTCCTCCTTTCGTGTTTATTGTTTTAAACTAGGCCAAATAAATATTCCCTGACAAATTAATTTAAAACAGTTCCAAGCATCTAAGCATAATTGTATAAATTTATAATATAAATAATAAACGCATTTTAAGGCTAATGCAAACGTTAGTAAGGAAGCCCCTCCTGCAGCAAAACCCACCACTATCAAACCTAGTGAGCCAGTTAAAATTGCGAAACAACCCGAACCTTTGCCTAAAGATGTAACCGATTTGGAAAGCGCTGTGGAAGTAGCTGCCTCATTAGCTGTTAAAGAGTATAATACAGCTATTGGTATTCTGAAAAGGTATTTTTTAATTCTTTTATAATCTCTAGTAATATTACATAAACTCATTTATCGTAGCTTTAACAATGATGTACGTAAAGTGGTTGATGATGCCATCGAAAATGTTGACACTTCGATGTGGACTTCTCTGAGAAACCGCACAAGTGCACGTGATACTTCTGTTGCTACAGCTGAAAAATCGGCGCGTGAAGCTATCGAAAAAATTGGTAAATATGCGAAAAATTGTAAATCAGCAAATCTATGTATAAAAGCACCTATTTTGTATTTTAATTATTTATCAATTTAGAAAAATGTGAAATAGCACTAAGCAAAGCTGCCAATTCTGATAACCATGAGCAAATAATCGGCATACGCAAAAAAATTAAGTCATTGATGGAACACATCAATCATCTCAAAGATGAGCTATACAAACATAAGGACCTTGCTACCATGTCTGAAAAATACTGGCGAAATGTAAGTGTAAAATTGTTGATTGTGTATAAAGTTAAAGGATTTCATTGTTGTTGTTGTTGTAACGATAAGGTTGCTCCCCGAAGGCTTTGGGGAGTGTTATCGATGTAATGGTCCTTTGCCGGATACAGATCCGGTACCACAGCACCATTAAGGTGCTAGCCCGACCATCTCGGGAACGATTTATATGGCCACATTAAACCTTCAGGCCATCCCCTCCCTCCCCACCCCCAAGTTCCATGAGGAGCTTGTGGTCGCCAGAGCCTCGCCTGTTAGTGAAACAGAATTCGCCGCGAATAGGTGAGGTTGAAAATTGGGTTTGGAGAAGATATATATTGCGCTGGTAACCTGAAGGGTTGCGCTACACAGCCCCTTGAATCTGGTATTTTAGTCGCCTCTTACGACAGGCATACCTACCGCGGGAATATTCTGACCCCCTAACCCGCTGGGGTGGATTTCATTGTTCAACGCAATTAATAGTACTTATTTTTTAGGTTGAAAAAGCTCGCAATTATTTTATTGAAGAAATTGAATCAATATTCCCTGGCCTGAATTTGTCCGACCAGAAACTGAATCTTTCAAAAGAAGATTTAGACTTGTTCATAATGCATGCTTATTCGCATGTGTTGGCTTATCAGAAAGAACTGCAGCGCTTGCAAACTGATGGCGAATTGCGTCTAAAGCGTGCGATTGAAGCATTCCGCGCCGATAACGATTCAGAAGCGGTTAAAGCACAACTTGATTACCATTTGGAAGCTGAAAAACGTAAATTGGCTCTTGAGAATCAGAAAAAAATTTTCCAAATACGTGCCGATGCTGAGAAACAATTGCGTCAACAATTGAAGAAGCAAGCAGAGGCGCTTATCGATCATTTGAATGATGCATTGGCCACAAAAGAAAGCGAGATGAAGCGTAGTTTCTCACGTGAACTAGAAGATAAACTGGCAACGGAGAAAGCTAATTATAAATTACAATTGGCTGCCATGGTCGGCAAAATGCGTGGCATGGATGCTGCACTACAAGGTAATTCACTTCATTTTTTGTATGGTGCCTAAATTTATATATTTATTTAAATATATTTCTTCACCAAACCTACATTATTAAGAAATTGATGCCGAATTGAAAGGTATAAAGTGCATCCTATAAATATGTATATCGTCGTCTTAGAATTTGAACCTGCTAAGCATGAGCAAAAATTATTTTTTGATGCAAATCGGTAGCAAAGAAAATACCACATCACCAGGAAAAAACAGTTACACAATAAAGTGGCCGTTAACGAAGTAAGCCAACTTTATGTTGAGTTTACTTTCCATGATTTAGATTAAAAATTAAAATAGTTTTTGCCCGCTATGTCATTTCTCTCCCTGATGGCGAGTATTCTCGCCTCATTATGCAGATGGTGTTCTGGGGACATAAGAAGACAGCCCGTGGCGATTCTGAGAGCAGTATTTTGGCAGGCCTGTAGTTTCTTCCAGTGGGTAGTTTTTAGGCTTGGCGACCATATGGGTGACGCGTAGCACGTAATCGGCTGGCTAATTGCTTTGTATGTGGTCATGAGCGTTTCTTTATCTTTTCCCCAGGTACTGCCAGCAAGGGATTTGAGGATTTTATTACGGCTCTGAATTCTCGGAACAATTGCGGTTGCGTGCGCACCAAAATGTAGATCCTGATCAAACGTCACACCCAAGATTTTGGGGTGTAGGACAGTCGGTAGCGTAGTGCCATCGACGTGGATGTTCAATATGGTCGACATTTGGGGCGTCCATGTTGTAAATAAGGTCGCGGAAGATTTAGTCGGTGACAATGCCAGGTTTCGCGAGGCGAAAAAACTGGAGAGATCAGGGAGATAGTCGTTTATTTTATTGCATAGCTCATCGATCTCTGGGCCTGGGCCTGTGGCCATTATTGTGCAGTCATCGGCGTAGGAAACGATTGTGACTCCTTCCGGTGGTGAAGTTAGCTTAGATATGTAGAAATTAAACAAAAGTGGGGATAGGACACCACCCTGTGGCACCCCCTGTTTAATTCTCCTTGGTTTTGATGTTTCGTTTCTGAATTGCACCGATGCCTGCCGACCACCCAGATAATTTGCGGTCCACCTTTTAAGACATGGAGTAGGGTAGACCCTTCCAGGTCTTGCAGTAACGAGCCATGGTTGACCGTATCAAAGGCTTTTGATAGGTCTAGCGCTATGAGTACTGTTCTATGGTGGGGGTATTGATTCAAACCGCAATTTATCTGGGTGCTAATGACATTTAGCGCGGAGGTAGTGCTATGGAGTTTTCTGAAGCCATGCTGATGAGGGGCTAGCTGCAAATGTGCTTGGAAATAAGGGAGCAAAATGGCTTCAAGCGTCTTTGCCACTGGCGATAGGAGAGATATCGGACGATATGACTCACCTATGTTAGCTGGTTTCCCAGGCTTTAGTAGCGGGACCACCTTGGCCATTTTCCATTTCTCGGGTATGACAAAGGTGGAAAGAGACAGGTTGAAGACATGCGCTAAATATTTCAAACCCTCTTTCCCTAGGTTTTTAAGCATCGGCATGGCTATGCCGTCTGGGCCCACTGCTTTGGATGGTTTAGCGCGACCAATGGCGTCCTAAACCTCTCTAGCGGCGATGGCGACTGGTGACGCGCTGAATTTGTGTTTATGTGCGTGTCTATTGGCTCTCCATCTATCTTTGTCAACCGTAGGATGCATTATATATTGTCGGCAGAAAGCGCTCGCGCATTTTTTCGCATCCGACAGCACCTTATCGCCAAAGGCGATGGAAACTTTGTCTTTATGCTTAGTCGGATTCGATAGGGACTTTACGGTGGACCAAAGTTTACCTACAACGGTAGAGAGGTTACAACCTCTTAGGTGCTCTTCCCATTTCGCCCGCTTGTGTTCGTCCACAAGCAATCTGATGCGTTGGTTTATATCCCTTATTTGGCGGTCGCCTGGATCAAGCTGTCTTATAAGGTCGCGTTCCCTCGCTAAGCTCGCGGCCTCCGCCGGGAAGTGGGCCGGATTTCGGGAATTCTCCCGGCGGGAATGAAATGTGCCGACGCGGATTCAATGACCTTACGGAAGGCACGCTCCCCTTGGCGGGCATCAGTCGGGATAGGGAGGGCAGCAAAGCTGCTGTCTGTTGCAGATTTATATTCTTCCCACTTTGCTTTTTTGAAGTTTATGAAAGTGCGTTTTTCGGTGACGATGAAGTCGGCGATACGCTCGAACGCAGTTTACGAGTTCTGCGCTCACGATTGAGATATTTGGCGAGCTATGACAGCTTCCTACCATACGTGTGGGGGCGTCTCCGTTTATTGTGCAGAACGTCGTTTCTTCTATTTGATCCGCCAACATCTCACCCCTACTGTCCGCCCGCAAGTTTGAATGCCATAGGTCGTGATGGGCATTGAAATCGCCTAAGATAATGCGATTGTTGCCAGTGAGTAAGGCCTCGATATTAGGGCGGTATCCACTGGGGCAACAGGTGACAGGAGGGATGTAGATGTTGATGATTTCTAGATTTGCATCGCCTGACCGAACAGATAGGCCTTGACGTTCTAAGACATTGTCCCTGCGGTCGATGCCAGGATCAAATATATAATATTGCACAGAGTGGTGTATAATAAACGCGAGGCCGCCTCTATTTCCGCTCTCGCGGTCTTTCCTGTGGACATTATACCCAGAGCAGGTCTGCAATGCAGATCTTGCTGTGAGTTTAGTCTCTTGAATCGCAGCAATGCGGATGTTGTGCCGCTTCATGAAATCGACTATGTCCGTAATCTTCCCAGTTAGTCCATTACAGTTTAACTGCAGATCTCTGAAGTGCATGAGGGTGACGCCGCCACTCTAGGGGTAAGTGACGGGTGACTACGCCTAGGTTGTGGAAGGTCAGGACGCAATTGCTGTTGTGGCCTTGGGACTGGGCGCCCTTGGGCAAGCATTGGGGTACCCGGATGATTTGGGTTTGCGACCTGGCAACATGGCGCGATGAAACCCGTCGAGGGGTTGCCATCGCGGAGACCAGAACATCTAGGAAAGTGGCACCACCCAAGGCAGGAGCTGCATTGAGCGGATGTCGCAAACCTATATATTCTGTGCTGGCAGACGGTGCAAACGGAGGTAGGGATTAAGAGTCTGTTTCCCTGACCTGCATGATTGCTGCCAGAAAAGAGGGGGGAGAAGAAGACGGGGGCAGGGTCTGCTGCTCAGCATTGCTACCAGCTCTACTACGAAGGTAGTAGTTATGAGTGGTATCAGCTGTTTGAGTTGTTGGCGCCGTGGGGCGCGAGCAGCAGCGGGTACTTGTTGTGGCTTGCTGAGCAGCGAGGCTGCTGGAAGGTAGTGGGCGTGAGCAGCAAGGAGCCACAAAAGATTTATAAAAGTTACGTGGACGTCGGGTTTTGGGATCAAGCCCAGAACAACCTGTCCGATGCAACCATCCCTTGCACGAGACACACTGAACAGAGTATGACCGTCCTAAAAAGATTCTTTTCTGGCAAATGCAGCAAAACCATTTCTCAGGACCGGGGTCAGGAGACGGACCCGGATTGGGTTCGTTACCTTCCCGCAGTAAGAGAATATGTAGCAGTCCTGCTGCAAGGAGCTGCTGGGGAGATGACAATTTGTGGGAGGGACGAAACAAATTAAATGGGGTCACACTGAAATGACAGTCCTTGGTCGGGAAAAATCCCGAGTCGCTCCGGTACATAGAACCGACTGCCTTGGGAAGCATCATGTGATACGTCTCGAATAGCAGTTTTAGGTTCAGCGCCATGGCGGGGTGGAAGGTAATGAACAAGCGGACTTCTTGGCCAGAGATGCAGCGACTGCAAAACGCATCGGAGCTGATCCGCTTTTGTTAGTTGATCTCTAAACAATAAAGCGAATATATATAAACCACATGGGCCCGAATACGTCAGTCTTAAGCTTAAGACAGTTAAGGTTGCTGTTGGCAGTTCAAAGCAAAAATCTCTACAGGCCTCAAAAATTATAAATGAACTCTAATAATAACCTAGACAATTGAAATACTGATTTCTGACTAAGTAAATGTGCTCTATCATTCAGTTATTTATTTATTTATTATTTATTAAGTATATTATTTGTTCTAGCCTTTTCTTACTCATAGTCATTAGCTTTAAGTTTCAAGTTTAAATTGTTCCTATTTTATGTCTTTTACCGACTAGCACTATAAAATAATTTTTGCCAAATTGTTGTGCTGGGATGAATTGCCTAATAAATACAAATACTTTTCTTAAGTTTATTGCAGTGTATTGGCTGGTTTTGTGACCTATCAGCCGGAGACGTCCAAATACACCCTTTATCAAACTCCTAAGTAGAAAAGTATTTTTTCATAGCAGAACTTTAAGTTTTACACAATAGATAGCGCGATTGGGCTAAATAATTTTAGTCAATACATTCTTATAAGTACATATAAATGTATGAAAATAATAACTTTTTATAACTTTTTTTACAGCACGTGCTGAGGCCGAACGTTCAGCTCATCAGGCTCAGGCGCTTTGGGCCGCCAGCCAAGCCTTATGGGCTACAGTGAGCACGGCTGAACCCGGTGTGCATTGGCGTAACAAATTGCGTCCATTGAAAAGTGAAATAAAGGCTATTTCTAAAGTTGCCGGTGAATATCGCTATCTTTGAAGTATTTAATACTTACAAACTAAATCACAACAACATGTTAATTTTAGAGGGTGACGAGCTTGTTTCTGTTGTTTTGCAAAATTTACCATCAACGGCTAGTGAACGTGGCGTTTTTACAGAAGATGCTTTACGTGAACGCTTTATTAATGTAGAACGTGTAGCACGCAAGCTGGCCATGGTGCCGGAGGGTGGTGCAAGTCTACCTATTTATTTCCTTTCCTATTTGCAGTCTCTCTTCATACTAACACCGGATGATCCCATATCGCAAGATGAATTGCAAAATAAACCATTTGATTATAGCAAATTAGATACTTACGATATATTAAATAGAGCTAGGTAAGCAAAAAAGTAGATTTATACTGCGCGTATTAAAAATCTAAAACTTGGTTAATTTTACAGGTACTTCGTTGATCGTGGCGATCTAATGCAAGCACTAAAATACATGAATCTACTACAAGGTGGACCACGTAGTGTTTCATGTGATTGGTTAAACGAGACGCGTCTAACTTTGGAAACCAAACAAGCTGCCAATACGTTAATGGCCCATGCTGCTGCGAGTGGCCTTTTATATTTATAAACTTAAAAGAAAATTAATTACCTAAACCAACACAAAACCAATTGTGGGCATTGGAAATTTAAGACGACAATTATGAAAGTCAACAATAATGCGTAATATTTTTTTTTAATTAAGTTGATTTTCAAATCAGATTAAATATTTAATAATTGTTTATCCTTCGCCTTAGTTCTAATTAAAATTATCTTATTTAATATGTCTTTTTTTAATTTAGCTGCGCATTACAAATGTAAAGAATTAAACGAGCTGTTACATTCTTGAAAAAGAAAGAAACCAGATTTGCAATAGTAAATGAGATGACATCACATCGATAACACTCCCCAAACCCTTGGGGGGGGTTGGGGGGGGGGGCAACATTATCGCTACAACAAGAACAACAACAACCAGCTTAAGTAGTGTAGTTGGTCTGCGTTTAAACATTTTGAATTTTTTTGAAAATTTACAGCGCAATGTTGGTAAAAAAATATCCCCCCTATTGCTCAATCAAAACAAACACTTTTTTTCCTTTTTCAAAGCAAGTAAAATACTTTTTAACCATTACAAAGATAGTCGATTATCCCTCAGCTGTCGATTATATACAGCAATAGGGGTCAGCAAAAACAGTTTCTAACGCTAGAGAAATATTGTGATTTTACATTGTTGTTGTTGTAGCGATGTTGTGTTGTTGTATTAACAGTGCTTCGCCCCATTTAATGGGCACGACCACTCACAAATTGTCATCTGAATCCTCTAACGGTAGTTCAAGGAAGCTTGCTGTTTCAACAGGGTGGACCATAGGGAGATGGGTGTTATTGGCGTAGGTTCCACATTACAATTGAAAAGATAGTTGGTGTCATTCGGGGACACATTACATGCAGGACCTACATTACGTATGTCGCGGTTGATTCTGGACAAGTAAGAGTTTAACTTGTTACAGTATCCAGAGCGAAGTTGGGCCAGGGTGACTCGTGTTTCCCTTGGTAGTGTGCTTTCTTCTGCAAGGGTGGGATATTGCATATTAATAATGGGATTCACCCTGCGCATCCTGTCAAAGGCGTTTACCGATTCTGTGTGGATTTGGCTAAGGGCTGCTTATGCTTGCCTGGATCAAACGGTTGTGTTGGCAGGTGCCGCATCTCGGCATAGTGCCTTAGGAGATGTTCCCCTAATCCCCGTGGAGGCGGTGCTAAATCAGCAGTTGTTTCCTAAGATGTCCTGGTTTTTAGGAAAGTGAGCAAACTGTTGATATGCTACATATCTATACCTCAAATCAGCTAAATATTGAAAGAAACTTAAAATTCACATTAGAAATTGAGGCTAGAGTTCGATTAGAATTGTAACCCTTTTCTCTATATTCAGAACAAAGTCCCCTTTTTGTCGAGAATGCTATAATTTTCGACAGTTCCGCAAATAGTCGTCTAACCTTCTACCTTAGAGAAATACATTAGAATTCGATTCGATTTGTCTCTAACAGTAATGTTTGTTGTGGTGGGGGTGGGATAGACTACCCGTTTTAACGCTTGGCAAAACACTAGTTTGTGACAAATCAAGTCATAACAACGGCACTTACGACCTGGGAATGGGAGGCTTGATAGCATTAGGTGCATGTTACCAGAACGCACCGGATCTATAACCGGTAAAGGACCATCAACACCGATGACCCTCCCGTAACCTCCGGAAAGTGTCTTAATCAATACGTTACTATGTCGATGATCTTCAGTGTATCCCAACTCCACTGCCCAAAGGTATGAGAGAACACGTATCTGCGCATGGATGTCTCCTTGTTATTTCAAATAAGACCAATTCTTTGAGCACATACATACTCCAAACTGAACTAAATTAATCCCAGACAATGTTTGCCCGGTGCTCAACCTTAGCTGAACGAAGTCGCCCCGGTGCTCAACCAAACCATAATTAAATATCTAAATAATTTAAGATACATCCAAACAACTGGAAAATAACCACTGTCCCGGTTATCAATTATAACACTATAAAAAATTGGATTTTTCCGAAGAATTCGCAAGCGCCGTAAAGATATTTAATGTAATGATCAAACCACATTTTTAATACTGTTCGGCCATTTTATTCCTGGGATCCACACAGATGAAAAACAGGCTGCAAAAACTAAAAAACAAAGGGATGCGGTACATACTATTATGTAATAGGCTGACACCAATCACATATATGTTAGAAACTCTGAAATGGTTAAATATCAATCAAAGAACAATTATGAACGTACTTCTTTTTGTGTTTAAAATGAAATGTCACCTACTACAAAAGTACTTAACGAGCCAAATAGCATATGTAGGAGATGTGCACCTAGGGCTTAAGGAACAAGAATGATTTTAGAATTAAATTTTTAAATCCAATAAGGCACAAAATGTTTTAATATATAAAGGTGAATTCTTAAAATGATATGTATAAATGAACACACCATTAAAACACACCATTTAACAAACATAAAATAAAATAAATATTTATAAGTGCTTCTTACATTGAATTTTTATATTAAGTAATTTTATTTCATTTTGCTTCGTTTTATTATGAATGTTTTTATTTTGTTTCTTTTTTGTTTTTATATATATCATAAATTTTTTTGTCCAATAGGTACGTTATGTTTAAAAAAATTCAAAGTTTTATTTTTTGAATAGGTAACTACGTTGCGGGCTAATAAAATGAAATAAAGCCCGCGGGCATTAATTTGCTTTTCAAAAGGGAAAAAACGCCCGCGGGCTCTATTTCCTTTTCTTTTAAGAAATAGCACTGCAGCAATATTTAGTCATATAATTTTTTATCTCTCGTTATACATATTTTAATATACTATTATTTAACTATATATGTTGTAAATACATATGTATTTGGTAAGTAAATTTAGTCAAGTACAATAAATAAATTAAATTATTGCCAATATTCAAGTAAAAGCTCTTAAATTGTAAATTTTTCTTATTGATCTACTTTGCCACTGCTAGCCTCAGCTTGATTTCCAGTTATGGAATCTAATGCAGCAAACTTCCAACGCATGTAAGCAACTCGCATACGATCCCAAACATTGCCGAGGGAGTCCATTGCGGGACGCACATCCAAAATTGCGAATTTATAATCCTTGTCCACAACACCGCCGTCATAATAGTCAATTACATAGCGCACATCTTTGCCACAGCGATCGACAATCCAATCGTGCCGGTCGAAGGGTAGTTCGTAGCTGTCAAAAAAGATGTATAAAAGCAGGTTTTAACAAATTATATGCAGGTATAATATGTACATACCCCATCCAACTGCGTATACGTGCGCGTGGACTGTAATCAGCAGCCTTGCCGCCAAAACTCTTTAATCGTGGATTACCACATTCCTTTACATGTAGTGCCTCCCATTTAAGTACTTCCTTCCAAGCTTGCTCATTATTGGCATTATGTATAAATATAATATCACCCAAATCTTTTTGTGAAATATCTTCATTCTTCCAACGCCAACCTTTGCGCAACATTGCATTCCAAAACATTTGCTGACTGGGATATTGCCAAAACTGTTGAGAACCATCTTCTGTTACCTTTGGTATAGTCGAAGTTTGACGTTCCGTTGATAATGGAAATGGTTGATCTGGTGCTGGTTGTTGATTGGCGGGTGGCATCATATTAAGTGGATTAATATCATTGGCACCATGTTGTACAGGGCATTCAGATGCTGCTGCTCCTGTAGTTTTTGTTTGTTGTTGCACCGATTGTGTTGCAGAATCTTTTTGGTGCATAGGACATTCTGGTGAAGGAGCAGCGCCGATAGCAGCGACAAGTGCATGGTCGTTGGGCATTTGGGGTGCTGCTTGCATACTTACCCCAGGAATTGTGTTACCCATTGTAGTTCTACAATGAAATTCAAAATAAGTGGATCACAGTGTTTTACAACCCTCAAATGTAGGTTGCATAATTGCAACGCATTCGCTGGGTGAGATAACAAATGTCAACACATACCCCTAACAATTTCTTCTTTCTTTTATAATTTAAGAACCGCGATGAAACCAACTGGCCTCCAATTTATGTAATTTCGTGACAAAAAAATATTTCACTACATAGGACGATAGTCGAGATTCTACCAACTAGAGTTGGGTCGTTTCGTTCTGAACTTGTTCAATTGACCGGGTCTCTCAACTGAACAAGTGAACTAGATCTTCGATTTCGGTTCTTTTTGTTCTTTTTTAATGTTATTCTTTCCCTCTTCTCGTTCGCGAACATTGTAAATTCACACATACATACGCAGAAATTCTGAGCACGAATGTCGATGATGCCACTTACACTAAAGATATGTGTGGTCATCTTTGTGTGTGGCACTGCTACAACAATATATGTATGGACTATTTATGAAAAACATGCTTTATAAGAAACTAATTATTACATTTATTAAACTTGAAAAGTTCATATTTACAATTTGTATCTGTACTCTTTCAATTTCCTGGATCTTCCGAAATTTGTAACTTTTTTTGAAGTTAATTATACATATATATTGACTTATTTATTCATTACTCATTTAAATGTACCTACGCAAAGCATTGCTGCATACACACCCTCATCTATACTTGTTGGCTTTTTTCGCGGGTGCGAGCAGCAGTGATCAAATTTGCTTGAAAAAAAAAGAACAGATTAACAAAAAGAACAACTTGTTCGTTCATCAGAAAAAGAACTAAAGATTCGAATCTCTGAAATGAACGAAAAAGCACAACTCTACTACCAACTCTAACCCTACTATGAGGTTATATGTACCAAACAATTGACAGTTCAGTTTTGACATTTAATTTCAAGGGAATGCAAACATCGAGCTGCCGGACTGTTATGATATTCAGATATTTTAGAACCAAAATTTTAATTCTGGACTTCGGATTATTGGTATCTCTCAAAACGTCGTGGCAAGAATAGAAGAATACATTAGCGTGTTTTTTACATGTATATACATATACATTTGCGGGTAAAAAAAACGCGTATCATCACTTACATAATGTTTAGGAGACCCAGCTAGCGGCAGTGGTTAAATAACTAGCTACAAAACGGGTTGTACAGAATAGCGAAGACATGCACCTCTGTTGGCCGTAGTGTATAACCTATGGCTGAATCCGTTGCCGTGAATAATGTAAAGGTAAAACACACATTTCACCTGCATCTGAGTATAATACGCTTTGAAATTTAGGAGTACTAATTTTCTGCGGAGCAATTTCAGAAGTGTAGATAAAGTTATTCACTTGGCAGTCCATATAAAAGCGGAGTCATTGGTGCCGTTTGTCGTATCGCTGTAGTCGTATCCCTAACGAAATCAGCTGTTTATCGTTACGACGGTAAACTATAAAGCTGGAGACATTGGTGCTTTATCGGTAACCGTATCGGTAACCTTATAACAGCTGATTCGACCAACCTTATGAGAATCAATGCAATCGATTATTGGTGCCGCTAAGGTCGTAACCGTATCGTAGCCAACCAATTGGGTTTTGGTTTACCGTCGTAACGATAAACAGCTGATTACGTTAGGGATACGGATACAGCGATACGACATACGGCACCAATAACTCCAACTTAAACCAATTGGTTGGCTACGATACGGTTACGACCTTAGCGGCACCAATAATCGATTGCATTGATTCCCATAAGGTTGGTCGAATCAGCTGTTATAAGGTTACCGATAAAGCACCAATGTCTGCAGCTTAAAATTTAAGTGTAATGTATATAAAACAAATACCAGTTATTCACCCTTATCGCGAAGTTCACGCGGAAAAGTGTTCGCCTTCACTTCTTTTGTTCGGGTGAACTTTTTCCCCTATCCGCAATTTCGGGCGAACAAAAGTTCACTTCGAAACAGCTGATCCTATATTGTGAATTGACAGTGAACAAATAATTTACAATTGCGTAAATTTTGTAACCAAGCATATATTTCCTTAAAATACAACAAAAATAGAAATAAAAGATTTATAAAATAATGTTTAGTATTGAAATTAGGTTGGTATTGAATGAGCGCGGGGAAAATATAAATGTGAAAGCGATTCGGAGGCAATTAAGGGACAGTTCTAACCCTTTGGAGCTGAATGATTTACTGTAAGCTAAAAATTACTTTTTTAGCACTTTTGAATAACAACTTAATTTTTTTTCAATTAGCTTTCGCCAATATTACAGGCTAAACAAGCCGGCATTCAAATATTTGCTAGATATTCTTACTAACTCCTTGCCACCATTGAAGCAAAAATTTGGAGTTCCACCAATTGTAAAGTTGAGTACATGCCTTCGTTTTTTCGCATAGGGAAAATGCGTTGGAAAGGACCATGAAGTGAGTCTTAGCAAATCGTTTCAGTGAGGTGCTCAACGTTTTGGAATCGTTGCTTTGTCCACTATAGATAACTTGGCCGACTGATACGTTGTCATAAAAAATAGAATTTACATACTTAGCAATACAGGAATTTCACTTTTTTCCACTCAGCTTCCGATTGTGCATTATTTATTGATTTATTTCTAATAATAAAAGTACATATAATTATAAGAGTATCAAATTTTAAATCAAAAAATTATTTACATTTTGTTTTCCTCTCGTTCGCCTGTAAAATATAAGTGAATAAATTTGGGTTTCCCCGCTGTTCATTTCGCCCGAACAAAGAGTTGCCGATAAGGTGAAATGTTTTTCGAACACGAAAAATTGTTTCGCAACCCTCTGCGATAGGGTGAACGAAAACTGTGAATATTTACGGGTGAAAATAAAACTCGCGAAAAGGGTGATTATTATAACCTCCGAAGAGAAGCCCAACTTTCCTTCAAATTTGCGTTGTGGCTATGACAGATACTGGAAGCCATTTTCACTAAAACGATAACTATACATCTGTCAAACTATTCTTAAAAATTATAATAAGTTAAGGATTTGTCGCAATTTCACATATGTTATTAATCTGTTGAGTTATTCAAAAAATGAGTTTCGATTGCGGATCGTAAAACGTAGTATGGATTTTAATTGTAGTTTTCTTCTGTCCTTTTTGATTTCGTTTCCGCATTCGGCTTTAACCTGTACTTTGTTCTCCCACCTTTTCTTTCCCTTATTTTCCCATCCTATCCATTTCTTTTCTCACCTTTCCGTTCATTAATTTCTCTTTATGTCCTTTAATAATATCCACTCCTAATTGTCTCTTATTTGTTTCCAACCTTTCTTTTCTTCAGTATCGATACCGTTTGTTCTCCCCACTTTTCCCTCGTTTATCTTTCTTAGATTCCTGTCTCCAAAGTAGAATTCTCCGACATCGGTGCCTGCATGAGATCAGGATACAAGAGAGGATGCTTAAGGTTTAGCTAAGAAGTCAAGTAATAGAAATTTGAAGATGATGTACAGATCCGTGGCTGATACATTTATTTATTAGTCTACAAATTAACAATTAATCAGACTAAATATAGAAACGGCTCTGTAATGTAGGTAACTGTAATAGTTTTAACTGGCTGCAGCAGGGTGGAAGATTCCTTGACGTGTACCAAGGCAAGTGTTTCAAATCAAAAAGCAAAAACTGTTTTTGGACCGATTCCAGTTTATCGTAGTGAATTTGATAACGTGGGCTCCAGATTATCGAAGCATATTCCAATATTGGCCTCACCAATGATGTAAAATAGAGTTTTAGTAACGTACGGATCATTAAATTCCTTTGACCACCTTTTCACGAACGCCAAAGTACATTTAGCCCTATTAACGCAAGTTTCTATATGTAACCTAAAATCAAGCTTAGGGTCCATTGTAACACCTAGGTCAGTGAAGTTGGTAACTTGCTTAATAACATAATCCCCAAAAGAAGTGCTCTATCCTCTGGTGAGCGGTTAGGCATAATAGGTTTCACGTCGTCCGCATACATCAACGGCTTACAGTGCTTCAAAACACTTGGTAGGTCGATAATGAATAGTATTAATAATACTGGCCCAAAATGGCTACCTTTTGGAACACCAGAAGTTATATTGATAAATTTGGACTAATAGTTGTTAAAAATAACTGTTTGTTTGCGTTTATTCAAATAAGAAGAAACCCAAGAGAGAAGTAAAGGAGGAAAGCCCAACCGGTCGAGTTTGTGTAAGAGCAGAGAATGGGATACTTTATCAAACGCCTTACTAAAATCTGTGTAAATAAAATCAATTTCGCAGTTAGATTTAAAGCTACTGGATACAAGGGTCGTGAACTCTAGATGGTTAGACACTGTTGACTTTCCCTTACAAAATCCGTGCTGTGATAAGTCAATAACCGAAGATAGATTAAACGCAAGTTGTTTTGTGACAATCGTTTCGAACAGCTTGGGAATGGCATTGAGTTTAGCTATTCCTCTGTAGTTTGTGACACAAGATCTGCTGCCACTCTTTTGGAGAGGAATTATAAATGACTCTTTCCACTTCATAGGAAACATACCTTGCTTCAGGGAGGCATTAAATAAACAAGCTAAGGGTGGATATAGGTATTGTGCACAAGTTTTCAGCACACCTGGTGGAATTTGATCAGGTCCAGCAATGTAAGATATTTTCAGATTATCCAGATGCCAAAGAACACCCTCAGCACTAATAAAAGGAAATAATGCCGAATTCAGTGGGGACAAACTAAATGTATAATCTAAGGGCACCGAATCGGATGAACTCGAATAGTTAGATTTGAAATAATCTGCAAACATATTAGCGATTATGGCATTATTGCTCGAAGTATGATCGTTAAGCTTCATTGTAGAAGGAAACAATTTAGTCTTTTTTCGAGTTAACGAAACTGTAAAACGCCTTAGGGTGTTATATTTATGACGTAATATAGAGTAATCAGCATAGGCAGTTCTTGTACCAGATAGTTTGTATCGCTTGAACAAACGCGTCTTTTGGTTTTTCAGATGTTTTAGTTCTTTAGTGCACCGTGAAGCACATTGTTAAAGTGAGATACGCTCACTTCAATATCCCCGTTGTACCCAGGTCAGGTAATTTTTGAAATAACGCTGATTAGCTCGGACCAATTAGCTTTCCTGAATAGAAACCGGCGAGGAGCCTCACACGCAACTTTGGACCTATGCTCAGGAAGATCGTGAGATTCGAAATACAAAATAAGAGCAGGATGATATACATCTTCAGGCAAAGTAAACGGATCACATCTATTTACAGAACACCTCGAAGTGTAATCTACAAATATCAAGTCCAAACATTTACCAAATTTGTTGTGAACATTGTTCAACTTATAAAGTCCGGCATCAGCTAAGTCGTTTAAAAAATCGTAAAAGGTAGCACGGGAAGATGCAGGAACCAGAAAACCATCAATGCGACTCCAAGACACATAAGGCAGATTAAAGTCACCAAGCAACACCACAGAATCCGAAGACCTGGTCATAGCAACCACTGATTGAACTATGCACGAATGCTTCAAATGTAAGGAAATATCAGATTGTGGCGGAATGTAGCTTGTTACAAGGTATATATATACTTTGAAGACAGATTACCACGCACGCAAAGCAACTCAACATCGTCAGAGTTTGCGAAATGCACCACCTCCGCAGAAAACCTAGTGTGAACTGCAATCAGGACTCCTCCATTAATTCTGCCCGGCCGGTCTTTTCTGAAAATCTCAAGAGAATCAGATAAAATTTCAGAATTAAAAACAGTCGGTTTCAACCAAGTTTCAGTGAAAACCAGAACATCATGAAGACAATCATGGCTTTGAAGGAACGTGTCCGCTAGTTTGGTGTTTAACCCCCTAACGTTACAAACAAAATTTCAAAATGGAGGGAGATGAAACAGTAGCACGGAGGCTACTTAGAGATAAAAGTGATCTTTTAGCTTTACCACAAACTGCGTAAGTATGTGGCAAATAAAGTTTTACAAGTATACAAAAATGTGTGTTCTGAGAATTCTTGAAACGATTTAGATTATCTAAAGAGGCTTTCCAGTTTGTACTTCATGCCTTAGATTTGAAGCAGTCGGATGCAAAAGCGGTGCCTCCAGTTCTACAACTAGCTGCCACACTTTCTCAACAACAACAACAACAACAACAACAACACTTTCTCTTCTAGGAAGTGGCGGGTATCAGCATTGTGTCGGCAGTGATTATTTGGTTGGAATGTGCCAGAGCACTGTGCCAAAGATAACATCCCACGATATTCTCGAAATAAACAAGTTGTGTCCACAAAATATACAATTTCATTTAAACGAAACTTCGGAATGCAAGCAATGGTTTATGGATAAATACAAAATACCTGGAGGTAGGCAAACGTTCAATTACATTTATTAAATAAGTTTTTTAATTGGATATCTACTTTTACAGTCATCGGTTGCATTGATGGCACACACATCGGCTTGCAAAGACCATCTGTGGATGAGCATATGTACTTTAATAGGAAAGGATACCATAATATCAACGCCATGATAGTGAGTTGTTGCTCATTTTCTTTATTCTTTGTACTAACTATATAAATATTTTGGCAGATGTGCGATCACACCTATAAAATTTTGGCAATCAACTGTCAGTACGGTGGTGCGGCTCATGAATCCTTCGTTTGGAGGCACTCAGATCAACGACGAGTATTGCAAGAGAGGAGAAATGCGTGGCTTTTAGGTACGACAGTTTATGCTTTGTGGTTATTATTACTATTGTAATGACAATTTTCATTTCAACAGGTGATTCTGCCTATCCACTAGAGCCGTGGTGCATAACGCCTTACCGAAACCCCGCCGATGGCTCCAGTGAATCCGCATTCAATGATGTACACTCAAAAGCAAGATGTACCATCGAACGTACCATTGGTATTTTTAAAAGACGTTGGAGAATTTTAGGGTATGGCCATAGGGGTAGATACCATCCTACAAAAGTGGCACGATTTGCCAATGTGTGTGCAGCTTTACATAATATCTGCATACAGTTCAAAATTGATTACAACATACGAAGATATGAATCAGACCAAATCAGCGATGTTGACCCAGGCTAAGCCAACCATCTTATCACAATTGGTCAAACAATAAGAGACCAAATAAAACACTCTCTAATTAATTCCACGAAAATATTAAGAAAAAACGATTTGTAAAAGCAAATGAATTCATTTAATTGTTTTTACTAAGTGCTAAGTATGTATGTTAAAATTAGAGATAAAATAAATGAAAGGACTTCATTGAATTGCTAAAATCACAAAAATTAAAAAAATTCAGGTACAAACTTGTTAAAGCTAACTTAAAATTTTAATTTTTCTTTTTCTATTTACACTTATTGCTAGAGACTCTAATTCTAAATTTTTGATTTGTAAATCAAGTGCATGTGATTCTTGATGCAGTTGATGCTTCTCCTCCTTAACGGTCAGAATTTTTTCTTGCACTTGCGACAACCTCTCCTGCACCTGCACCAATCGGTCAATCTTCTCCACCAAATCGCGCTGAAAATCAGACACTACTCAAATTTTGTTGGAGCAGGGACAATTTTTCGGCACTCTTACTTACTCGCCGTGGAGTATTGCACCGAGAGGTTACACGCGGTGTTGGGGTAGTAACCGACCTAGATGAACCAGGCAAAGCGCTGGCTGATGCGCTGCTTGTTCCACCATCACTGTTGCTCTCACTATCACCATTTTCGGTGCTGTTTCTTTGAGCGGGTGAATTGCCAAAAGTGCGAATGGTACTATACCCGTCCACTGCGACCTCAAGTCCGGCTGCCTCTATAATCAATTCCTCAGTTGCACTGATGGGAATTTCATTATAAGGACCTCCTCCAGTTTGTCTTTTGGACAATTTGTTGTGTGAAAGCTTCTTCTTCGCCTGATATTTTTGATCCGCGAAAACCTACGAGCAAACATTTGAAAGTATCTTGGTTGCACTTTATATATATATATATACCTTCCTCCACATTTTGGCGTCTTGTGGCCCGTCAGGATTTAAATGCTTCGAAAGCTCCTCCGACAGTCTGTTGGACGTTGCTCTACCTTGTGCGGAATTGGGAAATTTATTTTTCGCCAAGTTCCGGTGTTCCGCCATAAACTGCGCCATGCACTCCTTTTGGTTTGGGTTTAGCTTGTTAAAATTCGTCCTTAAATAATAAAATATAGTTCAACAATAATATAAACACATATTTTGAGAAATAACTTACATTTTCTCTTATATTTGTATTAAATTTTTGTATATTTATATATTTGTACTCGCTTTCGGTTGCCGGTTTGTAATCGAATAACAATACGAACGATCGAGTGCAATTGTCTCTCGTTCACGGTTGTCGCGATACCGATTTACGATCCACAAAGTACGTTCACGTATGTAGTAATCCAAAAAAGTGACATTTTACGTGACGGATCGTACGATCACGTATGTCATAATCCGAAAAACAAGTTTTTACGACGAGTTATACGATCACGTATGTGGCGATTCGGGCCCAGAGTATCAAATTCTTAATCTTAAAGAAAGATGACGTACGTCACACCTTCTTCGATCGCGAAAACATCGCTCAACAGCGAAGGTGGGTGGAAGAGAAACTTCGGAGGCGACCTATCGCAAGGCATCAATAAAATAATCTTCGGGAGTGACAGATAAGATCGGTCAGCAAATACGTGTAGCAAATACTTCTCACAAAAAGAAAGGCGTTTGCGTGAGAGTAGCTTAGGTTTTAGTGCATAGCCCTTAAAATACTATTGTAGTGAGGCTTAGTGCCAATGCATAAGGCATTTCCTACTTCTAAACAAAAAGGTTGGGCGATATGCAATGTAACGATGACTTCTTGAATCACACAGAGGAGACGTGCTTATAGAGTCTCGAAAATATTGACATTATAGGCACTGGAGGTTTACGCCAGTCACTTAATCGGCGGCGGCTGCGTGGCCGGCGCGCACTGATCGGCGTAAACCTCTGAATTGAATGGCTGGACTTCAGAGTATCACATTGTTCACAACTAATGAATATGGAAACGTACTGCTGACTTTTAACTCTAATACCCGTCGTCGCCACGATTTCTTTAAATCATTTGTGTCTACATGCTGGTCACTTGCGGTTGCTTTCAATTATCTACTGATAGTCATGACTTTCGTGGCAGAGTTTTAACGATTAGCATCAATGCTGGCTTATTATTGATCGCGCCAAAGGGCGCCTTCAGTTTTTTCGGCTGTTTTTAAGAGCTACAATTCCCAACGTAGCAATCCCGACCACCAGTCGCTACCACGCATCCTGGCCCTTATACCATATGCCAACACAGAAGCCATAGGACTGCGACATCGAACTCATACCTTCGTCTACGTCACTTTCCTAGAAGCTCTAGGTGTAGCTCCGAAGACTTTGTGACGGATGTTTTTGTGGCGCTGTACTTCCTAGTTACACCAAAAAAAAACACCTTGAAACGTTAGGGAATAACTATTCGGTCAAGGATGTCGCCCTCGAAATCATAAGCAGTCTAATTGGATATCATTATGTAACTCATGTGTGAAAATCGTAAGTTTAAAAATGTAGACCAAAATTTGCAGACGTTTTTGTTCTATACATTGACCTCAAACGTATTCGTTTCCGGGGCTTATGATATAAGAGCTCATTATGGATGACTGCCTTCAGTTTTCAGACAAATTCTACTATCCCCTACGTAAAAAAAAAAAAAAATAATAAATGTAAGGCGCGATAACCTCCGAAGAGATCTAAGGCCGAGCTTCTCTTCCAATTTGCGTCGTGCTCCTCTTGATTTTCTCTACAAATTGGCCGAACGGGACCTACATGTTTTATGTCGACTCCGAACGGCATCTGCAAGGCAGATGAGTTTTCACTGAGAGCTTTTCATGGCAGAAATACACCCGGTGCGCTTGCCAAACACTGCCGAGGGGCGACTCCGCTTAGAAAAATTTTCTTCTAATTTAAAAATCGTATTTCTAAAATTTTGATGTTGCTTTGCCCTGGGCTTGAACCCAGAGCATACGGTGTGGTAGGCGGAGCACGCTACCATCACACCACGGTGGTCCCCTACGTTAGGGTAGTAGAAAACCCGGTAATTTGTTCGACTGTCTTGAGAAAGCTTTTGCTTGACCACTTTGAGTGTTCTTGGGAAGGACAAAGCCCAACCCGGTTAAAAACTGTGCCTAGGTATTCACATTTGTAACAGGAGACGTCACGTTTAGGTCATATTTAAACATTGTTGATAGGCTATATCCAATGTGATTCACTCCAAGGGACTAGTTGGGGATAGGTCCGCCAACTTTAGGAAATGTCAAACCGAGAGACTTGGGCGTTGAAAGATGAAGTGTGAAATATGAATATATGTGTGAAGGTAATAGCGTGCGACAACATCGCGAGCTTGCCAAATGGTGCTGGGAGTCGCACAGAGGTACACCCGGCACAACAGTTACGAGAGGATGGAGGGGGCATCGACTACTCTAAACCAAAAGGGCATGGGGAGGACGACGACGTCACGACGAAGGTGCTGGAGGGGCACAAACATCCCAATAGTGCGGCGAGTCCTACAGATAAATCTACAACACAGTAAAGTGGCGTCGAGCGAACTCCTCCTAACCCTTGAGAAGGGTTCGTTTGACGTGGCGCTGATCCAGGAGCAGTGGCTCTCATCGGGAGGAAAGGTTTCTGGACTTAGCGCACGCGGATTTGGCGTTTACTACGCGCAAACGGAAGGACGGGTGCCAACAGTAGCAATGGTAAGGAAACAGCTGCCTTCATATATGCTGCCTAATTACACTACTGAGGACCTCGTAGTGGTGGACGTTGAGCAAAGGATTAACAGGCATTTATCCTGGCATCCTGCTACATGGCCCATGCTGCGGAGGTTCCACCGATGGAGTACAAGAGGTTAGTGCAGGACGAAGGGCGCAAAGGGCGGTTGGTCATAGGCGCGGATGCAAATGTACACCACAATGCGTGGGGAGGAAGAGATACGAACGAGGGAGGCGAATCTCTATTTTGTTACATCTTGCAATCCAATTTGCAGATAGCCAACAGGGGAAATGACCCTACATACATTGGTCCAACATCCTGAAATGTTCTGGATATTACATTGAGCTCCGAACGTCACATATCAAGGTATGATTGGATGGTCCTCTACCCCCTTAGAATACCGTAGACTATCAATGCTTAGCATTACGGGAGTCCTGACAACAATATATAGTGGACGGTTGGCGCAATGTGTATACAGATGGTTCCAAAGTAGTGGAAGGAGTAGGGTCTGCGGTATACTGTGCTGATCCGGGTTACTGTAGCGTGTTCCAAGCGGAAATATTAGCCGTAACCAAAGCAGTAGAAACCCTGGAAGAGTTTTTTTTATATTGACAGTCAAGCAGCAATAATCTCGCATAGAGCAGCATCTAAATGCGTGTTAGAGTGTAAGCAGTCTCTACATCTATATGGGGTCCCAGGGCGTATGGGAATAGATGGGAATGGAGAAGCGGATGAACTAGCTAAAAAGGGCGCATCCCTTGAAGCTTGCTCCGTAGACGTCCCAATTAGACTGGGCGAGATTAAGCGAAGGCGAGAGGTGCACATGATAGACCAAGCGGGAAAAGCGTGGGTTCAAGCGCGTGGCTGTGAAGTGTCGAAGATTATGTGTAGGTCTTACAACCTTAGACTAACAAAGTTACTTTTATCATTAAAAAGAGAGGGATGTAGACTCATGACGGGTGTTGTGTCTGGACACTGCCTTCTGGCGTCACATGCCTTTAAATAAGGCTTGGCCAGTCTTAGCGGATGTAGGAGGGAACCATCGAGCACGTTCTGTGCTCATGCTCTGCGCTTGCCAGGCTAAGACTCCAGCTGTTAGGAGTGATACAGCTGTCAGATCTAGAAGCAGCAAGTGGCTTCAGTTCTAGGAAGCTTCTAGTATCTGCCAAGAGGACGGAGTTATTTTATAACATAGGTCCTAGTTTTTGATAGGGTTTTTCAGTTTGGTCGTTAAAACAAACTTCGGGGAACACTACGGACTCATTCAGTCTATGTGAGGTCCTCAAAGGCCAGTTCAACCTAACCTAGGCTGCGTTCACATACGACTTAGTGTACCCTACGCCGTAACGTAATGCCATTCCTAAAATGTTATATTAGTATTCCTACAGTACTAACGTTTAAGTGTAACTGGAAAAAACGTACATTTAACTTATAAGGACCACCCTAATAAACATACACATCGTCGACGACGTAGTAAAATATGTTCACCCCACTTTTCACTCAAAGCGGATTTTTGACTGTGGTGAAAGAAAGTTGTGTATTTAATATCCAGAACCGCTTAGTCGTTGAAAATAAAACCTGGCACCGTATTACGTTTTACGATCAGTGACCGTAAACTGTCAAACTATTTGTAAAAATTATAATAAGTTATGAATCTAACGAGTACTTAACTATTTGTCGCTAGTTCACGTATGGCATTAATCCGATCCAACATCTTAGAGCTATTGGGATTCCAAAAATGAGTTTCGATCACGTATCGTAAAACGTAATACGGGCCCTGCTAACTCCAACAAAACTAGAAAATCTGCTAACTTCATATATGCAATTCGGAAAGCATATGATTCATATTATTTTGGGTTTAATCCTGGGTTCAGGTCTCGGGCAAAGCAACATCAAAAATTTAGAAAGTTTTTTCAATTAGAGAAAAGTTTTTCTAAGCGAGGTCGCCCATCAGCCGTGATTTGGCAAGCACTCAGAGTGCATTTTTACCATGAAAAGCTTCTCAGTGAAAACTCGTCTGCCCTGTAGATGCCGTTTGCAGTCTGCGCAAAACATTCAAGTCCCGTCCCGCCAATTTTTAGGAAAAATTAACAGGAGTACCTCGCAAATTGGAAAACCTGCTATACCTAAATATATTCGGAGGTATTTCGCGCATTGTACTTACTTACATACATTAATTTGTAAGATGAACTTATTTATTTCTAATCAGCTGATTAAATCAACTCGCGATTAAAAATAATTCACAACATTTGCAAGCAAACATAATTTATAAAAAAAAAATATTTTCTTCCAAATATTGACTCCGGTTTGATAAGCTTGTTTGTTTCTCGTGTTGAACTTCACTGGCTTAGTGTGCCATCATGCCAGTCGTTAGTTGTCAGAACTGTTTAGATTGTATTAATTTTGATTATCAAAAAAAAAGGGAAATAATTTCTGTTATGATGACGTTTTTTAAATTGCCATGTGAATCATTAATAACGTTGTGGCAAATATTAGCGGTTCGATACGTCACTATTAAGGTATCGAGTCCCGGGATTCCCGATCCATTTTGCCATCCCGAAATCCTGGGACTGTATTTATTAGAATCCCGGGATTCTCGGGATCTCATTATGAAAATTGAAAACAGTTTTTTTTAATAATTTGGGAAAAATTTTAACAACTCAAAAACTTTAAAATAAATAAAAAATGGGTGTAAAATATTTTTTCATATATTAAAATCAAAAAAATTGCGCTTAATAGCGCAAAATTACATTGATTAATGGTACCCCTGTTTTTTAGTTCTGCAATTCCTAATTTTAAACCAAAAGCAAATCCTGTTTTGATGATAAAGTACAGCCTTCTTTAGACGTTGCAAATCTCACTGATCCTATCTCAGAGGAAATAAACATTTTTATATCCGGTAGATCTCGTGGTCAACATTTAGATATACATATATGCTAACAACAATTTCCCCTACCAGTGTGGAGTTTTTTCCATAAAACTTAATATGCTCTAATATGATAAGGATATTTTTTAAAATTAATACGTCTTCAAGTGCTCAAGACCAATTATTTACTTTTGTTTAAAACAAAACTAATTTTTAATTTGTTTATAAGATTTGAATTGATCTTTTTTGAAACATTGGACTGAAATACATGTTATGAGGTGGGTTTTGTCTAAGGCTGAGGTAACGCTCAGTCAATCCAGAGTCGAGTAAAGGTCCTACAAACCCCTACTGAATAAATACACAATATTTATGTATTACGAACACACGCACACACGGCTGGAGATATTAGGCGGACAGCAGCTTTCCGTCGCAAGTGGCGAGGGGGGCGGAGCGTCGACTAACGGAGGTTCGGTAGGGCGGCTGAACGGTCGGGTAACGGACGGACTGGTACGGCGGTACGGAAGCAGCGGCGGGATAGAAGCAACGGCTTAACTGCGGTAGGATGGCAAGCGGCCAACGGTCGTCGTCGCAGTGGCGGGACGGATGCAGCGGCTTAACGGCGGTAGGATGGCCAACGGACATCGTAGCAGCGGCGTGACGGATGCAGCGGCTTAACGGCGGTAGGGTGGCGAACGGCCAACGGTCGTCGTAGCAGCGGCTTAACGGCGGTAGGATGTCGGACGGCAAACGGACGTCGTAGCAGCGGCACGACGGATGCAGCGGCTTAACGGCGGTAGGATGGCGAACGGCCAACGGTCGTCGTAGCAGCGGCGGCACCAGAGGGGCGACGATGCGGCGGTGGGCTACGGAGCGCGTACCAGGGCCGTGGTGAGAGGGGAGATGGGCTGGCGACGGGGTTTACCTGGACAGCGGCAGCGTGTTCCGGGCGGGCTAGGATGGGCGTACCAGCGGACTTGTATTGGTCGGTCGGCTTCGGCAGGATCCGGCTGATCGAACGTCTTCGGCAGGCTCGGTAATCGGCGGGGTCAGTCACCTGCGGGAGAAACTGCGAGGACTCGGGTTAGTGCTGGTTTCACCGCTGGACACCCCCGCCTCCCTACTTGCACACTAGTAGAAGGTGCGTAAGGGGGGTGGGGTTGTACCAGCCGAGGCGCCGTGGGTCGACCCGTGGCGGAGGGGAAGTGCACCTTAACGGCACATCGGTAGCCCCTTGTGCGCACGCATCGGCTCACGGCCGAAACCAGAGCTGCGGAGAGGGGGTCGTGCGGTCGTTCGGGCGGCGAGTCATTCCTTACCAGACCAGGACGACGGAGGGAAGGGTAGTCCGAAGACACCACTCGCGTCATCCTGGTGCAGCAGGGGGTGACTCGCGCCGCGGCCGCACCCTCTTCTCCCCAGCTAACTAGAGGGAGTGGTTCCTCCGCTCCGGCCAGCCTACTAAAATCAGAGCTGAGGGGGAGGGGGTTATTTGGTCATTAAGGTAGCGGGCCGCTCAACACCAGGGTGGGCGACGGAGGGAAGGATAGTCCGAAGACACCACTCGCGTCGTCCAGCCCAGGTGAAGGGTGACTCGCGCCATGACAGCGCCCCTTCCGCTCAGTCCGAGCCGCGGGGGAGGGGGGTTATTTGGTCATTAAGGCAGCGGGCCGCTCAACACCAGGGTGGGCGACGGAGGGAAGGATAGTCCGAAGACACTAGTCGCGTCGTCCAACTCTGGTGGAGGGTGACCCGCGCCGTGACAGCGCCCCCTTCCCCTCGGCTAGCTAGCCGGAGTGGCAATTTGTCTTTAAAAAGACAACCACCCCCGCTGGCTCACCTGCGAGGACTGAATTGCAAAAATGCAAATTCAATGTTTATATGGGTGGTGCCGCAAACTGGTTGAGAAGTCAACACACCATTATTGTGATTTTCATTGGTTTGCTATTTAGTGGTTGTTGACTATGCTATAAAAGAATAAGTACAAGCGGTTGTTGGTTATGCTATAGAAAAATAAGTACAGGGAGGTTCAGGTAGCTATGCTATAGAAAAATAAGTACAGGGAGGTTCAAGTTTAAGTGAATAAGGAAATACAGGGAGGATTTACGTTATTGTAACGCTACGTTACAATGTTTTATTAAACTATGTACTTTAGACTGGGTCGAAGAAAAAAGTTGCTAGTGTCCGCCCCTAAATTTAAAGATTATGCTGAGAGGGTTTCGGAAAAATTTTTTTAATTTTTTTTGATCCTTCGAAATACAGCCGGTTTTTTCGTTGTAACTTGGTTATTTGACGTCGGATTTTTAAAATGGATATGTCATTATTTTGACCTTGAGAAGCTTCACATTTCGGTTTAATGTCCTTTTAAGCTATGAAGTCGTTTTCACATGATTAGGTCAGCTAACAAAATTTTAATAAAACTTTTTTTCTAGGTATTGGACAAACCCCACTTTTTCGTAGAGATTGAGGCTTAAGTAAGCAAAGTACTATCTCCGTTTTTCGAACTTAGCCTCCAAAAAATAGATATCAGCTTACGAAGTTCGAGGTTCGAAATTCTACATTTCGAAATTTTATTTTATTTTTTTGTTAACGCGTTCAGCAAATTGAAAAATTAAAAATGTTGGCGTGGTCCGCTCTTTTCACTTATTTGAAGGGTTGAATTCTTTTTTTGAGAAATTTAGTATAACAGCTGTTATACGAGGTGAAAAGTCAGACGAAGGAAAGAATTTCGCAGAGGGTGGTTTCAAGCCAGGGCACACTACTGTTGTGAAGCGTCGGAACGATACTGATTATGCAAAGCAAATCCGTCAAGCGCAGGCTCTACGAAGTAGTTCATTGGCCAAACAACAGGGTAATGAGTAGTACGATGAAACACAGGTACGATGAGAACAATAATTCGGAAGGTTTCTTGGCGGGAGATTTGGTACAGTTATACAACCCTCACCGGCGGAAAGGTGTTCCATCCAAATATGGGTGCAGTTGGGAACGCCCGTACAAAGTTGGGAAGATCAGTGACACCATCTACCGCATACAAACCATTGGAAAACCACGAAGTAGAAGAGTGGTACATTTGGAGATGCTAGCGGCGTTTAGATCAGGAAATTTGTCTGATCTCTGTCATCTCTAAGCCGATGCTAAGCAGCGACTTGTATGCACATAACGAAATTAATCATTATGTCTACACATATGTACGTACACGCAGCGGAGAAGCAACGCACAAACACACGCGCATGAGCTGTGAGAGAAGCTATAAAAATTGTGCATCTGTAGTTATAGCTGAGAAACTTATAGCAGATAACCAACTAGTAGATTCTAGAACCGAACCGCCTAGAAATGTCAACGAGGAAACCAAACACTATAAAAGCCAGCAACAGTACAGGCGCGACAATCAGTTGGATTTAAGACGCTATCTAGCGAGCAATAGCCGTATTATTTTGAAAATCAGTTTCATTTAAGCAAGCTATTGGTTGTGAAGTATCAGTGTTATTGTGACGTACTTTAATAAAGGCCATTTTGCATTATTAAATATTGGAGCTATTTATTCAACAGTTTAGCGATACGAACGTTAGTAGAAGGATGCGAATAAGAGGATTTGCAGTAAATTCGTTACAATATATATATAAAGCATAGCTAAGCCGAAAGAGAGCATTTCACAATCAGCAGCTAAGAGCGAAGAAAAATAAATAGCCACGGATTCATGTAACCAGCTAAGAGTCAACATGACGTTACTGACATTACATATACATGCATATAGCTAAATAACCCATTATCTGATACAAAAACGAGAAATAAACAAGCAAATGTTCGAGACCACTGTTCGCGAAAGGACCCTAGGATAAACAGTCGAACGAGGCAACTGAGAGTATAAAAGCAGCGAAAGCTGCAGAATAATGAATCAGTTTGATTTTACACGCTATAAGTGAAGTACGCGAGTAATTTAATTGTAAGGTACTGCTACCCTAGTAGTGTTGTAAATTAAGAACATTTTGCTATACTTAATATTTTAGTTATTTATTCGATAGATAAGCGATTCGAATGAAACAGAAGGTGCAGAATAATCAAGTATTTCCCTGAAATTCGCTATTCGCATACTTTGCTATTAATGTTATTGTAGGAAATTGAAATAAAAAACAAGTAGGGAAGGGTAAGTTTCGGTGTAACCGAACATTACATACTCAGCTAAGAGCTTTGGAGACAATTGTCTGTTTCATGGATACATACTAATTATAGCTGCGTTGGTTTCGTAGATGGTTTATATGTGGTTTTTAATTCCATATAACATACGTTTGGGAAATATCGATCAAATTGTAGACCAGGGCTAACGTTTTTTGGGACGATTTTTTCCATCATCCTTTGTCAAATAAGGGAAAATCACCATGTAGGAAAATGGACCTTGGGTAACCCTGGAATATGTTTGTAAGACATGGGTATCAAATAAAAGGTATTAAAAGAGTATTTTAAAAGGGAGTGGGCCTTAGTTCTATAGGTGGGCGCATTTTCAAGATATCGCCATAAAGGTGGACCAGGGGGACTTTGGAATGTGTTTGTACGATATGGGTATCAAATGAAAGGTATAAATAAGTATTTTAAAAGGGAGTGGGCTTTAGTTCTACAGGTGGACACCTTTTTGAGATAAAGGTGGACCCAGGGGTGACTCTATAATGTGTTTGTACGATATGGGTATCAAATTAAAGGTACTAATGAGGGGTTTTAAAGGGAGTGGCCCTTAGTTGTATATGTGAAGGCGTTTTCTAGATATCGACCAAAATGTGGGCAGGGGACCCAGAACATCATCTTTCGGGAGCCGCCAATTTATTTATATATGTAATACCACGAACAGTATTACTGCCATGATTCCAAGGGCTTTTGATTTCGCCCTGCAGAACTTTTTACTTACTACTTAATATGGTAGGTGTGACACCCATTTTATAAAGTTTTTTCTAAAGTTATATTTTGCGTCAAAAAACCAATGCAATCACCGTGTTTCATCCCGGTTTTTCAGGGCGAGTTTAAACTACAGTTAAAGTTGACTAGAGTTATTCCCTGCTACTTCGGCCGCTTAAAGTGGCAAGGTTAGACTCTAATCAACTTTAACTGTAGTTTCGGCCGTTTAAAGTGGCAAGGTAAAACTCTAGTCAACTTTAACTGTAGTTTAAACTCGCACTGATAAACCGGGCATTAATAGATGTCCCTTACCCGCGAATAAGTTTGAGTTAATAAATTGAGCACATAAAAATAAAATAAACAAACAGGCTATAACGTAAAGCAATAAAAAATAATAATGATTCATACGCAGTCAATATACTATCCTCGATGCAATTTCCAAAATATTCCGAAAACAATCACGAAAGGACGCCGAAATGCTTCCGGTAAGAGTCCCAGAGGAAGCGCCGAAATTATTCCGATCAAAACCACAAGTCAGTCCAAAAAAGCTACTAAAATCGACGTGATGTTATCCTAACACTTTCACAACGATCCAAAGATAGTCCTGAGCTGCTATTAAAAAACGCAGCGATATATACCAAAAATAGTCTCCAAAACAACCTCCAAATAAATATATATATTCTCAAAATGAGAAGCTGTCGCCGTAGTGTGGTGGTATCGAGCTCCGCCTACCAGACCGGGGATCCTGGGCTCAAGCCCCGACAAAGCAGCGTCAAAAATTTAGGAATACGTCTTTTCAATTAGAAAAGTTTTTCTAGTCTAGGTCGCTCCTCGGCAGAGGTTTTGCAAACACTCCGAGTATATTCTACCATGAAGAGCTTCTCAGTTAAAATTAATTTGCCTCGCAGCTGCCGTTCGGCGTCGGCATAAAGCTTTTTCGGGATCATTTGGGGTATTTTCCAGCATCATTTCCAGAGGGTTTTCGGGATCCGTCCGGGATCCCGTCGGGGTCATTTCGGGAATTTTTCTCGACTAATGCGGGATCTTTTGGGGTACCTACCGGCATAATTTCTGGATGGTTTTCGGGATCCGTCTGGGACCACGTCGGCGTCATTTCGGGACTTTTTCGGGATCATTTGGGGTATTTTTTCCGCATCATTAGACAGAAACAAATTTTTAAACAGATAACTTGATAAGCAGGCTAACGTGAATAGCCCATATATTTCATTATCTCCTTGCGGACGGGGCCCCGGGAAAGGCTAGTTGTCAATAAATTTCAGTTGATTTGCGACTTGTTTCTGTGATTGTATAGATATGGCAGAGCTTAACTGGTTGATTGGCTTTTTGTGACCAGCAATTTTCACCGGCATTTTTCCTTTATCCGATAATGAATATTTGAGTGTATATTAGAGTGGGTGGAACCCCATGTGAACTAACCTCGAATAGGACAAAAAGGAATAGATAGCCTGGTTTCCGGACATACGCAGAATGTTGTGCGTGGCAGCCGCCGTCGAGTAATTTATACTTCAAATTATTTAGAAAACACTTTCTTATCTATTAACTTTTTTAAAAGCATCTCCTAAAACAGTTGAGAGCGACCACCGTGGTGTGGTGGTAGCGTGCTTCGATTACCACACCGAATATCCTGGGTTCACGTCCCGGGCAAAGCAACATCAAAATTTTAGAAAAATACTTTTTTTCAATTAGAAGGAAATTTTTCTATGCGAGGTCGCCCATCGGGGCATTGATTTGGCAAGCACGCTTAATATGATAACTACTTTACAGCTGAAAAGGGTATTAAAAAAAGTGTAAAGGGTTTCATGAGCTAATAATTACAAAAAAATTTAGTTAAACGGTTTTATTGAAAACAATACTTACATGAAGTAATAATATAATAAGTAATGATCAACGCCCTTGATTGATGAGGAGTGTGATGACTTGTACCTAGGGCCTACCTAATTATTTTCTAGCTTTTAGTATTATTATTTCTTCATGTAAGTATTGTTTCCAATAAAACCAAAATATTTTGATGTCACTTCTACCGGACTGCATGTAATATTTGTTCCAAATATGAGCCAAATCGGACATCATAGGTCGCTTTCTATTCATGTATGTATTTTGTGTTCCAAATATGAACCAAATAAGACCAAAAATACGATTTTTTGAAATAATTCGATCGATGCGCCACCTATCGAATTTTTTTTCTTATTATTGCATTGTTATCGGGTTCTGAAGTTTCAAGCTTGTAGCTTATCGGGAAGTTACTTAAATTTCAATTACAAAATTCGTGCCGCCCGGCCTATCAAGTCAAGCTAAATAAAACTGTTAAAAAATTACATAGATTTTAGATCGGTTGTAACCAAGTAGCAATAAAAACCGTAACATTTGGAAGGATCAACGTCAGCCTAAAATTTAGGTTCGGTTTTTTGCAACTTTTTCCCGACCCAGTCTAGTGTGCAACTTAAAGACTTAAACGTGCACATATATATATATATATATATATATATATATATATTAACCTCAGTCCGATTTATATGAATGAAAGTTAACCTATATCGCGCCATCGATTTTTCGATAGGATTTGGGCTCAGGAAAAAAAGTTCCACTACGCATACCCAAAAAATAATTTTTGAGCCTGCAAAAAAAATCGATTTTTCGACCAAAATTCTTCTAAATCTCCATAAAAGAAATCTTTTTTTTCAAAAAACTGCATTTACCAATTGACACGAAAAAAATACATAACAAATGATTTGGAGCCTTGAAAATGAAAAAATGCATAACAAATCGAAAAAATCGTTGAATAAATTTCATCTCAGGCTCAGGCTCAAAAATTAATTTTTTGGGTATGCGTAGTGGAACTTTTTTTCCTGAGCCCAAATCCTATCGAAAAATCGATGGCGCGATATAGGTTAATAAATCGACACAGTCTAATATATATATATATTTATTTATTTATTTAAGTCAATGGTTTACAAACCTTACAGACTAAGAATTAATAATTAACAAGTAAGGAAGGCTAAGTTCGGGTGTAACCGAACATTACATACTCAGTTGAGAGATATGGAGACAAAATAAGGGAAAATCACCATGAAGGAAAATGAACCTAGGGTAACCCTGGAATATGTTTGTATCAAATGGAAGGTATTAAAGAGTATTTTAAGAGGCAGTGGGCCATAGTTCTATAGGTGGACGCCATTTAGGGATATCGCCATAAAGGTGGACCAGGGCTGACACTAGAATTTGTTTCTCCGATATCAAATGAAGGGTGTTAATGAGTATTTTAAAAGGGCGTGGACCTTAGTTCTATAGGTGGACGCCTTGTCGAGATATCTCCATAAAGGTGGACCAGGGGTGACTCTAGAATGCGTTTGTACAATATGGGTATCAAACGAAAGGTGTTAATGAGTATTTTAAAAGGGAGTGCGCATCAGTTCTATAGGTAGACGCCTTTTCGGGATATCGTTATAAAGGTGGACCAGGGTTGACTCTAGAATGCGTTTGTACAATATGGGTATCAAACGAAAGGTGATAATGAGTATTTTAAAAGTGAGTGGGCCTTAGTTCTATAGGTGGACGCCTTTTCGAGATATCGCCATAAAGGTGGACCAGGGGTAACTCTAGAATTTGTTTGTACGATATGGGTATCAAATGAAGGGTGTTAATGAGTATTTTAAAAGTGAGTGGGCCTTAGATCTATAGGTGGACGCCTTTTCGAGATATCGGCATAAAGGTGGACCAGGGGTGACTATAGAATTGTTTGTACGATATGGGTATCAAATGAAAGGTGTTAAGTAGTATTTTAAAAGAGCGTGGACCTTAGTTCTATAGGTGGACGCCTTTTCGAGATATCGCCATAAAGGTGGACCAGGGGTGACTCTAGAATTTGTTTGTACGATATGGGTATCAAATGAAAGGTGTTAATGAGTATTTTAAAAGGGAATGGGCTTTAGTTCTATAGGTGGACGCCTTTTCGAGATATCTCCATAAAGGTGGACCAGGGGTGACTCTAGAATGCGTTTGTACAATATGGGTATCAAACGAAAGGTGTTAATGAGTATTTTAAAAGGGAGTGGTGGTAGTTGTATATGTGAAGGTGTTTTCCATATATCGACCAAAATGTGGAGCAGGGTGACCCAGAACATCATCTGTTGGATACCGCTAATTTATTTATATATATAATACCACGAACAGTATTCCTGCAAAGATTTCAAGGGTTTTTTATTTCGCCCTGCAGAACTTTTTCATTTTCTTCTATTTAATATGGTAGGTGTCACACCCATTTTACAAAGTTTTTTCTAAAATTATATTTTGCGTCAAAAAACCAATCCAATTACCATGTTTCATCTCTTTTTTCATATTTGGTACCGAATTATGGCATTTTTTCATTTTTCGTAATTTTCGATATCGGAAAAGTGGGCGTGGTCATAGTCGGATTTCTGCCATATTTTATACCAAGATAAAGTGACTTCAGATAAGTACGTGAACTAAGTTTAGTTAAGATATATCGATTTTTGCTCAAGTTATCGTGTTAACGGCCAAGCGGAAGGACAGACGTTCGACTGTGTATAAAAACTGGGCGTTGCTTCAACCGATTTCGCCCATTTTCAGTTATTGTCATAGAATCTATGTCCCTACCAAAATTTCACAAGGATTGGTAAATTTTTGTTCGACTTATGGCATTAAAAGAATTCTAGACAAATTAAATGAAAAAGGGCGGAGCCACGCCCATTTTGAAATTTTCTTTTATTTTTGTATTTTGCTGCACCATATCATTACTGGAGTTGAATGTTGACATAATTTACTTATATACTGTAAAGTAGAGATGCCACGAATAGTGAATTGGCCGAATTAATCTGTCGTTTGTTCGGAGAGGACGTGTTTTTTAATCGCGCCCTAATTATGTCTTAATAACTAATAATTTTGCAATGTTTTTATGCATGGTGCATAATAAACTGTTTGAGATATTGACTCTTATAATGTGAATAGTTCGTTGTGATCGCAGAGTGTATAGAAAAAAATAAAAACAAACAATTTTGTAATTATATCTATTCAGTTGTGCATGGATTTGTCTATTTATTTAATTAAATATGACTTGCCGTTGTGGGACGAAAGTGGAACGTGCTCAGGCCAAAGTGCAGTGCTCTAATTGTAATAAGCTTTTCCACCTGCATTGCGTTGGTATGCAACAGACTGACTTAGAGTACCTTTTGAGTTCAAATACCCAATTTCTGTGCGATGAGTGTAAAGCTGTGCGCCGTTGTTCTCTTCGGTCTCCGCTTAAAAATAATACAGCAAGTAATGAGCGCCAATGCAACCAAAACATTGACAATCAATCTCTTGCGTTGTTGATCGATGAGCTCGCTGAAGTTAAAGCTCTTAATTCTAATATTCTGTGTGTGGTTAATGCTGTGAGAGAAGATAATGAATGCCTTCGCAATAAAGTTGAGACTCTTCAAACTGAAATCATTGAATTGCGCTCTATGCTTGCTGAAAATAAATCGATTGTGTCGCACTTGCTATCTGAATTCAGTGAAGTGCGTGGTATTGTTAGTGGCCCTTTGGCCAAAGAGAAGGTTAGTGGAAAGGAAATAATTGTGTCTGATGGTAATGGTGTACTCAGTGCAGTCAATACTTCTGTTCCAACAACAAATATGCCATACGCCTTCGTTGCTGCTTTGTCAACTAGTGTAGTTACTAATACTTCCTCTTCTTATACCTCTTCTTCTGCTTCTACTGGCCAAGAGAAAATGCTGCCGTCCCCTCATGTTGCTACTCCCGCTACTGGTACTCCGACTGCGGCGCCAGTGTTTCCAGCCAATATGAGTGCAACTAATTTAGATGAACCATCTGCAGGTGCTGATAACCAAAGTGATTGGAACACTGTGCGTAAAAAAAAGAGGTCTAATAAAAGCAAAAATAAGTCCTCTGGTTCTAGTACAGCGAATTCTTCCCAAAGCGATTTAAATTCAAATCAGTTGCAAGGTTCTGGTAACAATGCTGATTCCAGGGCAAATATCAACGCTAGCCACCCAAAAAATGCAAACGCTCGGAAATTAATTAAACCCTTATTTATTGGGTCGAGCTCCAGTAATGAGTTACGAGCTGTTGTCAGAAGAAAATGGCTCCATATATCTCCCTTTTCTACTTCAGCAACAGCTGACCAGGTAAAAAAATATATTGCTAGACATACTGGTATGGAAGAAAACTCCATTATTTGCAGTAGTCTTAGCAAGAAAGGTGTGGATCCGAGCTCTTTGAGACACCTTAATTTCAAGTTGGGCGTTAATGCCAACTCATATGCGATGCTGTTGCGGCCTGAACTATGGCCTGCAAATATTGTTGTGCGCCCATTTAAATTCAAGCCAAAAAACGACGAAAACCAACCGATGTCCGACGGCAATCGGTTGGGTTAGATGGAAGAAATAATCACCTAAGATTATATATGCAGAATATGGCTGGTGTTAGAACAAAATCCCAGCTGGTGCGGCTATTTAGCTGCCATGAAGAATATGATGTTTTTGTCTTCATTGAGACGTGGCTAAATGAAAACTTTTTCAGCGAGGAATATTTTGATCCTATGTTATACAATGTTTTTCGCAAAGACAGAAATTCAAACTTTACTGGTTGTGCACGAGGTGGTGGAGTTCTCATTGCGGTACATTCCAAACATCATGCTTCTGAAATCATACTGGAAAATAATAGTTCGCTACTTGACCAGCTATGTGTATGCATTCGAGGCTCATCAGACACTGTTTTTGTTTGTACTTCGTATATACCGCCCAATAGTAGCTACGACTTATACACTGCACATGTCGATAATATTACGTCACTGGCATTGAACAAAGTTGGTGGTGATTTTAATCTGGGTAATGTTAAATGGTCACAGACTCTATCAAACTCGGCTTTAATAGCATGTGAGGTCATTGGCTCCAGTGAAATATATTTAATAGATAGTTTTTTAAGTATTGATATTAAACAAATTAATCGTTTTTCAAACAGACTAGGTCGTACTTTGGATTTGATATTTTTATCTAATAATCTAAATTTTTCACTTTTTGAATGTATTTCTCCTATTAAAAAATCCGATTTGCATCATGTTCCATTAGTTCTTGATCTTGAGTTTTATAAATTTGCCGAAGCGAGTACTACCAGCTCTAATTTTTCTTTTAATTTTAAGAGATGTGATTTTTCGAACTTGAACAATCTTTTGCTGGAAATAAATTGGGATAATTTGTTTTGCAGTCTTGATACCACTAAAAGGTTTGAGATATTTAAGTCTACTGTTCTGCAAATTTGTAGAAATGTCATTCCCTTGGCTTCCAAAAAGAAGTACAAGGTGCCCTGGCATAATAGAGCCTTGATGAAACTCCGGAATTTGAAAAATAAATTTTTCCGTAAATTTAAAAGAACTCAAAATCCAACGTTTTTCAACTTGTATAAAGAGTATGATAAGAAATTCGCGTGTCTGGATAAATTCTTACACAGAAATTATATTTTAAATTTTGAGGAAAATCTTAAATCTAACCCAAAATCATTTTGGAACTTTGTCAACTCGAAGAAATCAGTTTCGAATATTCCGTCCTCTCTTTTTCTTGCTGAAGAAGCTGTCGATACTCCGGAGGATGCTGCAAATCTTTTTGCTGAATACTTTATGAACAATTTCACTTCTGACTCTGTCAATCATGATAACATTACTTTTAATATTCAGGCTTCGATTGACTTCGGTAATGTAGTATTGTCTAAGGAAGATGTTCTTAATGGGCTTATTCGGCTTAAGACGTCGACTATTACCGATATCGATGGGTTCTCTGCAATTCTGTTTAAACAATGTGATTCCCTAGTCTATCCACTGTTGTTAATTTTTAATAATTCGTTATCTACAGGTACTTTTATTGATGCGTGGAAAGTAGCATTCATTACACCTATTTTCAAGAGCGGCAATAAAAATGATATTACTAATTATAGGCCTATTTCAAAACTGTCCACCATTGCGAAGCTCTTTGAATGTATCATCCAAGATAAATTACGTTTCTGTGTAAAGAATTTTGTGTGTCCTGAGCAGCATGGATTTTTTCCAGGACGTTCAACTGTGTCTAATCTGACTATTTTCTCGGATGACTGCCTTGCAGCTTTTCAGGCAGGATATCAGGTTGACGCTGTGTATACTGACTTTTCCAAGGCATTCGATCGGGTTTCCCATGTTATTTTGATAAAAAAGTTACCCTGTTTGGGCTTTCACTCAGTATTTTTGAGTTGGATTGAATCCTACTTATTTAAGCGTCGCTGCATGGTTGTAGTTGATGGTGTTAGGTCTCGTCCATTCCTTGCTTCCTCCGGTGTTCCACAAGGTAGTATCCTGGGTCCACTGTTTTTTGTCATGTTTATTAATGATATTCGCTCTTGCTTCTCTAAAGTAAGATTCTTGCTGTATGCAGATGACCTGAAGATATACTTGCCTATTCATAGCCTTCATGATGCGGTATTGTTGCAAGAAGCTTTGGATAAACTTAGTAACTGGTGTAATAATAATCGGTTATCACTTAACCTAAAAAAGTGCTTTCAAATAACTTTTTCGAAGCGTGTCAACTTGATTGATACCGTGTATCAAATATCAAACTCGCCCCTGTTGCGGGTTAGTGAAATTAAGGACTTGGGTGTAATATTTGACACGAAGTTTTCGTTTTCAAGTCATATTAATGTGTGCATTGCTAAGTCGTATGCCATGCTAGCTTTTGTTAGGCGTCATAGCTTGGATTTCAGTGACCCGTATACGCTAAAGCTTTTATATTCTGCGTTTGTGCGATCCAAACTTGAATACGCTTGTTTCATCTGGTCTCCGTATTATTCCTGCCATGTTGCAAGAATTGAACGAATCCAAAAAGTATTCGTACGCTTTGCATTACGCAGTCTGCGCTTCTCGGATCCTGTCCCGACTTATAAAGCTCGTTGCTTATTGATCAACTTAAAATCATTGCAGGACAGGAGGATAATTTTATCGTTGTCGTTCGTTTTCGATTTGTTACGTGGGGTTGTTGATTGCCCTGTGCTCTTGGAGAGGATTTTCATTAATATACCGGCTAGAGCTCTTCGTGCTTCTGAGTTTTTTCATATTGGTGTTCTCAGGGCTCTTTATGCGCGGAATGCTCCAATTACTAGAGCCTTAATTGAGTTCAATAGAATTTCTAAATTTTGTGAGATAGATTTTTCTTGTTCGGAAGATGGCTTTCTGAGTATTTTAAATACTTTTTATAAGTAAGGTAATTTATATTATTATACATTATTAACTACTTTACACTTTTATAATTAGCCTATAAGATTCTTTTTTAATTGGCTTAAATAAATAAATAAATAAATAAATAAATAAATAATACCGAATATTCGGCAACGCTGTCGGCCGAAGCTCGGAATATTCGGCTCGAAATACATGCTTGTCGGGGCTTGTTAGCTGGATTAAGACAAGTGGACACCTGTTTTCCTGCTTGTACATAACAGATCATGAAACTTTAATAAATCTGACAATGGGAACTATTGGAACAATATATCAAACTCCTCAAACCATTCGAAGAGATTACAAAAATAACGAGCTCAGGTATCTGTTGCATCTATGGTGATTCCACATGCAGTAAATTTATTAAAATATCTGGGAAAAGCTGAGACAGCTGAGAAAGTACCAAATTTAGTAACAATGAGATCTTCACTGCAAGGCGAGTTTGAAAGGCGATTCAGCTTCGATGAAAAAAACAAATATATGGTTGCTGCTTTTTTGGATGCTCGCTTCAAACCGTGTTTCCTAAGATTGGTTCAAGCAGAAAGAGCAAGACAAAAAATTCTTCTAGAAGCTCTGAAAATAGTACCGATGACGATTCTTCTCCAATTTGTAAGAAAATAAACCTGAATGAAAATGATAGGACTACTGAAATACACGACAGTTTCTGGAACTGCTTTGAGGAAGTCGCTACAGATAATATGCGAAATGCTAATGATGAGGAGGACGTGGATAAGAATGATGTGGCAAAGTTTAAAAGTTTGCTAAAGTTTATCTTTCTTCTCCTGGAAGTAGCGTGTATAGTGAGACCTTACGATGAAAAGCATAATCGTTTACTACCCAAAAATGATGAAAAGCTTATTTTTGTCTAACATAACTTACCACTGATCAATTTTAAATACTAAAGTGTTGTAATTAGAAATAAGTACATAATTTTGAGTAATATAGCGTCTTTTTTACATGATATGGTATTCGGTATTCGGCCGAATCCGTTTTTGGTAATGAATTATCGCACTTTCGATTTTTCGAAATTTTCGATATCGAAAAAGTGGGCGTGGTTATAGTCCGATATCGTTCGTTTTAAATAGCGATCTGAGATGAGTGCCCAGGAACCTACATACCAAATTTCATCAAGATACCTCAAAATTTACTCAAGTTATCGTGTTAACGAACGGACGGACGGACATGGCTCAATCAAATTTTTTTCGATACTGATGATTTTGATATATATCTATCTCGATTCCTTTATACCTGTACAACCAAAAGTTATCCAATCAAAGTTAATATACTCTGTGAGCTCTGCTCAACTGAGTATAAAAAGTTTATGAATAGTACAAGCATAGTATTTGTTTGAATTCATTACGATTAGCAAATATATCTAAATGTATTACTCTACATAGCAAGTTAAACTCAGTTAATATTCTGATAATAGGTTCATTCTGAGCATACTTTGTTTTGCAAAGGTCAACTGCAAATAAATCATTATGACGCAGACATCGTGTTGGAACATTAAGTCTTATGTAATGTAATAAATATGGACAGTCTATAGCCCCATTTACGACATCATGTAGAAATACTAAACCGGAAATCAGTCTTCTACTGGCAAGAGTATGCAAACTAATCAATTTGCAATGAGAAACATAAGATGGAATAGGTAAATCAAACTTAAAACCGGACAAGGCGAATTTTAAAAACTTTTTTGAACCTTTTCAATTCTATTAGTATGTACTTCATAAAACGGATTCCAGATTATGAAAGCATATTCCAATTTAGATTTTACAAATGTATTATAAAGTAATTTTTTAGTGTATGGATCCTTAAATTCAGAGCTATTGCCCCGAATAAACCCTAACGAGGAATACGCCTTAGGTATGACATAATTCAAATGTTCAGTAAATGTAAAATTTGAGTCAAATACAACACCAAGGTCTTTGATTTTTTTTACTGGATCTAAGGACAGTATCAGAAATAGAATACGAAGTGTGAAGTGGTGATCTAATTTTACAGAAGGTAACCGAACAACATTTATCAATATTAATAGATAGTTAGAAACTCAGTCCTATTCTGCATTTCGACTTGGATTGGAATTTTTTCGATTTGACAATTTTGGTATTCTGTGTTCCAATCTCTTTCGATCCAACTTCGAATCGTTTGATTTTTTGTATTCTGCATTTCGATCGTAGTTCCGTTTTTCTAAGTTGCAAATTAGTTGGCGGAAAAATATTTTCTTTTTATTTTTTTATTAATTTATAACAGAATTTTAACTAAAATGTAAGTAAAACTTGTTAAGAAACGTAGAAGTCATTGCTCGTTTTTAACAATTGTAGTCACTACACGCTGTTTATTGGACTGTGGGCACTCCATGGATTACTCTGATGTAATGCGGAGCTGGAGTATATGGTCCAGTCCTAGGACATCGCAATGTTAATTGGACCATATTTTTTGTATGAATTGTGGTTAATTTTGGAGCACTCGGTTGGTCCATAGCGAGTACTCCATACATGCATGCATGCATGGAGTACTTGCGATTTGTGCAGGGTTCTTACAATTAGTCACTCATCTCAAATGGATTACACAAATCTCGCAATATTTGCCTTTCCATTCTCGCCTGGCAATTTTTGTATGCGTTGCTTTCCAACTCCATAAATAAAGCCGCGGCTATTGATTCCATTATAACAGAGAGCTATAATTTGTCTGTTCGTTGGGTCCACACCCTCGACGAAAAAAATTCTGAAAATTCAGGAAAACTTTTGAGCTATCTCTAACTTGCACATAATTATACTAAAATTTATTGGGCTACAAAACTGCATACTCAAAAATTTTCTAGAAATTCTAAAAAAAAGTTTAAAAATTTTGATGGTCATTTTTGAAATTTTGATTAATTCTCTTTACCTTTGAATAACCTTTGACATTTTTTTGAATGTAGTTTCTTTTAGGGAATTTGCGATATTTTAAATGAAAATTATCAATTAAGCTGTGAGCCACTGCATTTGAGTTTTTTTCAGCATAAACCAAGTGTGTATTTATTTTGTTGAGTAACTGTATATTCGATTCGAATTTGCAACAATTCGAGGTGAGCAACCATTTGTCACGTTCACGTGTCATATTTTTGTTTTCTTTTCTTTGTACTTTTTTTAAATTGGCATATATGAAGCTTGGACTCTTGTGTTTTGTTTGTGTACCTATCTTACTTTCAGACTTGTGCAATGCCGTAACCATGCAAGGTACTGAGATGTGAATAACATGTCAACGATATCCGGAAGAGCGAGATATACTTTGTAGCATTCGTAATATGTATAGACTTATATACAAAAAATCCACATACATACATAGTAAAGATTTGATATTTTAACTATATATCTTATTCATTTGAATATATATATTAGAGCGGGTTAAATTGTATGGATGTATTTTTTTCATCAAGAGTATAGCAAAAACATAATCTACAGATGATTCTAAGAAAAATTGTTGAAGACACCATAGCTGTAAGTCCGATTTCGAGTCCCCGACTTTTGCAAAATAGATATTTTGCCATATGAATGTAGGGTTCGGCAAAAAAATCTGCATAGCTTCTGATAGAATTATAGCAAAAATATCATATTGGGCTTACTTTAAAGGTATTTTACATACATTTTCAGCATCTGTATTAATATCTATAGTCTTTTTGAATTTTTGTAGAGATATCAGGCTTCAGTTATGAGAAATTAGCCCAAAATGAACTTTTAACTACTATATTATCATTTTTAACAAATTTCTTATGGAAAACTTTTTTTCCAAAATAAAAAAATTAAATTAAAAATAAATAAATAAAATTAAAATAAGTTCAGAATATTTCCAACAACTTTCATTCAGACAGCTTTTCTTTTTTCGAATTCGTTTTAGTAGAAACAAATTTTCAAAGAAAACCTATATTTTCATGTAATAAGCAAAAAAACACAATTTTTATAATTTCAATGTAATTTATTTAAAAAATAATTTTTTACTTAGAATTGACCATTTTAGCGTATTTTTCAAAATAAAAGTAATGTTATGTTATTACTTTTTTAAAATCTTTTTTGCTCTCCATTTGTGATTTAATGAGAAATTTCATACAAATATGGTAAAAGAACCCCATTTAGTTGTTCTAAAAGAGCCTAATGCTGAATTACTACTTGGATATGTTAATTTGGGTGAAGAAGAAAATGCAAAACACAAATTAAAAAAATTAAATGAATTCTTCAATAGCAAAAAATTTTTCTTCAACGCATTCCTTATAACAAAGGCAACCGAATTTTGTTACGATAGGTTCAACGATTTTTGATTTATGATTAATATATTTGTAAAATTTATTTTATCACAAATGGGCAGTGCCACGCCTATTTAAAAAAAAATCTTTTCAAATTTTTATCAAGAGTCTCAATATCAGCCCACACGTCAACATTCTAGGTGTATTATTTACTAAATTATCAGGTTTTTTGTGTTTTCCAAAATGTTATATATATAAAAAGTGGGCGTGGTTATCATCCGATTTCGCTCAATTTGAATACCAATCCATTCTGGGTCCAGATAAGCTCGTGTACCAAATTTGGTGAATATACCTCAATATTTACTCAAGTTATCGTGTTAACGGACAGACGGACGGACGGACATTGCTCAATAAAATTTTTCTTCGACGCATCTCGATTCCTTTATACCTGTACAACCAACCGTTATCCAATCAAAGTTACGATAGCGTGCTTTGCACACAGAGTATAAAAAGTAAACATACGCGCATATGTTGTATATAGGCCTTTCACAAGGTCTTCTATTTATTCATCGTATGCGCTATTTTTTTAACCAACTTTTTAATGGAAACTATGGACAAACCAAAAACTTGGGTTTAAAGGAAATACGCACTACACTCTTGTGAATTGCTCAATGGACTAAAATGGGGTGGCTGAAATAACTAAATGGGTCAACAACCTGACGTTTTCTTAATTTCAAAAATAGTTTCAGAAAGATTTATTTTAAACTTTCGTTAAAATCTTTTGAAAAAAAAAATGTATCGACTTATATACCGAAAACTAGGTAAACCACTTTGAACAACGTTAAGAAGAAATATTAAATTTTTACAAGTTGTTATTTAGAATTTTAGGAAACTTTTAAAAACCCTACTCGTCTTTTTGAATTTTTTCTACCTTTTTTGCTATGTATACTGAATTTCTATTACGAAGATTTTTTGAATTAAGTTTGAAACCAACTCGAGATGTGTTTATAAGTCTTTTTTTGCAAACTTTTTTTATGTAGGTTTTGGAAACATTTTTAAAAATTTCCCAAACTCTTTTGAAGTAAAAAAAGTAAATTTGTGTAATGAATGTATATGTAATAAATTTCGAAAATGTAAAAAAAATATGCTTTTGTGTAAAGGAAAGTAAGGTAAACCAATGTCAAAAAAAGTAAGAAATCGCTTATAGTTTTCTTTATAAAGCTCATTATGAAAAGCAAGTGCAATAAATTGTATAGCGAAAACTATATACATAAATCAATTTCGAAAACCTTTTTTGTGTAAACTTAAAAGAACTAGGTAGGTAGGTGTTTCAGGAAAGCTTTTTCAAATTTCGGTAACTTTCCAAGCCAATTTCGAAATCAATGGAGACATTGTAAAAGTCGAGTTTTATAAATCTTCGTGAAAATTTATTAGCCCTTATTCAGAATTCCAGGAAACTTTTTTAAAACCTCTTCGAATTTTTGAATTTTTTCGAGCATAAAAAAATAGTACTGGTTTTTTAGAACGAAGAATATGTAAACCAATTTCGCAACCAATTCGAGAAGTTTGCAAGTAATCAAACAAATCACTAAATTTGCATAACGCAAACTATGAAGCCATTTCTGAAAAGCAAACTAATAATTAAACCAATGTCAAAAAAGTTTTTGAAATCGGCTACATAGTTGTCATTCTGAAATTTATTCCTTTTTCTTAGTTTCGAAGAAGTTTTTCAAAACTCTAAATACAAATTTTTTAGAAAACTTCTCGTATTTTTTCGAAGTAAACCTGCTTAGTTTTCGTTATAAAACTCTAAGTGAAAAATAGAAATCCTTCATAAGTGGACTGCTTTTTCGAAATCGGTGTTGCTATTCAGCACCGCCCGGAAAATATAAAAGTGCCGTTCAAGGTAACAATTCATCATTTGGCATTTATTTCATTTCATTCAAGTATATCCAGTACATGTATGGGGTTTATTAAATTCAATTACACCCCTTGATTTTTATACATATATTAGTTGGCAGTACAAAAAATTAAATAACACAACGTAATTATAATAATAATAATAAAAAAAGATGTCTTCACAAGTAAAATAATCTATCAGAAAGCTCCTCCGATGTCGCTCTACGTATACTCTGCCCAATTAGGTAAGCCATCTTGTGTGCATATTGACAACATGCTGGTATACGTATAGTACCGGGCCAATTATAATACATAAAGCACAATTTATAGGTCAGTCTTTGTATGATATCTGGACTATATTTGGCATCATCGCGTAGCACTATATAATGTGACGGAGTAACAGTGCCTTGCCGTACAGTTTGTGAGACCAAAAAGAAATCGTACATTTTTGCGCGTGTAATACACTGATCTACGACAGTGCCTGGTGGTGGATTATCAACACCCGAACCATTTGTTGAAAAATAACGTGTATTTATACGTTTTTGTACAACAATAAAAGTTATTTTTACGATATAATCCGAAAAGGCACGTTTACATGCTGCCTCCAATTGTGGTATCTCGTGACCAGAACAAAGTGGCAGCTGACCATCACCAACACCATCACGATATATAATAATATTATCCGGAAATTTACCATTTTCACGGTGAAAACGTGTCACCGCAGCTGTAAATGATGAACATAGACCATTTACAATTTCTTCACGTTTACCTTGTATGACAGCTTTGCTATACCATTTGGTATAATTAGAATTTAAAGAAGCAACAAATGCGGCAACAGAATTTCCTTTTTGTGCAGCATCATGATACGAATCAATACCACAAATCATAACATTTTTAAATGGTATTTTTACAGCCCACAATGAACCACCTAATTTACAGTTCATTTGTAACATAATCTTTTGTACAATTGAACGATTTTTTGCTTCATTCATTAGTGTGCGCGAATTGATCACCTGTGACGGAATGGGTATTTCTGCACAACATACTTTTTTGATAGCTGCATAACGATCATCACGATTTGTTGGACTTATACAAACAACAATTTGTGATTGCCCATCAATATTGGTGCGTAAAGCTTTTACAAATGTATCCACGCGATCATTTTCTAATGTAATCATGCGCGGTTTATCGACGCGTATTCCCAATGGACGCGAATTACGATCGACATGTTCGTAAAAATTTTTTGCGCATCGAGTATCTTGTTTACAATGTATTAATATCCAATTTGTTAGATGCACCACTTCCAACACTTCATTGTTGCAAACATATTTGGAAAAATCAGCATTTATACCGGCTGAAAATTGTTTCTTTGCGAATAAGATTTGTTCCTCTTCGAATTGGCGGCCATTCAAGCTTTCATGCGAATTCTTAACAGTTAAACCCCAACTTTCTAGTATATTTTGAGCTTCTGGACATTTTTTCAAATTGATGAAGAACTTCTCCAATGCGTGTAAACGTTGATTTGGTGAGACTCGCGTAAATGTGGCAATTTCACGCATTAACTTATAATCAGAACGTATGTCATCACGCAAGCCAGTCAAATAGCATAATTCTGGTATCAAACATACAACCAAGTCGTCAGCTGCTTGCTTATCAGCAGTTTTTTGTTTCTTGATGCTAATCAAAAGTGGTTGAGTTTCATCTTTAATTAATATATTGTGACTTGTACGATAGTAATCAATATAGGATAATTCAGCTTGTTTTGTTTGAAATGTTGCTTTTGGATTCTTCTCGAAACAAATATCATCAATGCGATAAGTACGATTATTGTAGCGTGTTATAACAACAGAACCCAATAAATATTTTTTAGCATTTTCTTGAAATAATTTCGGATTGGAACGATAAATCTCCACTAATGTTTCCAGTACAGTTTTTTGGCATAACAACCGATGTGACACATCGCAACACAACATCAGTCCTCCCTCGTACTCATCAATTGCGGTTACATAACCAGGCCATACTTCCAATTTTGCTTGTGGTATAATTTTCGGTGCTGTGGGATCAAATTGCTTACGATCGAAACGTACATAATTCAAAGTTTTCATAACTCTATCGAATAGCACATTGTAAAGATGTATGCAATTTTTGAGCGCCTCCTTGCGTTTAAATAGAATACGAATTTCAATATCAAAGTTATCTGCTACACTTTTTGATATATATGTTGTTAGCTTATCTTTCAATAAAATAGGCAAATAAAGGGTTACACCATCAAATGTTTTTGTACCACCAAACTTATCACGATGCTCATTTAGATATTTCATACGTAAGCTAAGCGAATCTACAGGGGGATAGAAACGCACTTCATACACGTATACACCTTTCTCGGGATCTGATGCTATACGTATGTAGTTGCAAGCCAAACGCACCGGATTTCCTTTACATCCATGTTTATTTTCCGGATTATAGATATCAGTTGGCGCTGCCTCTTCTCGAAAATGTTCCAATTGTTGTTCTTGTGAGGCTTGTGCTGCAGTCACTGCCGCTACTGCTGCTACGGCAGCTGCTGGCAGTGATGCCGGTTTTTGTACAATAATTGGTTTGGTATGCAATTCAGGTAGCGGTGTCGGTTCTTCACCCAATAATAAATTTTTGAACACACTGGCGCGCCCTCGACCACCAAACAAGGAAGTTTTGTTCGAATCAGTTGTCGAAGTTATATTACTTTGATCTTCGGATGAACGTCCCTCAAGTGTCATGTTGGAGCATGATGATACCAAATCGTCTAAGAGCTTACCACGTCCAATTCTACGATATTCGCCGCCAGAGTTCAGACTTTTGCTGCCTAAGCCACTGTCTTTAGCAGATGACGATTCGCCATCAGTGGAATCTTTATCTGCTTTAAATGCGAAAAGAAGTCCGCGTCCTCGTGCTGCCATAGCTGCGTAAGAGAAATGAGAAAAAAGTACGTGCTTTCATTTATCTACATTTACTAAGAAGAATGTATGTATTTGGGTGTGTCGGTATCTATCTATGTATATAAGTCGCTTAGAGGCTCCGAAACTAGTACGTTGATTTTGTTCAAGTTTTCAGCAAAGCTTCATACCAATATACATCTTTTTTATATGGGAAGTTGTGATTAGTTTCTACAAATTGGAAGGGAAATGGTGAGAGCGAGTTGTTGTTATTGTCTTAGTCAAGACAACACTCCTCCAAGGTGTAGGAAAGCGTAGCGGTAATATGGTACGAATCCACCTTTAACGGGGATGATTTGTTTGACCCCTCGTACCGTCGGGGAAATGGATTATAGGCGCCTCTTACGACTGGCATGTCTCCTGAGAGAATATTTTAAGCCTCTTGGGCCGACGGGGCGTACAGTTCTATGCTTTCAAACAAGTGTTGCCATGATGGGTTTGAGCCTTATAGCAACTGTCTTTCTCTCAGCTTGTTCTTTTACATACACCACTTTATGTCCCAGGACCCAGCCAAACGTATGGTGCTACTTGCACTAGAATACTATAGGGGATCTAATTTTCACTGGAGAAATAATCTCGTTATGGGCCCATCACTGCACACATGCTCATTACAAAAACATCGGCCTGGAAAATGCCCCGGAACTGCTCTAGCGTTATTGACATGTTGGCCCCCACTGCTGTCTTCGAGCGTCTGTACACCATATGACTGTGTGTCTGGTCTTTCGACTCTGCAAGGGTCCCACGTTGCTTTGTATATTTGCATCTTTGGGAAGCTGCCTCTGGGAATGATTTAGAAGGTTCAATGTGGTCATACTAAATCATCCCCGAGATGGTTAAAGTGTTTGTTACCTGGACGTACATGGTCTGTATTCGGCAAAAGCATTCGGGGAGGGTCTCTGTTGCTAAATTAGTAAAATACCATTTTCCGCTCTTTGAATTTCTGTGGTCATTTGATATAGGGCATTGTCTGTGGACTTAGATGAAGATGTTTTTCCTTAGTGTTTGAATTGATCTAGATATTGGTTTATGATTTTCTACATTCCTTTAGGAACAAATGATGCTAAACAGATCGGCCTGGAAGACTTCCACATACAGTAGTAATTTTTTTGATAGCTTGGGTAGAAGTTCCACGTTCTCTTCTCCACATAATCGGAATATAGGCCAGCGCGAGGTTATACCTGTCCTCGTTGAGTTAACAGTTAGACTATCCTTCATAATTTTTTAGTTTTAGGATCAACGCCGTTCTCTCACCAAGATTTGATGGGCGGGTAAATTTTAATATAGAAATCTTTTAGTAGCTATATCTTATAACTTTAAACGAGCAATTCTTGTTTGTTTGTATAGCCGAACGATCTCGGGAACGGCTCAATCGATTTAAGTGAAATTTGGCACAGAGATAATGTATCACCTTCTAAGACTTTCTACATTGGTGTTGCTACTCAGAATATTTCACAAGGTTGCCACCTAGTCGAAAGTAAAAAAAAATTGCATGAGATAGCCGATATGGGTATCAAACGAAAGGTATTTCACTCCGCATTACAATAGGGACATTTTTGAGTAGGGTTACCATTTAGGGTTGCCACCTATTCAAAATTAAAAAAATTGCATGAGATATGCCGATATGGATATCAAACGAAAGGTATTTCACTCCGCATTACAATAGGGAAATTTTTGAGTAGGGTTACGAATTAGGGTTGCCACCTATACGAAATTAAAAAAAATTGCATTAAATATGCCGATATGGGTATCAAACGAAAGTTATTTCACTCCGCATTACAACAGGGACATTTTTGAGTGGGGTTGCCATTTAGGGTTGCCACCTACTCGAAATTAAAAAAAAATTTAAGAGATTAAAAAAAAATTGCATTAAATATGCCGATATGGGTATCAAACGAAAGTTATTTCACTCCGCATTACAATAGCGTAATTTTTGAGTAGGGTTGCCATTTAGGCTAGCCACCTATTAGTGTTTGATATGTTGTTGAAATCTATTTTTAAGGAAATCAAATATTGGTAAGTAAAAATATATAATATATGTGCATATAAAAAAAGTAGAGTTTGATTAATGATGACATGTAGAACAAAGTAAGTTATGCGGCATACTCGAAGATTGCCGAGCAAAGGTCGGTCGCCCAGGTACTTTTACTTACCTCGTAAGAAATTTAGTCCGTTTAGGTATAAAACTACTCTTATAAAAATGACTGTGCGCAGCTTAATTAGAAGTACACCTGAAAATATTGAAGAAATAAAATAATTAAAAAATGTCAAGTTAATCGGTTTTATTGAAAACAATACTTCTATTAAGTAATAATAATACTAAAGGCTAGAAAATAATTAGGTAGGTCCTAGGTACTAGTCATCACACTCCTCATCAATCTACGGCGTATATAAGACAAATAAATAAATTTTCACCGGGTTCTGAACTATATTTCAAGTTTCAAGCTTATCGGGAAAAATCTCAATTACAAAATTCGTAAACAACGCTCGCTGCACAGAGTCAAGCTAAATAAACCCGTTTAAAAACGAAACCTTTATAAACAGGGCTGTTCAAAATTTTTATATTGAAGTGCAAATCACAGTACACTTACAACAATATATGTACACTCCCCTCAAACATTTTTGGAGCCCTCAACTGAAAGTTTTTAAATAAAAAAATCAATCAGCCCTATTCTGCATTTCGACCTTCGATTGGAATTTTTTCGATTTGGCAATTTTGGTATTCTGTGTTCCAATCTGTTTCGATTCAACTTCGAATCGTTGGATTTTGTGTATTCTGCATATCGATCGTAGTTCCGTTTTTCTAAGTTGCAAATTTGTTGGCGGAAAAATATGTTCTTTTTATTTTTTTATTAATTTATAACAGAATTTTAACAAAAATGTAAATAAAACTTTTTAAGAAACGTAAAAGGCTTGGGTCCAGTTATATGCCAAAGCAAGCTGCCGGAGTAGAGGAAGGTGAAGCGAAAACGTAAACAATCCTTGCGGAAAGAGTAAATAAATCTTTATAAAGTATTTTAGGCCAGTGCAATGAAATTAGCATCCATAAAATTCAGAAAATGTCAACTATATTCGTGCAGGAATCCGTTTTAACAAAACTTGGTGGCCACGGCAGGGAATTGGCCAAAAGAACGACAAAAGCACACTTAAAATTATGAAAGCACTTCGCTCAAAAAAATATAACACTGCGGCAATATATTCTATTGCTTTTTTTTTTGTACAAAATGGCGCGGATAATAAAATATAAACGTTTTTCAGTGTTTTTTTACAAATTTTCTTTAATTTATTTTGTTCCAAAGTTCACACGATCCGTACAAACAGCTGATTTGGAAAAATCATTTGCTCTTCCTCTTCTCGTTACAATTCCGTCGTAATGCAGAATACCCAACTTCGATTAAAGCGGAGCGTAGAACGGGAACGTAATTAAAATGCAGAATAGGAGTGAATTTGTTAGTGTAAATTTCATATGGAAGTGCTTTTTATTTGCCCTTCATATGAAATTCAGGCACTTTCATATGAGTCAAATTTACGTATATGTATGTATGCGAGGGCATATGGTAGTGCTATGAACATTTTTTTTTTATGTTCAAAGTGTGAATTTGTATCTGTGCCTTTTCTTCAGGGCAAAACAAAAACAAAAGTGCTAGAAGTGTATAGGGATTGAGCAGCTCTGATAATTTAACATCTAGCAATAAATCAGAAGAGATACTTAAAAATATATTTATATTAAGCGGTAGAATGTATTTTCGAATATTCACGAATTTTGATGCAGAAGTGAACATTGACACAATCACGCAAGTGGTTGGAGTTTGTTGGAACTTATTTCGAACTGCCCGTTTACATGCCAAATTTCTAAAACATATAGGAAAAATACATGCTAAAATATTTTTTTTACTAATTATTTTAAAATGCATTTTTGGATTGAAAAATGTGGGAAAAGTCAAACGAGTTAGAAAAGTATTATACTACCAAAGTCTTCTATGCACGATGATGCATCAGCAATCTTATGTGACGTCATTTATCCATGGAGGATAATAGTTGGTAAAAACAAGCAAAATATGGCCCGGCCAGTTCATCTGGATGGGAACTTTAATGTGATCTGCTAGGAATAGGAAACATGATCCTATTATCCGCTCTAACTCCAAGGGATTCAATCTGCCTAATAACACATTTAACGTACAAAATGCTGAAGCTGTCACACCATCTCTTTGTTGATAAAACAGCTAAATAGATTGTGGATTGCACTGCGACAATTGATCCCATAGCTCTGATTTCTTTTACAACGCGTCTATAACCCGACCTCCCCCAGTAGAGGTCGAGCACAACTTTATAACACCACTAGAGGAGCTGCAGTTTTCAAGATTTTCCTCTCATTTGGCTCTTGTGTTTTAGTTTACAAGCCGCCTGATACACCTATTGTGGTCGCTTATTTGGGGGTCTTCTGTAGCCTGTTTATTTATATTTGTTTTATGTATCCTGTATATTTACAAACCGATGTACAAATTATATTGAAAGATATGCAGTATAAAGCTATTATACAGTTTATTTAGCCTTTGATCAATGATCTTACGGACTAAGTACAAACATATTAAAACTAAGTAATTATTTTAAAAGGCTTATAATTTCCATAGAAACAAATTGCAATTGCAAATTTTATTAATATGTTAAATTAGTGGATGACTTGGAAGCATCTCTCGACAAGCAGAATACTCTGTGAGAGCAAAAAGAGCGCGGAAAAAAGGGAATTAGCCGGAATGAGGACTGCAGCGAATGGATTCAAGCTGATGCGTAGCGCAACGCCTTTACGGAGTTGCCATCACAATTAAAAGCTTATTCAGACCAATTATCAACTTCGCCTACGCAAGGCGAATCCAGTTAAAATATGAATGTATCATACACAACTTTAGCAGGCGAAGCCTTGCCGACCACAACATCTTCACGGAAAGAGGGGTGGGACGGCCCAGAAGATTCAACGAGGGCAGAGTAAGAACGCGCGTAAATTGTGTACAAATAGCCTTCCCAAAGGTATTTCCCTGGATTCCAAAACCCGGCCAAGTCTTGGGTTATTCACCAGGTCTAGGATATACAACTGAGATGAAACAGGTACTCCAGTATATATATATATATATATATAAGGCAGATTAAAATCACCGAAGACAAGGATATCTCGTGGCAACCCTGGTGTGTGAAAGCTAAAGTAATTTGTGCTCCTCTTTAAATTTTCAAATTCATTGTTTATTGTGAGTCTTTAATTCTTACAACCTGCTTCTAAACATTAACAAACGTGACATTTTTTTGCCACCTTCATCAACTGTGTATCTTCCCGCCAAAAGTTTTATAGTCACTAAAGTTTGTTTGTGCTTCAAGCTTTATTTTGTGGTTTGCGTCTATGCTAAATTGAAGCCTGCGTCATAATAATCTAAGCTGCGTTAGAACTGCCACCCAGTTTCTTCGAGCATTATTTTTGGCCCGTTTTTTTTTTTCGAACACCATGGATCCAGTCAATGGTAAGCGTCGTGGTGACGACCTTAATAACGAGGTTGATAGCGCCAAAAAGGTGCAACGGATCAGCGGCTTCTCTCCTAGTTTAATGCAAAGCATGGATCAGCGATTTGCTAAGTTCAACGATCTGATTGCTAAGCAAATTTTGGACTCGGAAAAAAGGCTCATTGAATTCGTATGCAAAAAACTAGAAGACAAATTTGTGGTGCTGAAGAAAGAGGTCAGTGAGCTTAATGCAAGAGTTACTCAGCTAGAGAGCGTGTTCGAGCGCGTTGGTTATCTCGAAGAGGAAGTAAAAACGCTCAAAAACAATGCGTCAAGCAAGAGAGCCATATTGCCGAAAGTGAAGTCCGTGTACACGGAATTCCCTTAAAGAAAGGAGAAATCTTAACAAGTGTCTTTCATCGCCTCTGTTCCACTCTCAGATTGCAACCATTTCCTATAATGAGCATTTTTCGGCTACGGAAACTAGACAACAGCGTGACAGATCCGGCCGTAATAATCAAATTTCAGTCGCCGACAGACAGAAACAAATTGGTAAAAAGTATAGGCACCTTTAGGCGCCAAAACAATCCAAACATCAAGGGTCTGCAATTAGTTCATGTGGGCATAAATTCAAATGCTCCGATTTATGTAAATGCTTCGCTGTCCAGGCAAAACTATGCGATCTTCAAGGCAGCGATCCGTCTAAAGAAGAAAAGGAAGGTAGTAGCGGTTTTTTCTAAGAAGGGTCTGGTACATATCATTTATTTATTTATTATTACGGTCTTTAAGACCTAGTTTAGGTTAAAATAAGAGATTACCATAAATACTCAAGTTACATTTAGTGACGTACAATATAAAAACAGTTTTTCTTTGAACTTACTAATATTTTCACAGTCTTTCAAATCAGAAGGTAACTCATTGTACATTTTATACCCTAAATATTCAAGAGACCAACGCCAGCCCTGAAGCAATACATAGCGAATTAAGATCAATAACGAATTAAGATCAATAAATTAATTTCTATGTATGGTATATTACTTAAGTTCTTGCGTCTCTTCGTTTCCGTCTTTATCTCGCCCTATCATACTTGTAAACATTAATTTATGTTGTCTTCATTGTTACGAATCGCAGAGCATTCTTTATATCCCATAGATAGTGATGGTCCTAGACTATAGGTTGTCTAGTTCAAAAGACTGCTTACATACACTGTAGCGCGTATTCAGCAAACGTACTAAAGGGCTCAAAGTCATCCATCTCAATGCGCAAAGCCTATATAAAAAGCTGGATGAATTGAGATTCATATCTGAAGGTTCTGATATAGATGTTATATGTATTTCCGAAACCTGGTTTTCTTCATGTCACAAAAATGATTTGGTGCAACTAAATGGATATCAACTTTTCAGGGCTGATAGACGTGGTCATGGTGGTGGTGTTGCTATATATGTTAAAAGTAGTTTATCCTGTAAACTTTGCTCCAGGGCTAGTCCAAGTGATTCTGTCGAATATGTGTTCGTAGACGTGTTCTCTGTAAATAATGAAAGGCTTCTTATCGGCTGTGCATACAGACCTAATCGTGGAGTTAACTTCTCTGGCTTTATTGAATTTCTCGAGCCTCTACTTATAATCATCGCTGGGGATTTCAACTCCAACCTTCTCGTCGACTCAACTCTAAAGCTAAGTATGGAGACTCTTGGACTTTTTCCAACCAATTTAACTTCACCTACACACTTTACTGACTCAAATTCTTCTTTGCTGGATTTATTTTTTGTGAATGATCAATTGTCTGCATCTTGATTTTCAAAACACGATCTGATATTTCTTAGTTACAACTTTCAAACGTCACACATCCAATGTTCCTTTACGTATCGTGATTTTAGAAGCATAGATTACAGTTCCCTTAATGCAGCGGTGGAGTCGGTCGAATGGAGCTTGATTCGTACGCTGACATCGGTCGATAATCAGGCATCATTCCTACAGAACCATATTATTAGGCTTTTCGACAACCATGTGCCAGTGAAACTCAAAGCTGCTACACACAATAATACCCCTTGGTTTAGTGCCAATCTAAAACACTTAATTCACCAGCGTAACCTTGCTTGGAAAAGATACAAAACCCTGGAGGCTCACAACTGCTTCAAAGCAGCTAGGATCGCTGCAAACAAAGCCATTAGGTCAGCTAAGCAGAAATTTTATAATAACAAGTATAGTGCTGCTTTGAGTTCGAAGGAAACCTGGAAGTCGATTAAAGTAATTGGTATCGGAAAATCCAAATGTGATATTTCTGTCCTCCCTGATGTAGACATTAACGAGATAAATATAAATTTTGTAAATCTGCCAATCTCAACTGACAATATATGTGCTGACAATTATTGTATTCGCGCTAATGTTGATTTTGGTCCTCTTGAGTTTGCTAGTGTCGATGATTGTGATGTCGTTCAAGCCATTCTTTAAGTAAAGTCTAATGCTATGGGGTTCGATGGTATATGTCCGAAATTTTTAAAAATAATTCTTCCTAAAATCCTTCCCCACTTAACCTACTTGGTTAACTCTGTGCTGACGTCCTGTATATTTCCAAAATGTTGGAAAGTTGCTAAGGTAATCCCAATCCCCAAGCAAACCAAGGAGTATAGACCTATAGCTATTCTGCCTTTCCTTTCCAAGGTCGTCGAACGAATTTTGCACTGCCAGATAAATACTTATGTGCAGGATAATAACTTACTCACAGATTCCCAGTCTGGATTCAGGTCAAATCGTAGCTGTAAAACGGCGCTCCTATCGGTGATAGAGGATATTCAAGAACAAGTTGACAACAATTTTACTGCTTTCCTAACTCATCTCGACCATTCAAAAGCGTTTGACTCGGTCGACCACACCGTTCTCTGCAAGAAGCTGGACAACCTATTTAATTTCTCCAAGTGTGCAACAGCCCTAATCAGATCGTATTTGGCTGACCGAACTCAGGCAGTAAGTGTTGGTAGCAGAAAGTCTGACTTCGTCAGTGTTTTAAGAGGCGTCCCACAAGGCTCAATCCTTGGTCCCCTGTTATTTGTTTTGTATATAAACGATTTGCCTGGTGTTCTCAAGTATTGTAATATTCACATTTATGCTGACGACGTACAATTGTATATGTGCTGTCCTAGTGATCGTACCAGTTCGTGTATTAATAACTTAAATTACGATTTGTGTCAAATTGGTACGTGGGCTTCTATGAACGGCTTATGTCTTAACCCTAATGAGTCGAAATGTATAGTCTTTCATAGAAGGTCACTAGATAAAAGTGGATTGGAAAATTTAATTTTAGACAACACTATTATAGAATACGTCGACACGGCAAAAAATCTAGGTGTAGTTTTTAACAAAACCTTGACATGGAAAGATCACATCTTCCGCACAGTGGGAAAAGTGTATGGGATGCTTCGTACACTCTGGCTTACACAATATTTTACTCCGTTACATATTCATCTACTAATAGCAAAAGCGTACTTAATACCTACGCTCCTTTATGGTTGTGAGATTTACTCTAATTGTGATTATGTATGTAATAGGAAACTTAACAACATTGCTAGGTACGTCTATGGGTTGAAAAGACTTGACCACGTTTCTCATCACGCTTACAGGTTGCTAAACATTTCTTTCGATAACCGTATTAAACTTAAAACGCTCACTACGCTACATAAATTAATATGAAGGGGATTAACTTGCGTTCGTGCCGAACAGACGTGTTTTATCTCGCTCTCTGTTTTTTATTCTTTTTGTCCAGTTTTTATTTATTTATTTTACCTATTACGATATCTGGTGTAATGGATAAGTATTGTGCCAAGTGCGACAAGCATTTTTCTCGTTCGCATACCCTTATTGTGCCTTGTGGTGGCTTTTGCAAGACTGTCTACCATCGTTCTTGTTGTGAAGGCAACTTTTCAGAGTACGACGTGAATTTGCTTACGAAGAACCGCCACCTAATTTATATGTGCGCGGATTGCCTAAATGCCTACGGCAAGCTTTGTAACGCCTATGACGCTGTGTTGGCATCCCATAAAGCTACATTGGAGTCCACAATGCTTGCCTTGGACCTTAAATTTAAGGATTTGTTTGCGGAGATGGCTGATATAAAAAATGTCATCAAAAAACATTTTAAAGATAATGAAGACAACTCTAACAAAAACAATGAAAGGTGTGTGGAGGTGATGGCTGATGGCATAAATAAAATAAAAAATGTTGTCAGCTCTATCAGTAATCCGAACTCGTTGAATAGTGGTAACATTAGCAAAGAGGATAAATATAATAAGAGCCGTCACTCGTTATTTTTGAGGCATTTACTCGATGTAAACTGTGAGGTAGTCGCTACTTTTGTTTTATGAGGGACATTTTTGAATTGCTTTCCATTTATCCATGCGATGCTGTCACTTTATGCAAACGTGTTTTTTGGAAAGAGAATTAAATAATTAATTAAATACAGTCGGAAAAATAAACACAAATACCCCATGAAAATGTATAGAAGACATTTATAAACATCTCGCCCAAAAAAAAGTAGCGACTACCTCATATTTACATCGAGTAAATGGCTAAAAAATAACGAATGACGGCTCTTATTATATTTATCTTCTTTGATATTAGTTGAGCGCTCAAACCTCATACTCTATCGATTTCACCTACACTAATGCAGCCATGTATACATTGCCATTTGCTCGCCCGATCACCTGTTTATGCAAGTCCAATTTCTGCTGATAACAATAGTGAGCCTTTTTGCGTACACTCAGCCACCCCCTCGCATGATTTCAATACACAAATATCTTATGCTAAATCATTGACAGCACATGTTAATACTGATGATATTCCCAATACAACTGTTAACCCCAGTACTGCTGCTAACTTTGCAATGTCTAGTCAAAGAGGATAAATATAATAAGAGCCGTCATTCGTTATTTTTTAGCCATTTACTCGATGTAAATATGAGGTAGTCGCTACTTTTTTTTGGGCGAGATGTTTATAAATGTCTTCTATACATTTTCATGGGGTATTTGTGTTTATTTTTCCGACTGTATTTAATTAATTATTTAATTCTCTTTCCAAAAAACACGTTTGTAAAGTGACAACACCGCATGGATAAATGGAAAGCAATTCAAAAATGTCCCTCATAAAACAAAAGTAGCGACTACCCTCACATTTACATCGAGTAAATGCCTCAAAAATAACGAGTGACGGCTCTTATTATATTTATCCTCTTTGGTCTAGTAAGAACAAGACTCCAGCTTCAAAAAACAAAGCGAATGCTGTTGGGAACAGCACTAATTCTGTTAATACTGATGATTCTGATGCTGTTACTGCTCCTGCTATTCAACCCAATTCTGGTAATGATTCGACTGCTGTAACAACAACCGCACTCGCAGCCCTAATCACAGCCCCTGTTTCTGAATCGGTTGCTTTAGATACTGGTGATCCTAGGGAGGTGACTGCTGCCCCCCCCCCCCCCCCCCTCCCATAGGTCCATTTTTGTATCACGGCTCCACGCATCGCTGACGGAAGCTGATATATCTAACTATGTATGCTCCAAGCTTGGTGTTGAACTTAACAGCAATATTAATGTTTATAAGTTTAATTTTAAGTCTGGGAGAGAGATCTCTTCTTTCAGAATCTTAGTTCCTGACATATTTTTTGATAAGGTACTCGATTCTACTTTCTGGCCGAAGCACTCTGTGGTGCATTTGTTTACTCGAAAGTCGAACCGTGACCGCGCCATTTTAAATGCATCAAAAAACTTGCCAGGCAACACTCCAGAAGTGGTACAAACTTAAAATATGTCATATCAAACGTAAATAATATCTCACTTAGTATATTTTATCAGAACGTTAGGGGGTTGAATACCAAAATAACGGAAATTTTTCTACTGAGTCATGAGAGTTCTTATGATGTACTCGTTTTTACTGAGACTTGGCTAAAACCAACAGTTTTTAATGCTGAAGTTTTATCGAGTTCGTTTCAAGTGTTTATAAAAGACCGACTGGCCAGAGCTGGTGGAGGTGTGTTAATTGCCGTTCACACTAGGTTTTCCGCGGAGGAACTACATTTTCCTGACTTTGAGGATACTGAACTTCTTTGTGTGAGAGTAAAACTTCCCTCAACCTAAAAATATTTTATAGCCAACTACATTCCCCCACAATCTGACATTTCCTTATATTTGAATCATTCCTCAATAGTGAAATCTGTGTGCAGTACTGCCAGGGCCTGTGATTCTGTCACTGTACTTTGCGATTTTAATCTGCCATGTGTGTCATGGAGTCTTATCGTATCGATGGGAAGCTAGTTCCTACTTCTTCTCGCGCTATCCACTATGATTTCCTAAACGAGTTTGCAGATGTTGGACTTTTTCAAGTTAACAACATTCAGAATAAATTCGGTAAATGCTTGGATTTAATTTTCTCAAACGATTCAAATTGTTTTGTAAATCGATGCGATCCCTTTGCCCCGCTTGAAGATGTGTATCATCCTGCTCTCGCGATGTTTATGGAATCTCATAATTTATCTCAGCGTTCCTCCAACGTAGTGCGAAAGACCCCTCACCGATTTCTGTTTAGAAAAGCCAATTGGTCTAAAGTAATACTCGAAGTATCGAGAATAAATTGGCCTGAGTACGATGGGGATATTGATGAGAGTATATCCCATTTTAATAATGTATTATACGGAATTTTTAAAAAATGCATACCTACGTCCGAAACCACTGCTATATCATCATCGGCTTGGAGCACTAAAAAAATGAAATTGAACACGAATTGAATTGAATAACACATTGAACAGAATTTGTTACAAGAACTATATCAGTAGGATTAAAAGCCAAATTTTTGTCAATCCTAAGTCGTTTTACAGCTTCGTTAATTCAAAAAAGAAAGATAAAAGGGTTTCCTTCTACAATGACGCTAAATGATCAGATTTCCAACGATAGCTTCGAAATTGCTAACATGTTTGCGGATTTCTTCGAATCTAATTATTCAAACACCTATGATTACACGCCATCGAATTATACTTTCAGATTGTTTCCTCTGGATTCCCAGGCAGTCCCATATATATGTACTGATGATGTTTTAACTCATCGGGAAAATCTAAAAATTTCTTACTCTAGTGGTCCGGATCAAATTCCGTCGGTAGTGCTGAAATCTTGTGCTCGATACTTATATCGACCTCTAGCCTGTTTGTTTAATGCGTCCCTGAAGCAAGGGGTATTCCCCAAGAAGTGGAAAGAATCATTCATTATACCACTGCATAAAAATGGAAGCAGAACTTGGGTTATAAATTATAGAGGAATAGCCAAACTCAACACTATTCCTAAGCTATTTGAATTGATTATCACAAAATAGATTGCTTTTAGAGTATCTTCATTAATTGACTTTTCACAACATGGCTTTTGCAAGGGTAAATCAACGGTGTCCAACTTGCTCGAGTTTACAACCTTTGTATCCAACAATTTTAAGAATAATTGTGAAGTTGATGTTATTTATACTGATTTTAGTAAGGCATTTGATAAAGTTTCTCATTCTATACTTTTATTCAAACTTGATCGGTTAGGATTTCCTCCTTTGCTTCTATCTTGGGTTTCTTCTTATGTGAAGGAAAGAAAACAAACAGTTATATTTAATAATTGTTGGTCTCGGTTCATAAACGTAACTTCTGGTGTTCCTCGAGGCAGCCATCTTGGTCGGGTTTTGTTCCTGTAGTTCATTAACGACCTTCCCAGTGTTTTGAAGAGCTGCAAGCCATTGATGTACGCTGATGATGTCAAACTTGTAATGCCTATTCGCTCACCCGTGGATAGGGCATGTCTTCAGGCTGATCTGAATAGTCTTGGTGACTGGTGTAATGTAAACGCCATGTCACTAAACCTACCTAAATGTAAGTTCATGTGTTTTACAAGGAAGTCCTTCCAATCCCATGATTATGTTATTGGCGACTATGTAATCAAGCAAGTCTCTAATTTTATTGATTTAGGCGTTACAATAAAACTCGATTTTAAACGTCATATTGAATCTTGCGTGAATAGCGCTAAAGGTACTTTGGCTTTCGTTAAACGTTGGTCTAAAGAATTTTTATGACCCATACGTTACAAAAACTCTTTTTATATCATTGGTCAGACCTACTTTGGAATATGCTTCAATAATTTGAAATCCGCGTTATTAGGTTCATTCTGACAAGCTGGAATCGGTCCAGAAACTATTTTAGCTTTTCGCTTTAAAACACTTACCATGGGATCCTTCTAAAAATCTTCCCCCCTAATGCAGCCGGTTAAAACTAATACAGCTGCCCACATTGCAGAGCTGCAGGGAGATGCTTGGTGTCTTATTTATTGTTAAATTAATAAGAGGGTCAATAAATAGTCCATTTTTGCTTGGTGAAATTAAGTTTAACGTTCCTATTAGGCCATCTAGACATTTTAAATCAATTTTTGTAGCTACATGCTTGAAACTTGTTTGCAAAATTGCGTTGTGATCATTATTTTTATATGTATGCAATCAAATTTACTCTGTATAAATTTTATTCTGTATATATTTTATCTACTATTAATTTGCTTTATTGTCAATTTCATAAATTATTATTTAATAGCTCCTTCATGAGTACATTTTAACACATTTACAACATTTTAACTTTTGCTTACTTCTAAGTTTTTAATTGAAATTTTCAGGCGTTTAATCAAATACTGTTTAAATATTACTTTAAAATTTGACTGCTTATGTTGTTTATATCGTGTATTACATCTGAGAATTAAGTGTCGGTATATTTGGTCTGTATAATTGTTTAATTTGTAGACTGATAAATAAATAAATAAATAAAAAATAAACATGACTATCTGTATCGGAGGCAAAATTTTCTCCAGTTGTTGTTATTGTAGCGATAAGGTTGCTCCCTGAAGGCTTTGGGGAGTGTTATCGATGTGATGGTCCTTTGCCGGATACAGATTGGGTTTGGAGAAGCTATATATTGCGCTGGCAACCTGAAGGGTTGCGCTACACAGCCCCTTGAATCTGATATTTTAGTCGCCTCTTACGACAGGCATACCTACCGCGGGTATATTCTGATCCCCTGACCCGCTGGGGTGAGGTCTCCAGTCGTCTAGATCTGTTCTCCTTACCCACTTCAGACATCGTATGCTAATATCTGATCGCCAGTTTTTCATTACTTCCATACGTCTTTGGAACTCGCTCCCTTCTAGACTTAGGCTTATAAGCAATGCTCTGCTCTTCAATAAAGAATTAAAAAGTTTCTATAATAACCGAGACAATTAAAATACCGATTTCTTCTAAGCAAATGTACTCTATCATTCGTTTATTTATTATTTATTAAATATATTATTTATTGTAACCTTTTCTTAGCCATAGTCATTAGCTTTAAGTTTAAAGTTTAAATTGTTCCTATTTTATGTCTTTTACCGACCAGCACTATAAAATAATTTTTACCAAATTTTTGCCAAATACAAATACAATCATTGAGGGTAAACCATTTATAGATGATGTATGTAAACTTGTAATCAGACAATAAATTGAAATGGTAAATCGACACTTCAGATGGTATTGAAGAATGTACGGCCAACAAAACGCCACCCAGTTAGGTTTAAGCGATCGTTTTCTGTCTGATTGTACGCATCATGTACACAAATTATTTATTTATTAGTCTACAAATTTAACAATTAATCAGACTAAATATAGTGTGGATTGCAGATAAATTACAGAAGCATACAAATTGAACAAAATTATATTATAACACTAGCAGACCGGCAGACGTTGCCCAACTGCATACTTTTTATAAAGCTTTTACCGTCGAACTCTACCCTCCCCCTCTACACTTTTTCCTAATCCTTTTATTCACTCCTCCCTCCGTCTTTTTCGCTTCATCTATCTCCATCTTCGTCTCATTTTATCTCTCTCTCAGTCTATCTCTTTTGTTCCAGCCCCAGTCCCACTCCGAGTCTCAGTCCCAGTCCGTCTCTGGTCGGAAAAAAGGATCGTAAACACTAATATAGGCAAATTTGTATTCCAAATTTAAGGCAAATCGAATATGATGTATGTAAATAGGTATGTGGGTATTATTAATTCATGTGTCTATTTCGGCTTTGCATGTATATTTATCAGTTTTGCCAGGTTGATGCGACTAAATCGAATATCACAATGAAAATTACTTTAGAGCTCTCAGCAACAGCTTTCATTTGATATCCATATTACCCACACATTCTAGGAGTATCGGGGTCCACGTTTTGGCCTATATCTCGAGACCCTAGTCACCCAGCGGTATAATATATTACTCTGTACTAAAGCACTCATCAACAGCTTTCATTTGATATCTATATTGTATAAACTCATTCTAGGGGTACCCTGGTCCACGTTTGAACAAAATCGACTGACGCATCTCTTCGAACACCGACGACCAACTAACACACATTTTAGCCTTTCCTTTTATATATATAGATTTTTACTTTTCACACTTAACTATAATATTAAAACGAAATGCAGATACTCATTGCTTTTGAAATACGGCTTAAAAATTGCACATGGAACAACTAAAGACTCTCCTGAATTAAAAAAAAAATGTCTTAGTACTTCTAAATCGCGGGCCCCCTCAGAAACCCCGGGTCCGGGGGTAATCCCCCCACCAACCCTCTCCCCTCTCGGCGGGCCTGGTGATGTGCTATAATTGATATCATTCGCTATAATATTTTTTATTGATAAGCAGTTTAATTAAACACCAAGCAATTACACGGAAGTATATGCGCACCACCTGAAAATATGAGTGCCGCTGCGTATACGTAACATTTTATTATTACGTATAAACATTTAAAAAAATTGCAATAAAATAATATTGCGAATATAAACTAAGATATAACCTATCCTATATTTCAAGTTAGAGCAAACTACGCACGGGGTGCACAACAAATTCAAAATCGGTTCAGTAGTTTAGGAGTCCATCGCGGACAAACATAGTGACACGTGATTTTTATATATAAAGATATATACATTATTAAATCAGTTGTCGGGATGTAGTGTGATGCCGAGCAACGGGAATTGATTATTAGTGCTGTCGGAATGTACGTTGTTGTTGTTGTAGCAATGCTCGCCCCACCTAATAGCCGCGACCGATCACAAATTGTCATCAATATCTTCTAACGGGAGTCCAAGGAAACTTGCCGTTTCAACGGGGGGGACCATAAGGAAAGGGGTGTTAGAGGCGTTGGTTCCACATTACAATTAAAGAGATGGTTGGTGTCATGTGGGGACACATTGCAAGCGGGGCATACATTTTGTATATCGGGGTTGATTCTGGATAGGTAAGAGTCTAACCTGTTACAGTATCCAGAACGAAGTTGAGCAAGAGTGATACGCGTTTCCCTGGGGAGTATGCGTTCCTCTTCCGCGAGTTTTGGATACTTTTCTTTAAGTACTGGATTCACCGGGCAATTCCCGGCATAAAGGTCCGACGCCTGTTTATGGAGTTCACCAAGGACCTGCTTGTGTGTTTTCGCTTCATACGACTGGGTTCCCAGGTGCCGTATTTCCTCAAAATGCTTACGGAGATGACTCCTTAAGCCCCTAGGCGGTGCTGGTTCATCAATCAGATGTCTGTTGGGATGCCCAGGTTTCTGGGTATTCAACAGGAACTGTTTGGTCAGCATCTCATTTCTCTCCCTGATGGGGAGTATTCTCGCCTCATTATGCAGATGGTGTTCTGGGGACATAAGAAGACAGCCCGTGGCGATTCTGAGATCAGTATTTTGGCAGGCCTGTAGTTTCTTCCAGTGGCTAATTTGTAGGCTTGGCGACCATATGGGTGACGCGTAGCACGTAATCGGCTGGTTAATTGCTTTGTATGTAGTCATGAGCGTTTCTTTATCTTTTCCCCAGGTACTGCCAGCGAGGGATTTGAGGATTTTGTTACGGCTCTGAATTCTCGGAACAATTGCGGCTGCGTGCTCACCAAAATGTAGATCCTGATCAAACGTCACACCCAAGATTTTGGGGTGTAGGACAGTCGGTAGCGTAGTGCCATCGACGTGGATGTTCAAAATGGTCGACATTTGGGACGTCCATGTTGTAAATAAGGTCGCGGAAGATTTAGTCGGTGATAATGCCAGGTTTCGCGAGGCGAAAAAACTGGAGAGATCAGGGAGGTAGCCGTTTATTTTATTGCATAGCGCATCGATCTTTGGGCCTGGGCCTGTGGCCATTATTGTGCAGTCATCGGCGTAGGAAACGATTGTGACTCCTTCCGGTGGTGAAGGTAGCTTAGATATGTAGAAATTAAACAAAAGTGGGGATAGGACACCACCCTGTGGCACCCCTTGTTTAATTCTCCTTGGTTTTGATGTTTCGTTTCTAAATTGCACCGATGCCTGCCGACCACCCATATAATTTGCGGTCCACCTTTAAGACATGGGGGAAGGGTAGACCCTTCCAGGTCTTGCAGTAACGAGCCATGGTTGACCGTATCAAAAGCTTTTGATAGGTCTAGCGCTACGAGTACTGTTCTATGGTGGGGGTATTGATTTAAACCGCAATTTATCTGGGTGCTAATGGCATTTAGCGCGGTGGTAATGCTATGGCGTTTTCTGAAGCCATGCTGATGAGGGGCTAGCTGCAAATTTGCTTGGAAATAAGGGAGCAAATGGCTTCAAGTGTCTTTGCCACTGGCGATAGGAGAGATATCGGACGATACGACTCACCTATGTTAGCTTTGCCAGGCGGGACCACCTTGGCCATTTTCCATTTCTCGGGTATGACAAAGGTGGAAAGAGACAGGTTGAAGACATGCGCTAAATATTTGAAACCCTCTTTCCCTACGCTTTTAAGCATCGGCATGGCTATGCCGTCTGGGCCCACTGCTTTGGATGGTTTAGCGCGACCAATGGCGTCCTCAACCTCTTTAGCGGTGATGGTGATTGGTGACGTGCTGAATTTGTGTTTATGTGCGTGTCTATTGGCTCTCCGTCTATCTTTGTCGACCGTAGGATGCATTATATATTGTCGGCAGAAAGCGCTCGCGCATTTTTTCGCATCCGACAGCACTTTGTCGCTAAAGGCGATGGAAACTTTGTCGCCAAAGGCGATGGAAACTTTGTCGCCAAAGGCGATGGAAACTTTGTCTTTGTGCTTAGTCGGATTCGATAGGGACTTTACGGTGGACCAAAGTTTACCCACACCGGTAGAGAGGTTACAACCTCTTAGGTGCTCCTCCCATTTCGACCGCTTGTGTTCGTCCACAAGCAATCTGATGCGTTGGTTTATATCCCTTGTTTGGGGGTCGCCTGGATCAAGCTGTCTTATAAGGTCACGTTCTCTCGCTAAGTTTGCGGCCTCCGCCGGGAAACCTATACCTATGAGCAAACCTATATATTCTGTGCTGGCAGACGGTACAAACGGAGGTAGGGACTAAGAGTCTGTTTCCCTGAACTGCACGATTGCTGCCGGAAGAGAAGGGGGGGGGGGGGGGGGGAGAAGACGAGGGCAGGGGCTGATGCTCAGCATTGTTACCAACTCTACTACGAAGGTAGTAGTTATGAGTGGTATCAGCTGTTTGAGTTGTTGGCGCCGTGGGGCGCGAGCAGCAGCGGGTACTTGTTGTGGCTTGCTGAGCAGCAGGGAAGGTAGTGGGGGGGGGGGGGGGGGGGGCGCTTAGGCGTAGACTACGGGACGCCCTTGGGCGTGAGCAGCAAGGAGCACAAAACATTTATAAAAGTTACGTGGACGTCGGGTTTTGGGATCAAGCCCAGAACAACCTGTCCGATGCAACCATCCCTTGCACGAGACACACTGAACAGAGTATGACCGTCCTAAAATGATTCTTTTCCGGCAGATGCAGCAAAAGCATTTCACAGGACCGGGGTCAGGAGACGGGCCAGGATTGGATTCGATGCCTTCCCGGAGTTTAATTTAAGAGAGTATGGAGCAGTCCTGCTGCAAGGAGCTGCTGGGAGGATGACAATTTGAGGGAGGGACGCAACAAATTAAATGGGGTCACACTGAAATGACAGTCCTTGGTCGGGAAAAATCCCGAGTCGCTCCGGTACATAGAACCGACTGCCTTGGGAATTACGTGATTTCGAGGAGCTGATGAATATTTGACACACAACAAGCAGGGCTGCGATGTGTGTGAGGTTGGAAAGGACGTGATTCCAAGCCACCCACCCAAATCAATGCGTATTTAAGGTAGTCAGCACATATTTTTTTATTACGTACAGTGTGTCACACGTATCCATGTTTTTGCAGTGCTTATTGAAGTCAGTACACAGAAAACATTTCAAAATTCGATCTGCATGCGCTTATATGAAGCGGTTGAAAATGTCTCGATGGTCTAAAGGGAACATAAATAAAATTGAAAATGGCTATTTACCATCCCTCTAATAAGTTTTACTACAAATAACACACCTACCATCTCCCTACGACTCCGTAACGTATGGAGCTGAATAAGTTTTAAACGGCAGGAGTAGGGAGAAAGAATCCTTGAAAAATCAGGAATTGCTTTTGAACCGACTCTTTTGTTGTTGTTGTTGTAGCAGTGCTTCGCCCCACCTAATAGTTGCGATCGATCACAAATTGTCATCAATATCCTCTAACGGGGGTCCAAGGAAACTTGCTGTTTTAACAGGGGAGGACCATAATGTTAGAGGTGAAGAGGGTCATATCGCCCGATATCTCTCCTATCGCCAGTCAAGACCCTTGAAGCCATTTTGCTACCCTAGCTAGCCTGCCATCACCATGGCTTCAGAAAACTCCATAGCACCACCACCGCGCTAAATGCCATCAGCACCCAGATAAATTGCGGTTTAAATAAAACCACCACCATTGAACAGTACTCGTAGCGCTAGACCTATCAAAAGCTTTTGATACGGTCAACCATGGCACGTTACTGCAAGACCTGGAAGGGTCTACCCTTCCCCCATGTCTTAAAAGGTGGACCGCAAATTATTTGGATGGTCGGCAGGCATCGGTGCAATTTAGAAATGAAACATCAAAACCAAGAAGAATTAAACAGGGGGTGTCACAGGGTGGTGTCCTATCCCCAATTTTGTTTAATTTCTACATATCTAAGCTAACTTCGCCACTAGAAGGAGTTACTATCGTTTCCTACGCCGATGACTGCACAATAATGGCCACAGGCACAGGCCCAGGGATCGATGAGCTTTGCAACAGAATAAACGGCTACCTCCCTAATCTCCCCAGTTTTTTCGCCTTACGAAACCTGGCATTATCACCGACTAAATCCTCAGCGACCTTATTTACAACATGGACGTCCCAAATGTCGACCATTTTGAACATCCACGTCGATGGCACTACGCTACCCACTGCCCTACACCCCCAAAATCTTGAGTGTGACATTTGATCAGGATCTACATTTTGATGAGCACGCAGCCGCAATTGTTCCGAAAATCAAGAGCCGTAATAAAATCCTCAAATCCCTTGCTGGCAGTACTTGGGGAAAAGACAAAGAAACGCTCATTACCACATACAAAGCAATTGGCCAGCCGTTTGTGTGCTACGCGTCCCCTATATGGTCGCCAAGCCTAAAAAATACCCACTGGAAGAAGCTACAGGCCTGCCAAAATACTGCGCTCAGAACGCCACGGTCCCCAGAACACCATCTACATAATGAGGCGAGAATACTCCCCATCAGGGAGAGAAATGAGATGCTAACCAAACAGTTTCTGTTGAATACCCAGAAACCTGGGCATCCCAACAGACATCTGATTGATGAGCCAACACCGCCTAGGGACTTAAGGAGTCATCTCCGTAAGCATTTTGAGGAAATACGGCACCTGAGAACTCAGCCGTATGAAGCAAAAAAACACAAGCAGGTCCTTGGTGAACTCCACAAACAGGTGTCGGACCTTTATGCCGGGTATTGCACGGTGAATCCAGTAATTAGGGAACAGTACCCAAAACTTGCGGAAGAGGAACGCATACTCCCCAGGGAAACGCGAGTCACTCTGGCTCAACTTTGTTCTGGATACTGTAACAAGTTAAACTCGTACATATCCAGCTATTTGGTGGGGCGAAGCATTGCTACAAAAACAACAACCAGGGTTAGGTCCGAAGCCTCCCTGGAAGACAGGACATTCCCTCCTTAAGGAGCTAAATGATCCGCGAGACTTTGAGGCAAACCCCAGGATTTTTCCGAAATGGCCAAAACGTTGATTTCTTTGGTAATAGTCTAGTTGAGGGGTCGACCGCTAATACGCTACCAAAAATATCAAGTGAGGTGTCAAAAGACGCGTATTAATCTCGAGAATAATAATCCGAAGGCGGAAAAGAAAAGTTGTATCTCTGTCCGGAGATATTTGCAGTTGAAGTTGGCGATTTCCATGTGGTTTTTGTTGTGTTCGCACCCACAAAAAAAATTGTGCATCACCGTGGCGGTAGCCAAGGTGTTCTGCGCAAAAATACTATGGATCCGACCCCCGGTTTCGGAGGTACCCGCGGGGCTTTTTTCGGTTTTTCGTTAATATCTTTTGAACGCGTTAAAATTTTTATTTTCCGCCTTCGGATTATTAATACTGATGTCAAGACGCGTCGTTTGACACCTCTATCGATATATTTGGTAGCGTATTAGCAGTCGACCCCTCAACTAGACTATTACCATTTCTTTAAATACATACAAACAAAACCTTTCCTAAATATTATTTTTTAAAGAGAAAAATCAAGATTTTAAAGTAAGAACGCATCGCGCCACCGCCGCCGGTATATACCGGGTACGGTACCCACCCTAAAGTTGGGCCATGATTTTCGAGTGAGGTATCAAAGGACGCGTATTAATCTCGAGAACAATAATCCGAAGGCGGAAAAGAAAAATTGTATCTCTGTCCGGAGATATTTGCAGTTGAAGTTGGCGATTTTCATGTGGTTGTTGTTGTGGGTACCCACAAAAAAAATTGTGCATCACCGTGGCGGTAGCCACCGTTATACCACACACCCGGACTTGGCATGGCGTAGCCTAGGGTTATTTTTTTATAAGCGCGGCCGAAGGCCGCCAACGCAGAAAGGTGTTCTGCGCAAAAATACTATGGATGCCACCCCCGGTTTCGGAGGGACCCGCGGATCTTTTTTCGGTTTTTCGTTAACATCTTTTGAACGGGTAAAAAAAAGTTAACTTTGAGGGTGCACAACCAATTTGAGAATTTGTTGTAAACAAAACGCCATAATTAAGCCGATAATAACTTACCAAAATACTTGTTCCATGTACGAATAAGTTTGGGGAGGAATTAACGGCACTCCTAATGAATTTTAGCTTGACAACAGGACATTTTATTTACGAGCGTACCTACAAAAACTACAAATTACACATGAAATGAATCGCAGCGTAAAACAACTTGTTGACAAATGTGTAGTTGTAGGAATATCGGCTCCCCCAAAGAGAATATTCACACGAAATGCTACAAAACAATGAACTACACAAATGCAGTGAGGCAAATCTCCGCAGTTATTAACTATGTTTAATCACAAATTCGTAAAATATTTGCTAAAATCAATGGAATAACGGAGGATGAAAACTTTTCGCCGATTTTTCACGCGCACCACTTTTGTTTGTTTGGTCGATTATTGTGCGTTCTAAAGATGGTAAAAAGAAATCGGTGTTAATGGAAGAAAACACAACTCTATCGTGTTTAGGTCGTGATCTCAAATTCTGTTAAATTCCTCTGCCCGACACAAGAATTCTGTTAAATTCCTCCGCCCGACACAAGAATTCTGTTAAATTCCTCTGTCCAACACAAGAATTCTGTTAAATTCCTCTGCCCAACATAAGAATTCTGTTGCATAGCCAAAATGTATAATGTGTTCAGTGAAACTATGAAAAATACAAAACGAAAAGCACTCGGCCCAAAAATTAAAAACCAGCCAACACCGACGCGTGAATAGCCGACCGCCAGCGGGTTAGGGGGTTAGAATATACCCGCGGTAGGTATGCCTGTCGTAAGAGGCGACTAAAATACTAGATTCAAGGGGTTGTGTAGCGCAACCTTTTCAGGTTGCCAACGCAATATATAGCCCTTACCTTCGAGCGGCTAATCCCGTTTCACTAATCGACGAGGCTCTGGCGACCCCAAACTATTTTTTTTCATTGAGCTATCAATCAGTGTGGTTATTAAGCAAGCTATTCGTTGCACAGTTTGAGTGTTATTGTGTAGTGTAGTACTTTAATAAAGGCCATTTTGCATTATTACAAATTGGAGTTATTTATTCAACAGTTTAGTGATTCGAACTTGCAGAGGATTGCAAATAAGAGGATTTGCAGTAAATTCGTAACAATTGGTGTCAGAAGAGGAATTGTTGAATAAATTCCGAAGACGAATACAACTTGGACATGGCAAAGTGGAGTGAATTGAAGATCCAGCAGCTGAAGAAGGAGTTGGTGAACCGTGGATTGAATACAAGCGGTATTAAAATCGAACTTCAAGCACGACTACGAGAGGCAATGGAAGCAGAAGAAATTAACGTGGAAGAGTATGTCTTTCCTCTTGATGGCGAGGAGACAACAAAAATTGAAGAGAAAAATGAAACATCGCAGACAGTTACCAGCACAGACTTGAACGTGATATTGGCTGCAATATCTGCACAAACGTCGACAGTAACATCGAAAATGGAAGCACAAGAAACACGCATTTCAGAAATGTCGACACAAATAAGATGGAAAACAACTAGAATCGCAGGAGAACCATATAACAGCGAAGACTGAAGCACAGAAAACACAAATTTCTTCACAACTGGAATCGCAGGAAACCCGTATAACATCACAATTGGAAGAACAGAAGACATATTTGGCATCTCAACTGGAAGCGCAAGAGGCACGTATATCTGAAATGTCGGCACAAATTTCGGAACAGGTATCATCGCAGTTCTTTGTGAAACTGGAAGAGCAGGATGCAAAAATTTTACAACTCGATGACAAAATTGATGCCGAAATAGAAGCGTTAAAAGGTCGTATGGAGCAGTTACAACTAAACCACCCAGCTGTTTCAGGAAGCAATCCAAAGGTAAAAACACCATCATTTGACGGTTCTGTTCCTTTCCAGGTCTTCAAGCTACAGTATGAGAAGACCGCAGCAGTGAACAACTGGAATGCGGAAGATAAAGTTGCTGCACTGTTCGTGGCATTGAAGGGGCCAGCAGCGGAAATCCTACAGACAATTCCGCAAGGAGAGCGGAACAATTATGAAGCATTGATGGCTGCTGTAGAGAGACGTTACGAAAGCCAGCATAGGAAACAGATATTCCAAATTGAGTTGCAAAACCGCTACCAAAAAGCAAATGAGACATTGCAGGAGTTTGCTTCAGATATTGAAAGATTGGCTCATCTTGCAAATGTGGACGCACCCGTGGAATACACTGAAAGGGTAAAAATCCAGAGCTTCATAAATGGCATACGAGATGTGGAAACGAAGCGGGCTACATATGCAAATCCAAAGCTGACATTTGCTGAAAGGGTATCGCATGCTCTGATTCAGTAAACAGCGTCGCTTCTGTGTAAGCCAGTTTTCAAAACACGCCGTGTGGAAGTGGAAAGGCCAGAGTGGGTAGACACAATTTTGGAAGCACTGAAGGGATCTCAACAGAAGAATGCCGGAGTTATTAAATGTTTCAAGTGCGGCAACCCAGGTCACATTGAACGTCATTGCGATCTTGGTCCTAATAGTTCCAACAATGTGGGTGGCCGTAAACGCAAAGCTGGCCGAAATGAGCAAGAGCGTGTTGGATGTAAAGAACGAAAACTTGCCCCGGCTATTGAATGTCCTGTGATATCTGTGTCGCACATTGGAAGGAAATCAAGCAGTCTTACCATCAGAGGGAATGTGGATGGTAAAGAGCGTGTACTGACTGTAGATACGGGGGTATCTCATTCCTTGATTCGATCTGATTTGGTCTACAGGAGAGTAAAGTCATTACCTGGAGCAAGGTTGCGTACGGTCACATGCGAGTATAATCAAGTCCAAGGCGAAGTGGTATGTGAGGTATTAATTGGAAAAGTCATGGTTCTACACAAATTTGTTGTGGCGGAGATCGTTGATGAAGTCATATTGGGAGTGGACTTCTTGGTTGACCATGACAATCAGGATCGATATGCGGAGAAAAATTATGCGCTATAAGAACCAGGACATACCACTTAACTTTAGTTTGGAAAAAGGGTTCAGCAGTAATCGGGTACTGGTGGAAAAGACTCGACAAAGGCCACGAAAGTCAAAGGCAAAGGTTGATAGATCGAATGGGCCAAATAAATCAAAATCTAAAAGACGCAGGAAAACGAAGCAACGAATTTCCGAGAAAGAATGCGAGGGTAGTTTCAAGCCAGAGCGCACTACTGTGGGGATACGTGGGAACGATACAGATTATGCAAAGCAAATCCGTCCAGTGCAAGCTCTACGAAGTAATTCATCAGCCAAACAACAGAGCGTGAAGGAACGAACCAGGGTATTGAGTGGTACGATGAAACACATGTACCATGAGAACAATAATTCGAAAAATTTCTTGGCGGGAGATTTGGTACTGTTATACAACCCTCACCGGCGGAAAGGTGTTCCATCCAAATTTCGGTGCAGTTGGAAAGGCCCGTACAAGGTTGTGAAGAAGATCAGTGATACCATCTACCGCATACAAAGCATTGAGAAACCACGGAGTAGAAGAGTGGTACATTTGGCGATGCTAGCAGCGTTTAGATCGGGATATTTAGGTGGAGGGCAGTGTTACGAATATTAGCAAAACTAAGGAGTGCTGCCGTCTCTAAGCCGATGCTAAGCAGTGACGTGAATGTACATCAATAATTCAATCATTATGTATCTACATAAACGAAACAATAACTGCGTCTACATATATGTACCATGTACGTATACGAGCAGCGGAGAGTCAATGCACTAACACATGCATATATCTGAGATACTCCTATAAGTATGCAATGAGAAAAACTATAAAATTGTGCAATTTTAGTTATAGCTGAGAAGTTTGAGAGCTCATGGACAATGCTAGTAGATTCTAGAAAATGCGAACGAGGAATCCAAAGAGTATAAAAGGCGACAGATGTAGAGGCGCTGTAATTCAGTTTGATTTGAGTTGTCAAGCAGTTTTCGATTAAGACTTAGCGAGCAATAGCAGTATTATTTTGAATAGTAGAGTTTCATTGAGCTATCAATCAGTGTGGTTATTAAGCAAGCTATTCGTTGCACAGTTTGAGTGTTATTGTGTAGTACTTTAATAAAGGCCATTTTGCATTATTACAAATTGGAGTTATTTATTCAACAGTTTAGTGATTCGAACTTAGGAGAGGATTGCAAATAAGAGGATTTGCAGTAAATTCGTTACAATATGTAAATAATGCAATATACCAGTCGTCTACAAAAATGTTTGAAGAACACTATTGGCAAATAATTTAAGTAACCGTCAGCGATAGAACAGCGATAGAACAGGTGATCGAGGCTGTTTACTATTGTGACCGTTTTTGTCAAATATTCGCCACTTGTATGAATTCACAATGGTTGTGGTACATCACATTTCATGTCAGCCTTGTATATATTTAGAAAAACAATTTATCACACTTGGGCCAAAAAAGACCCTCTCTAAATCATTCATAATCACTTTACATGCAATATTCCTTAAATGAAATAATTAAGCTTTAATTTTAACAAAAATGAGTTCTAAATAATTCTTCACGTTCCCTGTAATATTATTGTCATGACTGAATATAGAGAAAATTATTTAAATAAATAAATGTAAGGCGCGATAACATCAGAAGAGATTTTAGGCTGAGCTTCTCTTCCAATTTGCGTCCTGCTATTTTTAATTTTTTCTACAAATTGGCGGAACGGGACCTACATGACAGTACTAATACCATCAACTAAATGGTCCTTATAAATATTGTAATCACATAATTCAAAAAAAAAAAAAAATTACTATGAGTACCTACGTTTATTATTGCAAAATCACGAAGAAAGAAAATTGCATGAAGTACCCTCAATCTAAAATTATTCCACTGAATGTATATATCGCATTTTAAACTAAAAAATGTGAAAACTTAAAAAAATTTTAAATCGGTATTTATGTGTAAATCTATCCATGAAAGCATCGTGAAATAACTTTTTTTTTGGTAGTTAACGTTATCGTTCAGCCTGGTTTTGTTAAGAATTTTGTTATTTTTGTGGCATAAATCAACATTCAACACAAGGTTACTCTGATTATGAGTTGAAATACTTTTTAGTTTAGGTTGCGATATGTAAAATTACATATTTTTGTACACAGTTCTAAAATGTAAAGGAAAAAATTTTATATTTGTGAAATTATTAAAAAGATATTGTTAATTAATGATATAGAGAAGCGCCAACACGAATGCAAGTGGTTTCAAACCTCTAGCAGGGAATTCACCACTTTAACTGTCAGAAAAAATGTTAAATTGTTCATTTTATGTAAAAAAATTTTTAAAGTTGCAATTGAAGTTCTGAAAGCTCGGGAATTTCAATTGAAGTGCAAAAAATTACAATTGTAGTTCATGATTTTCAATAGAAGTTCAGTAAATTATAATTGAAGCTCAGGAATTTCAACAGCAGTTCAGCAAATTACAACTGAAGTTCAGAAAATTACAATTTAAGTTCAATTATAATTTTTTGAACTACAAACAGAAACTCTGAACGTCAATTTTAATTTTCTAAACTACAAATAGAAATTCTGAGCTTGAATTTAAATTTTCTGAACTTGAATTGAAATTTTTGAACTTCAATTGTAACTTTCGAACCTCAATTGCAGCTTTCTGAAGGTATAGCATTAAAATTGGCGAACTACAAGTCAACATACTCAAATTGTGAATTGCCTACTCGCGATTTGATGGTTTACTGCAACCGATAGTTCTGTTTGTTCTTCTCTTGTGTTTTCTGTATCATTAATTAATATATTTAAGTTTCCCTTGCATCCTTGCATACAATCGCATACAATAAAATCTGTATTTATGGTTCACCAACAAGACTGAAAAACTATTCCTTCCTTAAGACTTATAGCTTATAGCTTATAGTTAATAATTTACAACTATTATAAATAACGTAAAATATTATAAAAATGTTGAATAAAAGAAATGTTAATGGATTTGAATTAAAGAAATGTTTTATTTATATAGCAGTACAATCCAAGTAAAAAAACGGTCATAATACTATTGAAAAGGCGGTCATATTAACGTAAAAATACTCGAAAAGTTACAGGTATATAACTTAAAAAATGACTGCCATAACGTGAATGTAAGAACAGTACAGCACTATAGTTTGTTTATATTTCGATAACCTAATATCGCATATGTGTGCGCAGTATGGACAATCACATAAAGAGGTACGACGGAATGGACTGGACACAAAAATGCCCGACGCCCTGTACAAATGCTACTTAACGATTTACGTGTTCCATCGACACAGATATTAGTCATTTTACTGGTCAATTTACGGGTACATTTTTGCTGGGTATATATTTAGAAAATCAATTTATTACACTTGGGCCAAAAAAGACGCTCTCTAAATCATTCATAATCACTTTACATGCAAAATTCTTTAAATGAAATAATTAATCTTTAATTTTAACAAAAATTAGTTCTAAATAATTCTTCACGTTCCCTGTAATATTATTGTCATGAGTGAATGTAGAGAAAATTATTTAAATAAATAAATGTAAGGTGCGATAACATCAGAAGAGATCTTAGGCTGAGCTTCCCTTCCAATTTGCGTCCTCCGATTGTTTGCTGAATCACTGCAGAGGGACGATCCCACTTAGAAAAACTTGTTTGTAATTGAAAAAACTTTTTCTTAATTTTCGATGTAGCTTTGACCGGGAGTTGATCCCACCCTCTTCGGTGTGGTAGGCGGAGCACGATACCAAAATACACCATGGCGGCCGTAAGTTATTCCTGTTATTTGACGCAAAAATATTCAACGATGCGTTGAAAAAGTTCTCACTTCATATTTGATCAACAGTTGTGTTTGCTGAAAGCGCCCATTACCCAGAGCGCGACTGTTCGCCTTCCCTGCGAGAAATATTCTCCTATATTCATCATAAAAATGTTTGACTATCGTATTATATTCCGGCTCATGATATTCTTATCTAAATAACATTACTTTATGGTTGCTTGCATTCCAAGCTTGAAATACTGACGAAAAATTATCGGAAAGTCGAGAGAGACCAATACTGCCCAAAAATAAATAAGTTTGAAATATTTTTGTTGCCTTTGCTTATACCTATATGACACTACTTTATTTTCGTTAATTTTTCTTAAATTTCGCACTCCCTTCTATTACGGCTTCGGTACGGGTGTAATTGTGTAAGATATATTCCAAAAAAACAAAGAAAGTCCAAGAAATATACAATCTAGTTTATTAAAAACAAACGAGCCAGTTTGTATTTCATTAGGTTTTATTGACATTCGGTTGTTTTTTCTTAATTTTTTCTGACAAATCAAAATTTTGTTTTTAGTTTGAAAATTTCGTGCATTAATATACAACTAAAATGAACTTTCGTGTGAAATAAGTGACCCACCAGAGCGCGATATAATTTTTCCGTATTATTTGCATTGTGTTTGCTTTGAAAAATGTTAATGAAAAAATTAAATTTAAAACATAAACAAAAACATATCAAATTATTTTATTTTGCTGGAAGTTGCTTTTGAGCGCGATATAATTTTTCCGTATTATTTGCATTGTGTTTGTTTTGAAAAATGTTAATGAAAAAATTAAATTTAAAACATAAAGAAAAACATATCAAATTATTTTATTTTGCTGGAAGTTGTTTTTGTAATTTGACTTTCCGATAAAGTTTTCGTCAGTTTTTTCTAACTTGGAATTTAAGCAAAAATAAAGTAGTGTCATATAGGTATTAGCCGTGTTTTCTTTTACACGTATATACGTCTACGTGAAATATTACGTGTTCTGCGTTTTCCAATTCTGTGGGACAGTGTGAATCCTCCTGTAACCTATCCCGCACTTGACAGGAATTTACGAGATAAAACAAGGATCGCGTCGCCGGATATCGTTCGACTATTCGTATAGCAGTTATACGGTAGGCTGCTAGTATCTCTTTTTGGTGGATCATTTTAGGTCCGTGCCATACAGGTGCTGCATATAATATTATCGAGCTGGTTACGTTGGATAAAAGCTTACAGGTAGCATTGCCTGGACCGCTCCACTAACTCTAGAGACTTTCTCCCCCACCGCCCTAATATTTTAGAATATAAGACCTTAATGATAAATTAGTAGGTATGTAATATTGGAAAAGTTTGTACAGCAAAGAAAGAAGGAGGAGATTGGAAATAAATTGGGAGCGGAGTGAAAGGAAGCGTGATGGAAAAATTAATAGAAGACTATGAGCAAGGGAGGTAGGTAGGTGAGTTAAATAAAATAGTTTCGAAAAACGAATTGGAGAGAAAAAGGCGGGAAAGATAAGATTTAAAAAGGATGAGAGAGACGAAGAGGACTAGAAAAGAAAGTGAGATAAAGGCAATTCTTTACTTTAGCTCACAACTGCTAAAAATCGGCCAAAAATATCGAGAGAGGTGTCAAAAGACGCGTTATGAACCCATGATCAAGAATCCGTCAACAGAAATTGGAAAGTAAAGATTTACAGAAAACTAAAAGCACAAGTGGGAGGAGCATAAGAGTAAAGGAAAGTAAGATACTGATGGAAAATCTTATACAACGGTTTAGATAATGTGGGATAATTTTTTATTAGCCCAAGTCAGGGCGAAGCGAGTGAGCCCCAATAGAATGCCAGAATACTATGTTTTATACATAAATATATGTACATATGCTTTCCATATATGTACGTACATACATTACTTACTTAATTGGCGCTTAACCGTCTAAACGGTTATGACCGTCCAACAAGGCGCGCCAGTCGCTCCTTCTCTCCGCCAACCGGCGCCAATTGGTCACACCAAAGGAGTATAAATCGTTTTCCACCTGGTCCTTCCAACGGAGTGGGGGCCGCCCTCTACCTCTGCTCCACAGGCGGGTTCCGATAGAAACACTTTCTTGGCCGGAGCATCATCTTTCGCATAACATGGGCTAGCCAGCGCAGCCGCTGCGTTTTAATTCGCTGGACTATGTGGATGTCTGCGTATAGCTCGTACAGCCCATCATCTTCTTCGCCATCGCCAACGCGTAGAGGTCCATAAATCTTTTGAAGAACTTTTCTCTCGAGCACTCTCAAAACCGCTTCATCTGCTGTTGTCATGGTCCATGCTTCTGCCCCATATAGCAGGACGGTTATGATAAGTGACTTGTAGAGTATGATTTTCGTTCGCCGAGGACTTTACTTTTCAATTGCATACCTAGTGCAAAGTAGCATTTATTTGCAAAATTGAATCTTCGCTGGATTTCAGTGCTGATGTTGTTGCAAGGCGCGTATGCGCTGACTCTTTGCTCGATGACAGGAGGTACTTCGTTTTGTCCTCATTCACCATCAAACCCATCTTTACCGTTTCTTTTTCCAGTTTGGAGTAAGCAGAACTAACAGCGCGGGTGTTTAGGCCGATGGTATGAATGCCATCAGCATATGCCAGTAATTGCACGCTTTTATAGAATATTGTTCCAGTGCGGTTAAGTTCTACAGCTAGTATAATTTTCTCCAGCATCAAATTAAAGAAATCGCACGATAGGGGGTCACCCTGTCTGAAACCTGGTTTAGTTTCGAACGTCATTTTGCAAGTTTTGCGGGGAAACCAAATTTAGACATAGCGGCATAAAGGCAGCTGCTTTTCGTGCTGTCGAAGGCGGCTTTAAAATCGACGAAGAGGTGATGTGTGTCGATTCTCTTTTCACGGGTTTTTTCCAAGATTTGGTGTATTGTGAAAATCTGGTCGATGGTACATTTACCAGGTCTGAAGCCACACTGATAAGGTCCAATCAGCCGGTTCACGGTGGGCTTCAATCTTTCGCACAATACACTTGAAAGAACCTTATATGCGATATTAAGAAGGCTGATTCCACGATAGTTGGTGCATTTTGCAGTATCCCCCTTCTTGTGGACTGGGCAAAGAACCTTTAGATTCCAATCGTCGGGCATGCACTCGTCCACCCATATTTATTTATTTATTTATACATAGAATCATCAAAAGCTGATTTCCCTAAAGGGTAGGTAGACGCATACCAATTTGTATGTGTGTTAGTTTCACTGTTGTCATAGTCATAGCCGTTATCGTGTTGTTGGCTTTTGCCGCTGTCGTTGCTAAACTTTTATTCATATGTATGTACCACTTTGAGTCTCGTGTTAATTTTAGAAATTCCGTGCCATTCATTTCAGTTCAGACTGCGCTAGTACACGGAGAGCATTAAGTAAATACGCGATATATCAACGTACTCGTAAAGCAAGTGCAAAGCAAATTTGATAAAAAAAATTAAATTTAATAATAATCAAGGAATATTACCCACCAATTTTCACAAAAAAAAAATTAATACAAATTAAACCTAAACGTATACTAGAAACGTTGGAAAGCTTTTATACTACAAGAGCATTCGCCGTAGACGGCAGTGGTAAAAAATTTCCAAAAAAAAATACCACTGAGCAACTAGTGTATTTTAAACCCCCAAGAAAAGGGCAACTTGCATTCGGAAGAAAAAAAAGTGTAGAGTTCAGCAAATTTGGGCAAAATATTCAAAGTACAAACTACAACAGCAAATATAAGAAAAGCAGCACATATATATACACTCGTATATATGCACATATATAGTATATACAGAAGTAAACGTGACAAATTGGGAAACGTGTAGGCTGCTCGCTATACCGAGTGAAAAAGCTTTTAAATACATATTGTACATGAACGATGGAGAAGTGAAGTGAAGAAAAAGTTCGTGTGCAAGTTGCTGTCGCTGTTTTCTCGCAAAAATCACGTTTTCGATAATATTTGTTCACGTTTAATTTTTGTAAGTAATATTTTTTTTTTGTGTGCGGCGTGGCTATATTAAAGACGATTCAAGGTTTCGCTTATACTAGAAGCAACGAAAAAATAAGAATAGTGCGAACGAAAATAAACGAGAACCCAAAGAAAATTCAAGTAAATAAGCTAACAAGTGAAAAAGTCGGTATAAAATATAGCACGAAAACAAAAACGAATTTGGGCGGTGTCATTGCTATTGGTGTCGTTGTTGCCGTCGCAGTTGCTGTTTTGTTGCTATATTAGCGCTGTATTAAGCATAGCTGTTGGTGGAAAATTCTGAATGAAAATCATGCAACATTAGCAAGTAAAACACACAAAAAAAGTTTTAGTAAAACACTAAAAACCGTTATTAAAAAACTTAAGTGGAGTGTTAAAATATTTTTTAAAAAAAGCAAGAAAAGAAATAAAAATAGAAAAAGAAATTTCATACAATAATAACACAAATAAAAAATCCACCTTGTAAATATTTGTGTGCATTATAATTAAAAGCGTTATACATACATACTAAATGTATAAATATTCTAAAAACAGAATAAAAAAATATAATAATAAAAAAAACAAAAAAATTGTGTTGCTAGGAAGGTACACGTCCCTACAAATATATATAAATAACGACGTATATATATACATATACATATGTATATCTGTATATACCAGCACTAAAAATAAATAAGAAAATCAGCCACTTGCGTGCTTGGACGTAAATAAGTGTGTATGTATGTACTTACGAGATAAGAAAAATTCATGTAAAAAAAATATGCTGCCATTATCGCGTTATCAGTACGTCTCAGCTTTAGGGTACAAAATAAGTACTACATGCATACATACATTCATACGTCCCAATAACAATGCATATGCACATAAAATATCTACTCTTCCATACAGCTGGGGTCAGGGGCTTAGCACATTCCCACATAGAGATAAAGAATTCCTAGGAACATAATATTTTAGTAATGCCAGCGTCCATCTAACAAATACTAACTAAATTTATAAACCCAACACACTAGAATCGCAAATGTATTGGAATATAAGTGACCCGGCCTATGAAAAGGTGGCTTATGACTCAAAAAAGAAATTGCGAGAAACATCTGTTAAATATAAACAATGCTTTCTTTTTTTTGAGTCATAAGCCATCTTTTCATAGGCCGGGTCACATATTTATTTATTTATTTATACATAGCATAGAATCAACTTTTGTTGCAAGAAAAGCTTAAGAGACGAATTGAACTTTTGATTTGGTTAAGGGTGCTTTCATACTTTGCAAGTGAAATCATTTTTCCCACTTGTTGGTACTTTTCTAACATGTTTTACAGTTAAAAAACTGCAATTTAACAATTTAATAGAACACAAAATATGTTAGGAAATACTTTTCTTGTATAGTGAGAAATTTTACAACAGTGATTGGCGAAATTTTGTATGTGAACGCGCAGGGCGAAATAAACTTCCATTGCCAAGTCTGAAGTTCTTTAATATATTTATAAACGCAACATCTTGGTTGATTATGGAGATGTTACTGGAATACATAAAATTGCGTTGAACGTATCTATATGAAAAACTTCGTTGTGGCTCGGCCATTAGGGCTGTGACGTAAGGTAGTATACCGGAACCGGAGCTTACAAATTTGCTTAGCGGAATCGGAACCAAGAGCGGAAGTGTACACAGAGCACGAGACAGACATACATATGTACATTAATACGATGCCCAATAAAATAATACAAATAAAATAAAAGGAGTATATATCCCAGGTGTACCAACAAACATTTTTTTAATCACTGATTTATGTAGTCCCGCTTAGTTTGTATTTAGCTTTAAGGACGCACTTAGCGACTATGTTGATCAAATAAGTGTGTAAGACACTTTGTAAACAAAATGTTTTTTGAATACAATTGATTTTCAAAGTCTCTTTTACGTCCATTCGCAGCGCTGCTATATTTCCTCAAAAATTTAATAAATATAAAACAGGACGTTGAGAAAACGAAATCAAATTTATCATCTCTATAAATTTATCTGTCAGTTCCGCAATGCTCACATTAACAGGCAGTCGAGAAGACGGTTTTTAAAAAGAAACGGGTTGCCAAGATACAGTGGTTTGGAAATTTAATATTTCTCCAATACTTAGGTGCATATTGATCGATTTTTTTTTAATCGAATTTATAAATACTAATACTTACTAAATGAATTCCGTAGCATTTTTCCGTAGCTTTTAATGAGCATAAGCTACGGTGGAAAAAAAAGTTTATTGGGAAATTTCAATTTTTTTTTTATTTTTGTCGAAAAACTAAAAAAAAAAAAAATTTGTTTAGCTTGAAATTGTCAAATATTTAAAATTTCTGATGATATTTATATTGTCATGAAACGGAAGCATCGGTTTACCTTTCATATGTTTATTATATTGCATCGTTTTTATAAATATACTTATTAAGTGCTTTCTGTATAATTTTTTCTAGACTTTTCAATAAACACTGATGATGGTAGAAAAAAAGAATTTTTGTCAATAGGAAGCACGATTTACAATCAAATCAGCTGATTGCATTTCTGGCAGCAAAACCGCACACTTTTTTAAATAAAAAAATTCAAAGGCGTATTTATGAAAGATGTAATAAAAGATAAGCCAGCATATCTGAAAACTGAGTTTAATTGGTTAATTTCAATGATCTAAAAATAAATAAAAACATCAACGAAAGTTGACATGCTTCTCTCTTTATATGAGAGTACATTCTTTGAAAGAGTACAGGGACAGAACTGGCAGAACGGAGATAGTTACTTTAGCGTGCAACACTTATGTAGCCGTCATTTAATGAACGACTTTGTTGAATAACCACAATAGTTTAAAGAATCTGAGGTAGCTACGAAGCACGCTCCTACTAGGCCTTTTAAAACCACGTTTACATATGCTCTTGTCTACAATAAATCCTCAATAGATAATTTACACGTTTAAATACGCCCCATCCCTAGAAACTAGACTCTTAGCTGCCAAATTTTCACGTATCTCTTTTATTTAGTGCTTCCAATTAGAGATGACACCTTAGAGGTGGTACTTTGTGTATGAAAAAAAGTCGAAAACTTAAAAACGTTTTCATAATTACCGATTCTCGAACGGAAACATTTATATGGGAAGTCTAGTTATTTCACTAACGATTAGGAGTTAAGTACGAAAGTGAAGATAATCTCGTTACATGTAAACTAGGCCAAAGTGTGTGTTTCTAACGGTAACTTCCCAACAACCATTTCAAACTTAACGTAATTTTACAGAGAATTTACAATACTGAACAAACGGTTTGCAAAACGATTGATTTTGGCAATTCATAACAGTGTTGTGTTAATGTAAAATTTTAAGATTTGAGTTGTGTTCATTGTTTCCAGTATAAAATTTAATTGAATCTTGGCTCATACGGCAACCTTGGGAATTACCAAATTGTATATTTTGTGGTCTTATAGCGTTATAAGCAGTACTTTTCAAATAGGCTGTTCTTATTAATCGGTTTTATAAAAATTACGTTATTGTTGTTGGCGAAGTATTAAAATGCAATTTGTTATCACCTTGGAAGTAACTAGAATCTAAAATTTAAGTATTCAGAGCCCCTGTGTACAGAATTATCATATTCTGAATTAACTTTCCATTTCCTTCTTTCTTAGGACCTATTCTCTGTTTTTTTTTTTACCGTTTTTTAAAGTCATTTGGACACGTTCGGCGACTGAAGTGACACGAAGTTTGCCGGCCGTACCGAAGGCCTCGAGAAATGCATGAAACATCAAAAAACCTCAAAACAAGTTTTTCTAAACGGGGCTGTGGCAATGGTTAGGCAAACACCACGAGCGTACTTCTGCCACCAAAAGCTTCTCAAAAAAATTCAAATGCCTTGTTTCGCCAATTTTTCAGAATTCTCTCTCACCATTGGCAAGTGTGCTAAATCGCTGATCGTTGCTGTACACATATACAGTCCCCGCGTTCCAATGGACAGTGATCCAGATCCTGGTACGAGCTTAACATGCAAATGCAACAACAATATGATCTATATGGATCAATTTGTTGTTGCATTTACATGGTAAATTTTTATAGGGGTCTAGATCACGGTTCTTTGGAACACTGGAAGTGTGTTCGTGCCCTCTACAATTACAATTATTTTTCATAATATAGGATCAGCAACAGCTTTTCGGCAAACCAAATAGTAAAGAACGATCAGGTAATAAAAACCAGAGATTCATGAAAGTAAAAAAAATTGATTTACAAAACAAAAAAACAAATCAAAAATTCCATTGGCCGTTATGTGTTAAGTAAAATGTTATGTTAAATTCACAAACAAGACGTCAAGTGCATGATTTAACTGCCTGCCGTTATTGCGATCATTTTTGGATATTTTAAATGTCATAAAAACCCAATTAATTGAATGTGAAATGAAACAACAGTAATAATATTTTAGTGAGTACGCGGAAATTTCCCACAGCATATTATATTAAAAAAGGTCTGAAATTGTGATAATCGTGTACCTGTACGGGGTCGGAAGCATTCGTTCTTTCCACACACCACCCCAATCCCACACAATAGCAAGCGTTGTACTATACGAGTTGCGACGAAGTGCATTTTTAATAATGGAATAAAAATATAAATAAATAAATTTTTAAAAGGAATGATTAAACTACAAAGCGAAAACCCAACTCAATAAAGCAAAGTAGAATACAAACACAAATCTATAGAAATTGAATACTTGCAAATGTTCTAAGGGTGGAAAACTACTTCATAAAACAAAAACATACATACATATAAACAACATACCGGAAGAGCCGAAGTACCTCGGAGTTCGTATTGCAAGAAATCACAACGACAACCTGTTAACCATTTGCTTGCACACTGAAACCACTTACAAAATAGCACAAAGAAACGAGTTATTGTGTATTGTTAACGTAACGTCATATATAACCGTCAACAAAGTCAAGTAAGCACTAATTAAAGTGCAGGTTTTACATATATTCATATATAAAAATAGTGCATATTTAAAATCGCCATTAAAATTTGTGTGTGTGTGCTTAAACCGATATTTGCTCAGGGAATACACGATAGCCGCCATTATTGAGAGCTACACGACGATTACGACGACGACGACAATACCAACGAAAACGGCCACCATTGCTTATAACGCCTTTTCGGTCCTGCCCCGTACCGCTATTATCGTCTCCAGTAAGCCAAAGACGATTGCCACCATTCCACCTCAACTGCAAACGGCGCACAGCGACAAAATTAAGTACGAAGCCATGGAATCGTACTGGAGCGAAACGAATGGACACGCTCCACACTCGGTGAAGTATGAAAGGTAGGTATGCATTTTTATTTAATTTTTGATTTATTTCATTGAATTTTACGCTTATATTTTTTTAACATTTTTGTATACACATACATATATGTATGTACATATATTTTACGTGCATACAATTTATAAGTACATAATTAAATTAAAGAAATTATTAATTAGTAATAAAATAGATTTACATATGTATTTAATTGAGCAGTATATGTATATACAGTGTACGCTTATTCAAAGCTTCAGTATTTATTCACAATAAATTAAAATATAATTTAAATGTAAAAGAATCAAAGCAAGAAATTCCAAAACTCAAGCATTTAAATATATTTGTAGTGATATTAGAAACGTATACGGTATGCGGCATAAGAGCCGGAAGTGACAAAGAATTGTTGTTGATTCATATTTGTAGTCGGCAACTGATGCTGTGAATCATACTAAATGTATATAATGTAAAAGTTTAAGAATTGACTGTTAGTCACGTGTTGTTTTTTTTTTTAGCATAGCGTAGAATACAATTGTGTAGGTATTTATTATTAATTAATTTGATTGATACCTTGTTCATTATTACATTTAACCATTGCTTTAGTTGGTCAATACTACAACGATCGTAGCGAATTTATGACGTTTTTCTTCACTTTTACGTTTATAGAATATTGTTTTCTCGAATTGAAAAAATTTTTTCCGAAGATTGTAACGTTTTGAACTCAGGATCTCTACTGTGGTAGGCGAATACGCTATTTTCAATATCTGCCTATTCTACACTGAAGGAAATGGTGCTAGTAAAATCAAAAAATCGGTTCTGTTGTTCTTGACTTAACGGATATTCGGTGAAATTGATCGAATTATGGTTAATTCGACCGAGTTCTTTGTCAAGCGAACAAATTAGTTTAGTCATTTCAACAGAAGAGAAATTGTCGCTCTTAAGTTAACAAAATTCTGTAAAATTGACAGATTCCTAATCAATCTAACTGATTTTTCTGTTAATACAACTGATCTCACTGGTCATTTCATCAGCGATCAACAGTCAATACATGAGCAAATTTCAAATAGAATTTTACGCTCACTGCGCTCTCTACTTTGTACTTATGACGATGGTGCCACTTGTTAAAAAAACATCAAAATAAGAAAACCACCAAATCGAAAAAACACACAAAATGGGAAAACAACAAAAAAATAGTTTTTCAGTTATCAATACAAAACGAAAAACCCTTTTTTGAATTTACTGTGCAAAAAATTATGAGATTCCAGGACACCTATTTATCGGGTACAATTTTTCAACTTCTCCTCCAAGCGAAATGCAAAATTGCGCACTCTTGTTGCAAAAGTTATGTTTGGACGAACAGCATTTTTACAAAGTTAGTAACATTTTGTTCAAGTTTTTACGAATTTTCTATATATATAAAAAGAAGTGCACATTTTGATTATCACTCCATAACTCGAGAACGGATAGAAAGATTGCCATGAAATTTTTAGGAAAGGTACAGGAAGGAGAGATGATGGCTAGTTGATTTTGAAATCCCAAATCGGTTTAGCTATTCTTGAGTTATGATTTTTTTTTTTAAAAATTCAAAATTTGAAAAAAATAAGTCGGGTTTTCCTTCCTGATGCTATAACTCCAGAACGCACCAACCGATTACCACGGTTTTACATTCTTTGGAAAGGTCTCAGCCTTCGTGAGGTTTATAGCAAAGAAAATTCTGGATCGACGCACAGGGTCCCGAGATATAGGCCAAAACGTGGATCCTGGTACCCCTAGAATGTGTTTATAGAATATGGATATCAAATGAAAGCTGTTGATGAGTGCTTTAGTAGAGGGTAATTTCCATACCCCTTGGTGACTAGGGTCTCGAGATATAGGCCAAAATGTGGACTCGGGTACGACTAGAATGTGTTTATAGGATATGTATATGAAATGAAAGCTGTTGATGAGTCCTTTATTATAGGGTCATTTTCATACCCTGGGTGACTAGGGTCTCGAGATATAGGCCAAAACGTGGACCCGGGTACCCCTAGAATGTATTCATAGAATATGGATAACAAATGAAAGCTGTTGATGAGTGCTTTAGTAGAGGGTAATTTTTATACCCCTGGGTGATTAGGGTCTCGAGATATAGACCAAAACGTGGGCCCGTGAACGCCTAGATAGTGTTTTTACAGTAATGGTATCAAATTGAAGCTACTGATGAGTGCTTTAGTACAGGGTAAGTTTTATGCCGCTGGGTGAATAGGGTCTCGAGATATAGGCCAAAACATGGACCCGGATACACCTAGAATGTGTTTTTACATTATGGGTATCAAATTGAAGCTGTTGATGTGTGCTTTAGTACAGAGAAAGTTTTATGCCGCTGGGTGAATAGGGTCTCGAGATATAGGCCAAAAGATGGACCCGGATACACCTAGAATGTGTTTTTACATTATGGGTATCAAATTGAAGATGTTGATGTATGCTTTAGTACAGAGTAAGCTTTACACCGCTGGGTGACTAGGGTCGCGAGATATAGGCCAAAACATGGACTCGGATACCCCTAGAATGTGTGTGTATTACGGATATCAAATGAAAGCTGTTGCTGAGAGCTTTAAAGTAATTTTCATTGTGATAATCGATTTTTTCGCATCAACCTGGCAAAACTGATAAATATGCTTGCGAAGCCGATATAAAGAGATGAATTAATAATACCCATATACCTATTTACATACGTCCTATTCGATTGGCCTGAAATTTGGTATATAAATTTGCCTATATTAGTATTTACGATGCTTTTTTCCGGAAAGTAGACCAGAGACGGACTGGGACTTGGATTAGGACTAGGACTGGGACTGAGAGTGCGACTCGGAGTGGGACTGGGACTGAGACTCGGAATAAGACTGGAACAAAATAAATACCACCCTCTGGGACTGGCAATAAGATATAAAGAAGAATAAGAAAAACTTGAGAGAAGAGAAAAGAGAGAAGGAGAAGAAGACTGAGAAAGAGATAGAATGAGACGAAGATGGAGATAGATGAAGCGAAAAAGACGGAGGGAGGAGTGAATACAAAGATTAGGAAAAAGTGTAGAGTTGCGAGGGCAGAGTTAGACGGAAAAAGCATATTAAAATGTATGCAGATAGACCAAATTTAGGGCCGAACAACGTCTGCCGGGTCTGCTAGTAAGATAATAAAAAACATCCTATTTAATGTTGATGTTTCCGACAACATAAAAGTTTGACTTGTTTTGGAATCGTTTCAACTTAAAGTGTTACGAAAATTAAACTTGTTACTCCAGTGGTGAATTACCTTCCTGCGATTTGATTTTTTACTTTTCTATAACTTACAAGTTGTCTATTTAAAATGAGAGAGAAGAAATTGAAAATGAGCTGAGCTGCAACCGAAAGAATTGAGAATCAGTTTTGTGACTACTATTTTCATTTCTATTTGCAAAGCGAAGTACAAAACTATAAATCATTTAAATTGTAAATTATAAAATTTGGTGAAAGTGCGTTTAATAAAACAAAATAATAAAGTGTATAATGTTTAATGTGTGCCAGCATATTTGATGTACGCCCAATTGAAGTTCGGTTAATAAGTGCGTACATATGTATGTATATGTAGCAAGCATGCGTATTTATGTATTCACATATTTACGTATGTATGTATATGACAACATAGGTACTTTCGTACAAAGCTCTCGCAACAATTTTTTTTTTGTTCATTTGACTACTAAAACGGTCAATTACGATTCAACGATTTGTGCGCAGTTGATTCAATATCTTGTTGCGATGGATAAAAATTGACCAAAATTTCGGTTGAATTGACCCGTATTTCGGTTGATTTTACCAGTCTTTTTCTTTCAGTGTATATTAATTGTCAGATAAATTTGACGAACATAGGGTAGATGTACCCGTAACCGGACACCCCACAGTAACCGGACATTTTTCACTTTTTGAAATAAGCAAACCGTTGACCTATTTTTAAATTCGAAAAATTCTTTGAAAGAAGCCACTCATTTATAACGGTTTCGCAATTTGCCTTTTGTTTTATTTTCAAAAGAAGCTTTGTTGTTTCACTTTTAGTTTACGAGAAGAAGATGATGTTAATACGTGCTACTTTTAAATTTTTTTTGCTAGTTGTACTTCAATTCTATCAGGTGAGTTTTTACTAATAATTTGGTGACAAAAGTGTTTCAAATGACTGTTATTCTATAAATAATTGATAAAAATACGTGATAACAGTTTAAAATTTGTGAAAAAATATATATATTTTTATAAATGCACCTGTCCGGATACCGGAATAAAAATAACAGTGTTTTCCGGAATCCGAAGAAAGTGTCCGGTTACTAGAAATAGTTAACAACCGCACAATTCTAGTATCCGGGCATGCTGTTCCTTTAGCCCTATTTTTAATAATATTTGTTTATATTAAAATTAATTATAGTATGTGTGATAATCCCTAATCCAGGGTGTTATACGGACCGTACTTATTGGACGATTTGCAGCCAGGGGATATATTCGGCTGTATTTGAGCGGAGCCTTCCCGATACCGGGCCGCCTCGCGAAGTAATGATGACCTTACCACAGCAAGGGCCGCTGTTGTGGCGGACGGTTTTATCTCCATTTTTAACATTAGACCGCTGAGCCGGCCTTGTGGGCAGGTGGTCGGACGACCAAGATGAACTCAAAAACTTGAAAAGAAAGTAAGGATGCGAAGGAAAAAACGATGGCACCGCAAGCCGGGAAAGAGGAAATCGCTATCAGCGATGACTCGGACGCGGATAGCGATGATAGTGTGCAGTCAGTGCTCTCTGTAAAGGAGCGGAATACTGGCGCAAACAAAGAATTAAGGTTAGAACGGGAACAACGAGATAGGGAGCTTAAGAGAACGCTCTCAAAATATCGGGCTGCATTAAGAATTGTGCAGCGCTTGGGTTCATTGGTTCACCCAACCAACGATGATAACGATCGCTTGGCATGGGCACGTGAGACAGTGGAAGAATGTCGAAGACAATTCACAGACGAAAGCTTTGCTGCGAACAGCTCTTAATTTTGCAATCGCATCGAAGAAGCCCTAGAGGCAAGAGCCAGCGATCGGCTGAACCTGACAAGCCTGTTTTTAAGAGGCAGAAGGGGGAGGGTAAACGCTCCAGTCCAAGAACCAGGAGGCGAATTAGCCGGAATGACAGGAACCAAACCTCAAAATCTGCAAAGCGGATCGAAGAGGGAAATATAAGTACTAGAAAGCCATGTACCTCAAAAGCTGTAATACAAAGAGGAAGACAATAATGGCTTGAGAAGCAAAGGCACAAGTTTTAATAAGCTAAAGGGAGATAACAATCAGACTCCAGCTTATTCGATGATACTAAAGGGAGCTAACGCTGAGACTCCGGTTTTCACCGAGAAGAAGATGAGCAAAGTAGCGAAGCAGTATAATGTGTGCACGTGAAGGGCTCTGACTGGTTTATTGATGTTTGCCAGGGAAAGTTACTGTCGGCCATGTGATCAAACATTAATTTGGTACATGGGGGGATTCCGTCACTGGGTTATGTGAAAGTTTTTCTGTTTCGCTTCAGACTCAAACCGTTTTCAAATACCCCCGCCGTTTGTTTTTGCCGTATAAACAAAGTAAGTGAACGGCAAATTTAACAAAACTTATAGATAGGTCTAAATAGTTGACTGATCCGTTTTTTCCGGTTTCTATTACGATCTTCATGCTTCTGTTCTGCCGGTTGAGATACTCCAGGATTCATTCTACGTTATTTTTTGCTAAGACACCTAGCTTGAATTTCAACTGCTGTTTATTTCAGTTTTGGCATCACTACATATCCGTAAGAATGACGTATGTCGACTTTATAATCATTATTGTATATATATTCATTATTGTATTATACATTCTTTTGACGTAGGATGGCTCTTAGATGACGTTTATACATGCACTAAACTACAATCAATTAACAAAAGTCAATTTACATGCTCACATATTTCCCGTCCCTAGGAATTAGATAATAACCTGTCAGAATTTCATGTTTCTCCTTCACTTCGTACTTCCATCTAAAGATGGATAGGTCTCGAAAAAATTTGATAGTTCTAAAGTCTTAGCAGGATACTTTTTGGTTTTAAAACATCTGGTAATAGGTTAAAGAAGAAATTCAAAGAAATATATATATATGTATTTACAAATACATACATATTTACAAATATTTACATACCTATTTAGATATATGTGTAAATATATTTCCACATATACTATTTATTAATATAGGGCCCTTAGTATTGAGCTAATTGATCCGTAGACAGCGCCAATAATAACAAAAAATAATACCACCGTCAAATTGCTGCTTACCGCGCGACGCTTTTAATGGCATGTGAATAAACGCGAATGCGCTAGGAAAACGTGGGAATAATTAAATACTGGTATATTAAATGTGTTATACTGTTTTCACACAGAAACTTAATGATCTCATTTCACCAGCTAATGAAATCGTAAATTTTTTGCTTTCACACAGAAGTAACTGCTCGATTAGTATGAATGATTGAGACAGACAATCATGGCGGAACGATACAAGGTGCGAGCATGTTGACATACCTCATACCTACAAACAAAAAAAATTCCATGTACTTGTAAATTCGATGGACAAATGTCAAAATCGTACTGCACCGGTAGTTGATTTATCAAATCAAATAAAAAAGGTTATAATCAGCTGTTCGATGCGGCCACCTTGTATCGTTCCGCCATGCAGACAATGACATTTGCTTTGACAAATGACATTTTTAAGCACTGAACACACCAAAAACTAAGAAGCAGAAACGGAAGCGGAACGCTACCAACAGAGTTGCATTGTGCTTTTGACTTCATTAGGCATTCGATTAGCTACTAATGAAATAATAATAGATTCGAATTTTGTAGGAAAGATTGAGCCTCAATAAGCGTCTTAATGTAGAAAATTGCCTTTATTATTCAATAAGCCGTCTGTGTGAAAATAGTATTACGTTTCGCGAAATAAACTGAAACTAAACGCACGACATAGCAAACGTGATCCGCGTTACGCGAGCGCCAATGCCATGGTTTGAATTCCAACAGATAGGTTTGGGGCGTTTAAACCGGCAAGCGAAAGGTGCTTGAAATGGCTAAAATAAAACACAAGCCAACGACGCAAAAGCTAAAAAGCTTATAAACAACGACGATTGAATAATGCCAATACTGATACACAGTAAATGTTTAACATAAATCTACAAAACAGACATTTACTATGTATACATAAAATAACCAACAAAAAAATCAAAACAATTGTGGAAAAAAACACCCTAATAGCAATTCACACAGAGTGCTAATGAAATAACATAATATTTTTATTGGATCTGCTGACATATGTTCGTTAATGAGGCAAGTAGCCCTCGTGTGAAAAGTTAATCATTTCATTAAACTTGATTGTGTAATTCATTTAGTTTCTGTTTGAAATTGGTAATACTTCTACATATTTGAATTTTTACATAGTTCCAGTTTAGATACATATATACACTTACACCAAAACGCATTTTTGAGTTAATTTGAAAAAAAAGAAATATATATTTAATATATATAGAAATATATATTTATTAAATCTACACACAGAGAAAAACTATTGTATAATTAACTTAAAATCGCGTATACCACAACTAAAACTTAGGCAAATTAACGTACTAAGTTTTTTCATCATCTTAATAAATAATAACTAAATTAGGTATAAATTGCCTAAGATTTGTTTCCCTTGTCGAGCACAAATTGCGTAAGTACATGGGTAGGATGTTCAAGTTTCTTGGGCCCCATAAAAAATGTTTAACTAAGTCAACTTTGTTCGATTTACAATTGTTTTTTTCTGTGTGTAATGTATACTCTAGCACTAACGTCAATTAATCGAGAATTATTATATGTAATATAAAAACAAACAAATAAAAGAACACAAGTAAGGAAGGCTAAGTTCGGGTGTAACCGAACATTACATACTCAGCGTGCACTTCAATTGTACATTTCATTTCAGATATATTACTTTTCTACATAACACGTGGCACCGCCCGTTAAAAAGAATGTCTCCCCATTTCCTCTTACAATAAAACTTGATAAGTGAAATAGCATTGATTCAAAACTATGTTTTGCTAAGTTATAGCTTATTATTCTAGTGTACGACCCTTTTAAACTTGTTTTACATCTAAGTTGCCGTGGCCTTTAACCGATCCCGTCCATTTTTACTAGAAATATTTTCTGCTATAAGGAAAATATGTGTACACAATTTCATTACGATATGTTAATTTTTCTTCGAGTTATGGCTCCCGAAATATAGAATATTGCTTAGTCATAAAAGGGGCGGTGCCACACCCATTTTCAAAAATTTTAGTGTTTTCCATTTTTAATGTTATAATTCAATTTAGTAAAATTCTATTGATATAAAGCTCTTTTTTGCAAAGATATAGCTTTTTTATTCGTCCACGGCCCTTTTAAAAATCTTTTACATAAAAGTGGGCGTAGTCTTTAACCGATCTCGCCCATTTTTTAAACGGTTTTATTTAGCTTGAGTTGACATGCAGGCCGCACGGCCGTTGTCAACGAATCTTGTAATTGAAATTTAAGTAACTTCCCGATAAGCTACAAGCTTGAAACTTGCAATATAGTTCAGAACCCGATGACAATGCAATAGTAAGAAAAAAACACCGCTAGGTGGCGCAAGGATCGAGATATTCGCAAAATTCGCATTTGTGGTCCGATTTGGCTCATATTTGGAACACATAATACATGCAAGAATAAAAAGCGACTTATGAAAAAAAAAATCGCCGCTAGGTGGCGCAAGGATCGAGATATTCACAAAAATCGTATTTGTGGTCCGATTTGATTTGGTCCATATTTGGAACACATAATACATGAATAGAAAGCGACCTATGATGCCCGATTTGGTTTATATTTGGAACAAATATTGCATACAGTCCAGTAGAAGTGACATCAAAATATTTTGGAGTTGGAGGAGGGACAAGCATACGTGGCGCAGAGTCGAGTAAAGTCTTTGGAAGGATTATATATTGAGGACTTAGGTTGTAACAAATTGTCAGGAAAGAGTCCTTGTAATAATGAGTCACTAAATGAACTAAATAGAATGAGAAATAATAGGCAATTAAATAAAGACTAAAAAGTTGAAAATAAAATAAATAAAAAAATTTTAAGTTAAACGGTTTTATTGAAAATAATACTTATAAATAAATAAATGTAAGGCGCGATAACCTCCGAAGAGATCTAAGGCGAGCTTCTTTTCCAATTTGCGTCGTCCTCCTCTTGATTTTTCCCTACAAATTGGCCGGACAGGACCTACATGTTTTATGCCGACTCCGAGCCGACTCCGAACGGCATCTGCAAGGCAGATGAGTTTTCACTGAGAGCTTTTCATAGCAGAAATACACCCGGAGCGCTTGCCAAATACTGCCGAGGGGCGACCCCGCTTAGAAAAATTTTCTTCTAATTGAAAAACCTCATTTCTAAAATGTTGATGTTGCTTTGCCTGGGGTGTGAACCCAGGGCATACGGTGTGGTAGGCGGAGCACGCTACCATCACATCACGGTGGCCGCCAATTTCTATTGATAGTCATAAGTAAAACCAAATGAACCTTAATCAGGTTATGCTACGCCTCACATTTTTAAAAATTTCACGCGCCCAATGCTTTTATTTAATTGTCTGATCAACGCCCTAGATTGATAAGGAGTGTGATGACTAGTACCTAGGACCTACCTAATTATTTTCTAGCTTTTCGTATTATTATTATTTCATGTGAGGATTGTTTTCAATAAAACCGTTTAACTTAAAATTTTTTTTTAATTATTTTATTCTAGAAATATTTCCTGCTATAGGGAAAATTTGTGTACCCAATTTTATTACGATCGTTAATTTTTCTTCGAGTTATGGCTCCCGAAACATAGAAAATTGCTTAGTCATAAAAGGGGCGGTGCTACGCCCATTTTTTTAAATTTTAAGCTTTTCTTATTTATTATTTAAAATACCATTGATATAAAGCTCTTTTTTGCAAAGATATAGCTTATTTTATTCGTCCACGGCCCTTTTAAAAATATTTTATATAAAAGTGGGCGTGGCCCTTAACCGATTTCGTTAATTTTTCTTCAAAGCATTCCTTATAGCAAAGGCAACCTCTCTGCCGAATTTTGTTATGATAGGTTTAACGATTTTTGATTTATGATTAATAATATTTGTAAAATTGATTTTATCACAAGTGGGCGGTGCCAGGCCCATTTAAATTTTTTTTTTTCAAATTTTTATCAAGAGTCTCAAAATCAGTCCACGTGTCAAATTTCAACATTCTGGGTGTAGTATTTACTAAATTATCAGGTTTTTTGTGTTTTCCAAAATGTTATATATATAAAAAGTGGGCGTGGTTATCATCCGATTTCCCTCATTTTCCATACCAATCTATTATGGGTCCAGATAAGCTCGTGTAACAAAGTTGGTGAAGATATCTCAATATTTACTCAAGTTATCATGTTAACGGACGGACGGACGGACATGGCTCAATCAAAATTTTTTTCGATACTGATGATTTTGATATATGGATGTCTATATCTATCTCAATTCCTTTATACCTGCACAACCAACCGTTATCCAATCAAAGTTAATATACTCTGTGTGCAAAGCACGCTGAGTATAAAAATGATGCTGACGACATCAATTAATAATCTAACGTTAATTTGTATATTTTAATATACCGGTGCAATTGAAGTTTTATTACTGCATAAGTGCACTTAAAATCCACCACCGACACACAGGTATATTTGCATAATATATTGAATAATTAATGAAGTGAATGCCGTACGAAATGCATGCAAAGCGTGCGAGTGTGAAGTGCACCCAGAATTTAATGAATAATATTTATAGAAATAAATATACACGTATGTACGTATATAAAAAAAAAACCCTGATAATGTATAGGACTTTAAAAAAGTATATAACTTTGACGCTCTACACGCATTTTCTATGATCTCGGGTCCTTAAAAACAAAAGGTTCAACAAAATCTAGAGACATTTTTTAAGGAAGAAATTTTATGCGATATTTATATATGACTAAAATGACTAATAACACTGGTTTACAGCCAAAATGCACCAGAGACGCCATTATGAAATGCCTATGTAAAATCACGCCCTGATTTCGAAAATGAAGGTTATTTTTAATTCTATGGTAACGTTTTTGAGATAATTACTAATAACGGTTTTTTCCAAAAAAAAAAAAAAAAAAAAACAAAAATGGGTCCAATTAATCATATATCAGTTAGTTAGCAAAATACAATTTTTTTTATATTTTTACAAAAAAAGTGGAAAAGATCCGTAATGATTGTTCGTTATCTTTGAATCTGCAGGGCCTAGCAAAAAGTATTGTATGCACAGTTTACAAAAAATTTAATTACCTTTTAAAAGCTTCAAACCGTTTTGGAATTGCTCAATTCGCTCTTGAGATATATATGATTAAGTGGACCCAATTTTTTTTTGGAAAAAACCGTTATTCGTAAATATCTCAAAAACGTTATCATAGAAGTAAAAATAACCTTGATTTTCGAAATCAGGGGGTGATTTTACATAGGAATTTCATAATGGCGTCTCTGGTGCAGAAAAAAAATTGGAATTTGTGCAGTGTAAATACTGAACATGTTATTTTCACTATACCCTATCCTATAATTTGTCTAAGGCTGGCTAAAAATGTTTAGTTTTATGTCTCACTAATAGTAGTACTAAAAATTTACGTCTTACGGTATTTCACCGTAAATCACTTACTAGTTTAAAGCGAACTGATTCAAACTTTGTATGAACGCCGCTTATGTAGCCAATGATTCCTCAACTTATTTGCTCCTACACGCGTCTGCATTATTCGTGAAAGACGTAGCTTACATATGAAGACATTATCTTGCTTTGGTACTTAACACCTAATCGTTAATTAAATAACTCGATTTCCCATTTAAATGTTTCCCTTCGATAATCGGTAATCAAGAACAAATTTTAGAGATGCTGATTGTTTTTCATAGAAAAAATACCACCCCAAGAGTGTAATCTCTTATTAGAAGCACGAAATAAAAGAGAAACGTGGGAGTTCGACAGATTATAATCTAGTTCCTAGTGATGAAACATATGTATACGCATAGATTATCTATTGAGGATTTATTGTAAATTAGTGCATGTGTAAAAGGGGTCTAAGATATTCTGCAATATTTTTCTGAGAAGGTTAGCTTTCGTTATCACGTGCTAGCATTGTTGTTGTTGTAGCATTCGTTTATTAGTCCCGATTTCGGTCGGAATTTATTTCCCAGAACTTTTTCCAAGGATATCAGCTTATTAAATGTTTTAACAATTTCACGCAGAGCATTGATAAAATAATTAGTATTTTTTTTACATTAAACCTCTTGTTGAACTTAGGAAATAATCATTCTGTATTGCAAACCAATTTATTGGAAAACAAATTTATTTCACTTAACATCGATAAATTCCATCTCTATAACATACAAGACCTCAATATTTCGAATGAAGCTAAGAAAAAGATTCTACTATCACTTTGTATTATCTCAAACTTTTTTAAGGGCGTTTTTTTTTGTTCGAAAATAATAAAGGAAAACTTTAAACAAGCCGTGAGCACCGAATACTCGTGAAGTTCGTTATGTAAACACTAAAGTTTTTAAGTTAACTATCGCACGCCCAGTGGTTAAAGTAAAACCATAACAGAGGCAACTTTACGAGACACCAATAATTAAGGGCATTTTGAAAAGAGCTTGTTATCGGTAACAACCAACACCAATTAGATATTGCTTTATAGTCGGTTTATTTTCAATAGCGAATTATTATTATTATAATCGAGTTATTCGCTTATTATCGGCTTGTTATCGCCGAAACATCGGCTTCTTACTGGTTTCTTATCGGCTTTTTATTGACGTGTTAAAAATGTGTCATCGGTTCTATATTGAAGCTTTTTCAGTATCTGTGTTGATAAAAAATCGATAACTTTTTGATGGATTTTCGATAACAATTCCATAACTTTTTATAACATTCGATACCTTTTCGATAAATAAATAATATTATCAATATTGAATAGATTATTTCTCGATAGCATATCGTTACCTTTTCAATAAAATATCGATAACTCTTCGATAACAGACCAATAACTTTTCGAAAGCAAACGCCCCGAAAAAAATTGATAAATTATTGATAACACACAGACAACTCGTCGATAAGAAATGGATAATACGCCCATAACTCGTCGATAACAAATCGATAACTCATCCATAACAACCGATTAAACGGCCTCGTTTTTGATTTATAAACCTTCCTCTTCCCTCCTTTCCTTCTTTCCATGCGTTTCCTTTTCTTTCTTGCCTTGCGTTGTGTTGTTTTCTTGTCTGATTTGGCTCATACTGCATAACAAATACCACACATTACGCCTGCGTTCACATTCTATATATTGTCACGGATATTAGCATCACTAAATTATCCCATCACTAAGGCGATGATAAGGCCATGCCAAGCAGTATTTACGTTAATAATTAAATCAAGTATACACATATACAAGGCAGCCCAGAGAGATGTCACACACAGATGCATTTACTTATATGCCTATGTGCGCGCGAGAGACTGTAAACTACAAACATTCACATCAATAATTCAATCTTTATGTATCTACATAAACGAATAAATAATTGCGTCTACACATATGTACGTATACGAGCAGCGGAGCGGCAATGCACAAACACATGCATATATCTTATCTGAGTTGTCACAAGAGAGAGCAATAATTTGTGCACGTAGTTGTGGCTGGCGATTTTGTAGCCGAAACAACTAGTAAGTTCTGGAAATCGAAGAGCCTAGAAGTATGCAGCGTAAACTATAAAAGCGGGGCAAGCGAGTAAGAAGTAATTCAGTTTGATTTGAGTTGTCAAGCAGTTTGATTAAGACGATATCTAGCGAGCAATAGCAGTGTTATTTTGAATAGTAGATTTTCATTGAGCTATCAATCAGTGTGGTTATTAAGCAAGCTATTCGCTGCACAGTTTGTTATTGTGAAGTACTTTAATAAAGGCCATTTTGCATTATTACAAATTGGAGTTATTTATTCAACAGTTTAGTGATTCGAACTTAGCAGAGGATTGCAAATAAGAGGATTTGCAAGCAAATTCGTTACAATATCGTACACTTAGATCAACAGGGAGCAAACACAATAATTTGAAATTTCGAAGTTATGAGTACCTGGGCTTTCCAATTCCATACCCTACCGAACTGTACACTCGATTTACTAATACCTCCACGAGAAACGACTTAATAACATATAAAAATTGTTTGGAATATATGGGAGAGGCAAGCAGTTTTTCGCCTTTTCGGAACATTGCTATTTTATGAATTTACCCCTGTTTTGATCTAGGTGTGCGATATACATATGTATGTATCCCCTACATAGCATACAACATACACATTTCAAATTTCATTGACGATTCCCCCATACCGCGAGCAAAGATGTTTACACACCACAAATAAATAAAGACAGCGTATCGGTTTAGGGTGCGATATGTAAGTTGAGCAACAGCACCTCATTGCTATTAAACTCCTATTAAAAATCTTTATCTTATAAATATATGACGGTTTACTTACATTAAAATTCATCTGCCTTGCAGATGCCGTTCGTAGTCGGCATAAAACATATAGGTCCCGTCCCGACAATTGGTAGGGAAACCTCAAAGGAGTACGACGTCAATTAAAAGAGAAGCTAGGCCTAAATCTCCTCGGAGGTAAATCGCGCAAAGTATTTTTTTTTTATACATATTGATTGGCTGTAGGCATCTATCGCCTGATTGTAATTTCAAAATTTACATACGCACATATCGGTTTGAGTGTGCGCCAACGCCATATTGGTTTAAATTGTTGCTTCGATATTTAATATGTAACACACATTTCTACGTATACATATATACATATGTGTGTTTGTTTATAGGAAATTTGCAGTGTGCAAAGAGAAATCATATGCATGTACATATGTGTGCTAGTATGTGAAACTGAAATAGAGAAAGCTAGTTGGCGACCATGTATGTTTATGAATTGGCGCACGTGTGTCCTTAAGAAGGTCAAACACGGAAGCGCCTAACACAATAAAATAGCAAAAGCCTCTCACATAAATATAAATTCTATATACACACATGCATGTATGTATGTACATACATATAAATACATATACAATATTAATGTACCTGCTGATCGGCCGATTCAACGATGTGCCTCTATTGTTTTTAACATGGCTGATTGTGTCTATTTTGGTTAATTTATGCTCGAATAGCTAGATATATAATATTGTAACGAATTTAGGGAAATTCCACTTATTCCAAACCTTCTGCTTACGTTCGAATCGCGAAACTGTTGAATAAATAACTCCAATATTCAATAATGCATAATGGTCTTTATTATACTACTTTGAGAGTACTTCACAATAACACTTAACTTCACAAACAATAGCGTGCTTAACTCAAAACTGATTGCTGACTACTCAGCTTTTGCTGCTTTTATACTCTCTGTTTTCTCGTTAATTCGTTTTTCCTAAGGTCTAGTAACTTCGCGAACACCATGCTTGGTTACCAGCCATATACATATGTACATGTATATTTGTAGTTTCGTGGAATCAGCCTTCTTAATATCGCATATAAGGTCCTTTCAAGTGTATTGTGCGAAAGATTGAAGCCCACCGTGAACCGGCTGATTGGACCTTATCAGTGCGGCTTCAGACCTGGTAATTCTACCACCGACCAGATTTTCACAATGCGCCAAATCTTGGAAAAAAACTCGTGAAAAGGGAATCGACACACATCACCTCTTCGTCGACTTTAAAGCCGCCTTCGACAGCACGATTAAAATGGTTTCCCCGCAAAACTTATACGGCTGTGCATAATGACGTTGAGCAACACCATCAGCTCAGTCAGAATTGGGAAGGACCTCACCGAGCCGTTCGAAACTAAACGAGCTTTCAGACAGCTTGACCCCCTATCGTGCGATTTCGTTAATTTGATGCTGGAGAAAATTATACTAGCTGCAGAACTTAACCGCACTGGAACAATGCTCTATAAAAGCGTGCAATTACTGGCATATGCTGATGACATTGATATCATCGGCCTAAACACTCGCGCTGTTAGTTCTGCTTACTCCAAACTGGAAAAAGAAGCGGTAAAGATGGGTTTGATGGTGAATGAGGACAAAACGAAGTACCTCCTGTCATCGAGCAAAGAGTCAGCGCATACGCGCCTTGCAACAACATCAGCACTGAAATCCTGCGAAGATTCAATTTTGCAAATAAATGCTACTTTGCACTATGTATGCAATTGAAAAGTAAAGTCCTCTCTCGGCGAACGAAAATCATAATCTACAAGTCACTTATCGTACCCGTTCTGCTATATGGGGCAGAAGCATGGACCATGACAACAGCAGATGAAGCGGCTTTGGGAGTGTTCGAGAGAAAAGTTCTTTGAAAGTTTATGGACCTCTACGCGTTGGCGATGTCGAGTACCGAAGAAGACTTAATGATGAGCTGTACGAGCTATACGCAGACATCAAGATAGTCCAGCGAATTAAAACGCAGCGGCTGCGCTGGCTAGGCCATGTTATGCGAATGAAAGATGATGCTCCGGCCAAGAAAGTGTTTCTATCGGAACCCGCCTATGGAAGCAGAGGTAGAGGGCGGCCTCCACTCCGTTGAAAGGACCAGGTGGAAGACGATTGAAAATCCCTTGGTGTGACCAATTGGCGCCGGTTGGCGGAGAGAAGGAGCGACTGGCGCGCGTTGTTGGACGGCCAGAACCGTTTGGACGGTTAAGCGCCAATTAAGTAAGTAATATTTGTAGTTTATAATCTCTCGCTTAGCCATATGCGTGTGTATATGTGAGTACTACATCGGCTGATGATTACATGTGTGTTGCGAGTATCACTTCGTTGCCTTGTATGTACATATGTGTGTAAATGATGATTGATTTGTTTACGTAGCAAGAGTTGCAACTTGCTTTATTGTTGTTGTGCCTTTATTTAATAGCCGCTTAGTGTTGTGAGTATCACTTAGTGATACTAATATTCGTCACAATATTTTATTGTGATTACACAAACAAATTTTCTAATAGGCCAAGAAGAGTCAGCAAATTTTTGACAACCCCTTAAGCTTTTGTTTGTTTGTTACTTAACACTACTAACTAACCTAATCGTAAAAATTAATCATTGTCTCAAATTCAAAGAAAGCTGATGCTCAAGATATCTGAGCCAAAGTGTTCGAAAGTACTAGACATTATTTGTCGTCAACCTTATCGACACAAATTGCTCAGTTCAAATATTTATCGAGAAACATGAGGGAAATATGGCACTGAGCACGTGATAGTTGTTATCCTTAAGATAGTTGAACTTTGTAAAAAATTGTATATTCATGCACCAACGTAAATGTTCATGTGCCCAATAGGGAAATGAGCTAAATTACAAGTTTATTTAAATCCAACTGTGGACAGTTTTTTTATGGATGTAGGACATTTGTTTTCATTATCTTGTATGGATTTTCCTCCATGTCTTTTGAATTGAGGTGTGAAGAAAACCCGATCTTTGACCTCTCTGAACTGCTTTGTTTTCAATTTACTTATGGTTTCCCTAGTGTGTGTCTTTGTGAGTTTACAGAAGGGCTTTGGCACTAGAATACTGCTATAGCACCCTGCTTGGGCTAGGTAGTCTGCCTGTTTATTGTCTTCATATCTCTGATGCCCGGGAACATATCCTTACAAACCCTTGTTTTTGGCTCCCAGATCAATTTCCAATTCATTTGTCCACTAGCTCAAAAGTAATTGTTAAGAACTGCAAGGCACGCAAAGCTGCCTGGCTGTCTGTAATAATGAGTATACTCCTCGAGGATAAGCCTCTTCGTAGACATTCTTTACCGAAAACTCCTATTTAATGGATTTCTGCCGGAAAATGGTTTAAATAGCGTGCCATTGGTATCGATTTCTTAAAGTTCGACCCATAGATAGCTTCCACTTTTCTGTCATCACACTTCGATTCATCCGTGAACCAGAACTCTGAATTAGGGTCAGTGGATAGATTTAATGTTTCCGCAAAGAGTTCTGTCCACAATTGACAACTCAAATTACGCGAGATTATGAGCGTAGAGGCCATTGCATCACGTTGTGGCAATATGAGATTTCCGATGATTTTTCGTAAAACCTTCATATCCCCTGTCACCCATCTTTAGCCAGAAATTGAAGTCTTAGTGCAGCAAATGTTGCCTCTTTCTCTATTAGAAAAGGAAAGGATGCTATTCCGATACGAACAGGTAGACCCCTTGTTTTTGGTCAGCTTGAACTGTTAGGTACTGAATTATGTACATAACTCGTATATTTAGTACCGGAGATTTTATTATCGAGCTTGTGTTGTTGACTTGCGATAACCTTTTACAATTAAACAAACTTATAAATGTTTACGACCCTGTACGCATTTGCTTGTTATTGTTTAAACATTATATTGATAAAAACAACAACTATGAAGTGTGAATCACACCTGCCTAGAAATAAACTAAACAAATAGATATAAATAAATATCTACGTCAAAGCAATACATGGCACGTGCTATTGTAAATAGACGTACATACATAATAACATTTTTTGGAAAAAACCCTTAGTTTTATGAAACGAAGTCCACACGGAACCTGCGTTTTCTAGTTCACGCTTTCCTTCGTCGTTCGAATTACTACACTAAATTACATACAAATTTGAATTACAGTATCCTTTTACGCACAAAAATTGACTTTGGCCACAAAGTGACATTTAAATTTTTTGTAGTGCAATAAGTAAATCAGCTTTATTTTAAGCACCACAAGAAAAAGAAAAAAATTTAAAAAGTTGCAAGGAACTAATTTTATATTCATTTTTAAAACTCTGGAAAAGTTCTTTTGTACCCCGAAATTAGATGGTCCAAATATTTCTTAAAAAAAGTGCCCAGCGAAGCCACCCTGTTTCTTTGTTTTGCACAACTAATGTACACTACAACTTTGGTAGATTTTGGAGATATCAAGTTTTTCGACTGACGTGAGTTGCCTCGAGTCATTGTTTTTACAAGGTTCTGGACTTCTCGTCCATCACGTACTCGTCTATTTGTACACATTTGTATTGTATTGTATTGTATTGTATTGTATAAATTATATTAAAACTTAAAATAGGCTTAACCATTGGAATACGTAGCGAATTGAAGTAGGCACTTAGGTACTTACCAATAGCGTGGCCAATAGGGCGGGTCAAATTGTATGGGGAAAAATAGGGGGAAAAAACTTCAGCTGCACATCCAGTTTCTGTATCTATGGGTTATACTGAGTAATATTGTCCATGGGACCATATGTCTGAAATGAATTTCGAGCCTCCCTAATTTTGTTAGAAAATTTTATATCCCAATCCGAATCCTAATTTGACATTTATTTTAATGTATTTTATTTGGGAGAACCGCTATTCGGATTGGAATACAAAATTTTCTAACAAAATTAGGGAGGCTCGAAATTCATTTCAGACCTATGGTCCCATGGACAATATTACTCAGTATGACCCATAGATTCGGAAACTGGATGTGCATTTTCAACAATAAATTTGACCCACCCTAGTGGACAATTATGCAAATAATTCTTAAAGAACTATAGTACATACATATATTAACGCATGTACGCATTTAAACGTAAATTTAGTATGAAAATAAGTATTTTAAATATTAATTTTTTTAATAAACAATATTCGTACCAGTAGGGGCTACATTATATAAAAGTCATGCGATAAGTCACGTTCTCTCAAGCAAAGGTGGGACTTTAAATAAATAAAAAATAATAATAAATAAATAAACATTTGGAAGTGAAACAATTTGCAAATAAAATAAAAACGTAAAATTCCAGCTGGAGTGTAGACACCGAGGTAGCTAAGATCTTGGGGTTGTCGCACGACGAGGCAGTTGTTTTGCGACTATTAGCCGCACTCTGGAATTCAACTGTCTCTCGTTGTTTTCGATTTTGGGATCTTGCCAACAACATTGAATGTGTGTGAGTGCAAAATAACATAACATGCATAGTTTTATTTTAAGTTAACATTAAATAACTTGAAACAAAAAGTGATATTCTTATAAAACGACGTCAAAGCATTTTAAAGATAAAAGGGCAAAATGATAACAACATGGCATGTTAATTTGTCAAATATTTAAACACTGATAAGTGATATTGAAGAACAAACACAAAACAAAACCTCGTTGACGAAATGCTTTATATAGCAACTTTACAATGTTTATATTAAAATATACATTTGCGCAAATATACAAATATTTACATAAAAACATGTGACGCAACTTAGAGTGTAAAGTGTATTTACGGTAGTCGTTTTTAGGTAATTAAAGAAAATAAACAGATTATTGAAGGTGTAAATTGGGGTACACATGACATTTTTACACTTTTGATTTGTTTTTCAACAATGAAATGGTTTGTGTTTAGTAAATTATACAGTTTTCCCCGACTTTATGAATGGAAATAATTATCGCTTATCGGCTTTAATTTTACAGAGCAAACTCTTAGACAAAGCAACAGCTTCGAGATATCTAAAATTAAAAATTTTCAAACTCAAAAACACAACATTAAAAAACTGTGAGAAAACAAGAAAGGAAGGCTAAGTTAGGGTGTAACCGAACATTACATACTCAGCTGCCAAATTACAGCTTACCTATTATTTAAGAATTCATGAGCTTAACACCGGCTTATAATAATTGAATATTCAATTATTATGTTTTTCTAAGAGAAACTGAAAAGAAAGAAAGAAACATTTACTGGCATATTGCGGTGGTACCATTTCGAAAACCGCCACTTAATCATCATCAGGCAATTTCGTAATGTTATCAAAGGTTTCACCGAGATTCGAATGGCGAATCACACGATGAACTACAGTTGCCTTAACCACTAGGATATCCTGCTTGTATTTGTTTCCTTGTTTAAATTACATTCTTTTAAAAGTGGCCTGTGCCACGCCCATTGTTCAAAGTTTTAATAATTTTCCATTCTGCGTGATAAGGTCAACCCACCTACCAAGTTTCATCACTTTATCCGTCTTTGGTAATGAATTATCGGACTTTTTCAGGTTTTCGAAATATTCGATATCGATTTCGATCATTTTAAATAGCGATCGGAGATGAGTGCCCAGGAACGTACATACCAAATTTCATTCAGATACCTCAAAATTTACTCAAGTTATCGTGTTCACGGACAGACGGACGGGCGGACATGGCTAAATGAACTCCTTTTTCCGCCCAGATCATTTTGATATATAGAAGTCTATATCTATATCGATTAGTATATGCCGTTACGGGGTACCGTTATACGAACAAAATTAATATACTCTGTGAGCTCTGCTCAGCTGAGTATAAAGATGATAACAGAAGTTAAACTGTTCATAAGATTTAATTTAAACTTGATAATAAATTTAATCCTGATCATGGTGGAACCATACAAGGTGGAAGCGCGATGACATACTTACACACATAAATAAAAGTGCCGGCGCTGGAGGTTGAAGTGGTAAATCATATTAAAAAAATACAAATCAGCTGATTTCCGCCAGTCACCTGTTACTGGTTCTTCCAAGAAGTGACGGAAGTCCCTTTCGTAGGAAAAAGTAAAGAAAAAAGCTGAGAAAAGGTATTCATAATAAATGACTGTTAGCTCTTCTCTCGAAAGATGACCAGGAACACAGAAGGCACTTATGCTGATAGACTATTCAACAGCGAGCAAGAGACATACACTACGTTTATACGTGCGCATAAGTCGCTTTGATTTTACGCTAATGCTAAATGAATAATGCTAAATATGTTGAAGTTTAATTAGGTTTTGAAAAATGAAAGGCGGAATCAAATTTTTTAAAATATTTTGTAATTTAAGGCATTCAATTAAAAATACTTGTTTAGTTATTTCAGGTAGAGATATACGCCGCCGAATGTCAAAAATATCGGCGCGGCGGCGGTGGCGGCGGCGTCCGGCGCATTACTATAATTTCTACTCGTTTAAGACTGTTTAGGCCATTTATTGTTCATGTCGAAAATTGGTCGGATATGGTCGAAAGTGGTGTCAACGGATGCGCATCACTGCCAGTTATAAGAAACTAATTGCGAAGTTTAAATCTTTCTAACTGTTCAAAAGTTTCGATGTCAGCTTAACACGGACATTGCATCAGCCAATTCACCAAGTTATTAAAACAAAACACTAAAAGAAAAGTTATATATCTAATAAATTTATATGCTCAATTTGCATATTTTTTTCAAAAAATTAATAATGAACAATGAATTCAAATAAAATGACCCAAGGCGAACATGTTTTAAAATTGTCCTCAAGTTGTTAAAAAAAGCAAATTAACCAAAAAAGGTGCCGATTTAAAAAATATCTATATTGTGATTGGCTGAAAGAATAAGCGAAATCAGTGACGCAAAATCCTTTAGTAGGTTCTAGGGGCATACACACTCCTTTGAAATTATTCTTACCTCATACTTAAGTTGAGGATATATGTACGTATAAGGGTTTGAAAAATCACTTGGGCTTACATTCAAATATCTGTTGTCTATTTGCGAAACTATACAATAGGGTCTGAAATGTTAATTTTCATTTTCACACTTAATCCTTCAACAGTCTCCCGATTTGAGATTTCCTAAAGTTGACGGCCCTATCCAAAACTAGTCCCTTCGAGTGAATCACATTGATTATAGCCTATCACCCAGTTTAAATATCACCTACACGTTACGGCTCCTTTTACAAATGTGAATATGTAGGCACATATATCTACCAGGTGAGGCTTTGTCCTTCGCAAGAACACTCAAAGTGGTGAAGGAAAAGCTTTCCAAGACAGTCGAAATAAGGACCGTGCGTTGTACTACCCTAACGTAGTGGACAGTCGAACTAGTCTGAAAACTGAAGCTACGCGGTCATCCATAATGAGCTCTTATATCATAAGGCCGGAAAACAGAAGTTAACATCTTTCAACTTAAAATCGGTCGACTTTCATTCTAAAATATCGTTTTAATTTAACGAAGACTATTGAAATCAATGTTGTGAACACAAACGCCTGCAAACTTTGGTCTACATTTTAAAAATTTTATCCAGGGTCCTTGTAAAATTTTAATTATGTAGATGCGCGAAGATTATACGATTTTCGCCCATTACGCAATGACTTCCACTTAGACTGATTATGATTTCGAGGGCGGCATCTTTGACTGAATAGTCACTCCCTAACGTTTCAAGGTGTTCCTCTGGTGTAGCTCGGCAGCATAGCGCGACAAAAGCATCCGTTGGAAAGTCTTTGGAGCTACGCCTAGAGCTTCTAGGAAAGTGACGTCAACGAAGGTATGAGTTCGAAGTCGCAGTCCTATAATTTCTGTGCTGGTTTATGGTGTGAGGGTCAGGAGGCGTGGTAGAGACTGGTGGTCGGGATTGCTACTGTTCGCACATCGGGAATAGCTCTTAAAAACAGCCGAAACAGTTGGAGGCGCCCTGTATCACGAGAGTCATGAGTATTAAAAGACCATTAATAGCAACCGTAAGTCGCCTTTGTGCGTGGCCGCCAAGGAGCCACAAAATTTTAAAGGAATTGTGTTCGCGACGATTATTAGGAGTTAACCCTGGGTGAAACTACGCTTTGAACGAGATATACAGACAAAAGTGTGACTATTTTATGTATCTCTATTTCTTTTCAACAGACGCAGCAGTACCAATTCCAAAGACCGGGGTTAGGTTCAAAGCCTCTCTGGAGTAAGCGAACGAGGGACAGACCCTCAGCAAGGAGCAACTCCTGAAAATTTTTGAACGGTCTGCGAGATCTTGAGGCAAAAACCCCGGATCTTTCCGAAATGGCCAACACGTTGATTTCCTTAAATACATACAAACCAAACCTTTCCTAAATATTATTTTTTTTAATAGATCTTGATTTTTCCCTACAAATTGGCCGGACGGGACCTACATGTTTTATGCCGACTCCGAACGGCATCTGCAAGGCAGATGAGTTTTCACTGAGAGCTTTTCATGGCAGAAATACACTCGGAGCGCTTGCCGAACACTGCCGAAGGGCGACCCCCTTCTAATTGAAAAACCTTATTTATAAAATTTTTGATGTTGGTTTGCCCGGGGTGTGACCCAGGGCATACGGTGTGGTAGGCGGAGCACGCTACCATCACACCACGGTGGCCGCCGATGCTGGTATAGCAATATGCTATTAAACGCTTAAAGACAATATGTTTTGAACCAAATCGGACTCACACAACACTGTTACTGTGTGGGTATATACAAGGCAACATATAAAGACTGGCCAATACACCCTCAAAAACTTATGATTTTACCAAATATCTCAAAATTTTGAAGTTTTATTGGAAAATCCGATAAAAAATTCGGAATCAGCAATCGAAAGACTATAAGTACTTAAATGGGTTTAAAAAATTTTCAGACCACATTTGTTTGTGTGCCGGTGTTATCAGTAATGGCTGGTATCATTCGACATAAAAGATCAGAATCTAAAAGCAAAGCAAGTGAAATGCAGTGAAGAAAACGTTAAACCAGAACTACTTCAGATCAAATAATAACATTTTCAGGCACACAATTGACTGCAAACTGAAAACCCTATATCAGCTATCACAAGAAAATAAATAATAATAATAATAAGAATAATAATAATTGGATCGGTCATTCTGAATACCGGCACGACGCCGACATATCGGCGACCAGGCTTTGGACACTCTATCCTTGATATTACATTAGTATCAGAAAACCTGCTGTCAAAGGCGGCTGGATGGAGGGTGATGGAGGATCTCACGGGTAGTGACCATAACTACATCACCTTCCATCTTAATGACTCAGGGCAAAGTCGGACAGGGAGACCGCCCCGTATGAAAACAAAAAGGGACGCCTCTAAGGTTGACGCTGCAAAGCTCTCCGCTGTTGTACAAGCGAGCGCATGACAGATAGTCGACAGTGCCGAAGGGGCGAACGCTACGGTATAAGCCACCATGCGTTGCCTGAACCAGGCATGCAAGACCTCAATGCCACGAAAAGGGCCTAGGAGAGGTAAAAATCAGGTGCACTGGTGGAGTAGCGAAATCGCCGAACTACGCAGGGTATGCCACAGAATGCGAAGGCTGGCAACCCCCGCGCGCAGCAGGCCTGATGCGCTAGACCTTGCGGAGGCATACAAAAAAGCAAAAAAGGTTCTCTGTGCCGCCATAAAGCAAAGCAAACTTAATAGCTGGAAAAAGCTTTGCAAAGAAGTTGATCGTGATCCTTGGGGACAAGGGTATAAAATAATAAGGGGGAAATTCCGCCCACCGAACCAAACGATGGATGAGGGAAAGATGCGAAGTATAGTAGATGCTCTGTTCCTCACGCGCACAAGCAGAGAGGGTGACCACGTCGTCCACGAAGACCACGACGTGCACCCGTTCAGTGAAGATGAGCTAAAAGCGGCCCTACACAGAATGAAGCCCGGTAAAGCGCCAGGACCGGATGGGATACCAGCTGAAGCAATAAGACTGGCTGCTAAGAGCAGTCGTGAGTTGCTGCTGCATATGTATAACAAATGCCTGGAAGCCAGGATCTTTCCAACAAGGTGGAAGACAGCGCACCTCGTGCTTATCCCGAAAGGCAAGGGAGACCCGAACTCCCCGTCGTCTTTTCGACCATTATGCATGCTCGACACGGCAGGGAAAATGATGGAAAGCCTCCTTAAGCAACGGCTGATAGCAGTCATTGAAGATGGAGGAGGTCTATCCCATCGGCAGCATGGGTTCCGGAGAGGTCACTCCACAATATATGCCATAGCCAAGGTTATAAATGCGGTAAGGAAAGCCGAAACTGCGTGCCACCAAGCTAGGCCTGTAGTCTTACTGGTCACGCTGGACGTGAAAAATGCTTTCAATTCCGTCAGGTGGGACGACATGCTCGATGCGCTAAAACACTCAAGGTACCTCCTTATCTACTAGCCATATTAAGGGACTACCTAAAAGATCGCTGGCTCACGTACGAAAAAACTCAAGGTCAGAGAAAGGTGAGGATAACAGGCGGAGCAGCCCAGGGATGGGTGTTAGGTCCCGACCTCTGGAATGCTGCGTATGACAGCCTCCTTCGCTTGCACATGCCAGAAAGTGCTTTTCTTGTCGCGTTCGCAGACGACGTGGCTGCCGTAATTACAGAACGGAACTGCGAGCTGGCGCAGCTTAAATTAAACCAAGTAATGCGCAGTGTAAATCGACGTATGCGTGACCATGGACTTCAGCTCGCGAAAGCGAAAACTGATATCGTAATCCTCACGAAGAGACGAATTCCCACCATTATGAATATGATGGTTGGAGAACAACAAGTACAAACACGTAGCTCCACGAAATACCTTGGGGTGAGGCTAAATAGCAAGCTAACCTTCTCGGAACACTTTCAAGGAGCCTGCGAGAAAACTGCACAGACCATAGGATACTTAAGTCGATTAAAGGAAACATAGGCGGGCCAAGGCCATGTATAAGCTTGCTTCCGCTTCGGATTCTATACTCTTGTACGGTGCAGAAATTTGGGCGCATGCAATGAAATTCCAAAAGCACCGAGCAGCTATTACTTCTATCCAACGCAGAGGGGCGCTACGAATTGCCTCAGCTTACCGCACGGTATCCGCAGACGTAGTTCTTGTTATTGCGGGAACCATACCGATATATCTTCTCGCTGAGGAGAGGAAATCATTTTACCACCTCCGAGGAGAAGTATGCAGAGATGTTGCTGCCGCGCAGGCGCGAACAGATTCTATCCGACGCTGGCAACAGCAATGGAGCTGCAGTACTGCAGGCAAGTGGACCAGGGAACTGATTCCCGAGCTGGAGCCATGGTTAGAACGGCCACATGGAGAGGTCGACTTCTACCTGACACAGTTTTTAAGTGGCCACGGCTACTTCCGGGAATACCTCGACAGGATGGGCAAGGTTGAAAATCCGAATTGCTTATACTGTGGGCTCATAGACGACGTACGCCACACCTTTTTCGAATGCGATCACTTCGCACAGCAACGAAGAAGAGTGGAAGTAACACTAGGCGACCTATCCCCGGGCAGTGTCATCCATAAAATGACCTGCGGAAATGACAGATGGGACATGCTCAGCAGATATGCAAGGAATATTCTCCTCGCTAAACGGCAAGATGGTTGCTTAGCCCAATAACGTGAGAGTAGCCAAAGAGCTCACGTAGCGCGCTTCCGTACCCGAAGTTATGCTAAACGCGGTCCCAGGTGCGGAAAATGCGCGGGCCGTGGTATAAAGTTTTAATGTAAAAAATACTGTACTGGCGGCCACCGTGGTGTGATGGTAGCGTGCTCCGCCTACCACACCGTATGCCCTGGGTTCGCACCCCGGGCAAAGCAACATCCAAAATTTCAGAAATAAAGTTTTTAAATTAGAAGAAAATTTGTCTAAGCGGGGTCGCCCCTCGGCAGTGTTTGGCAAGCGCTCCGGGTGTATTTCTGCCATGAAAAGCTCTCACTGAAAACTCATCTGCCTTGCAGATGCCGTTCGGAGTCGGCATAAAACATGTAGGTCCCGTCCGGCCAATTTGTAGGGAAAATCAAGAGAAGCACGACGCAAATTGGAAGAGAAGCTCGGCCTAAGATCTCTTCGGAGGTTATCGCGCCTTACATTTATTTATTTTATTTATGTACAATATGCATTTTTTTTGTCGCAGACGAAGAAGCCCAATTATCGTTAAAGGTTACAATGAACTTATAAAGTGTTATATTTCTTTACTGTTCGGCCTGAGTGCGTCGTAAACCGGCAGTGGGTAGGCGCACAAGGGTCGATCTTGGAGTGGATGGTTCGCTCAAAAGAAATAAATAAGTACACAAAGAGGAATTCCTCGTTATAAAATAATATTTAATTTGAGTGTGCGGAAATGTAAAAGAGGATACAATATTACCTTTGTGTATAACTTGACGATGGTGATCCTGGGCGATGTGAACTGCTTGGCGGTCAATCGAAAAAGAGACCGGTTATCCCGTTGAGGACAACCGCTAAGCCGCGAAAAAGTCCTCTGGTGTTAAGGAGGGGAAAGGCCACACATACAACCACCCCCACATATACGTGCATGGGTGCTGACAACCTGCACACACACACGTGCATGTGTATGAACCGCATGCATGTGCATGCATGCACACAAATGTAGGCGTGAGTGTGGGTGGCTGGAAATATTATTAAAACATTAGGGAGGGGCGCCGTCAATCAGGTAAAAGTTAGGCATTGGGCCTAAACATGCCGCCCCCCTTGCGGTACGCAACGTCACAGTCCGCCAAGGATCACCGACCGTGAAGAAGAGAAGAAAAAAATAAAAACTTATAGCTAATTATATCTAACTTAACATAAACGCTGTTTAGTCCGCCGGCTTGGCGGCATGCAAGATGGTTTGCGCAATGGGTGAGCTTGGTTGCTGATGCCTCTGTCATTCGGCACTTTTCCCGTTATGATTCAAGGCCTAAGCCAGGCTTGCCTAGAGCTAGGGATAGCGAAAAGAAGTAAGAAGATATACGTGTTCATATTTCTTGCCGTTAATTACAAATTCATTGGAAATTCTATGCTTGTGAGTTTTGTAAGAAGAAAATTTAATAAAAAATAGCTTATTATAATGATACAAGATTTTAAACGCATACCTCCATTGTGAATTCATACAAGTGGCGAAGGTTTGATAGAAATGTTCACAATAGTAAACAGCTTCGAGCACCTGTTCAATCGTTGTCCGATTACCTAAATCATTAGCTCACCAGTGGTATATTGCTTTATTTACATATTTTAAAATGCCTGCGTAGCTGGTGGCTTGAATTTAATCTATAAACTTGATTTTAGAAATGAATATTAATATGTAGTCTGATTTTCGGTAGACAAATTTAAAAGAAAGCTGATTTGAAACAAATGTACAATTCATGGCACTTCAATTTAATAACGGCGAGCAAAAGAAAACAAACCTTTATTCCCTTATCTGGCCATTCGCGACTGCCGTTCTCCCTGTCAGCTATTATTTGACACGTAGGTATGGCAATGGAGGAATCGAACGATTTTTCGCTGGTACGAATTCACAATGCAAGTCTGTTGCAACTGTGTACACCAAAATTCAATAAAAATAACAAAGTATAAAAAATTCATTTGTTTCGGTCGTTACCGAATATTTTGATGTTAGGCCTTGGTTGTGCCCGAGAGTACCCAACCGAAGATGGTACTCTGAGCCAGCAAAGGGCCAAACGTGGTGGGCAGAATCCCTGGTAATATTATTTCCGCATATACATCTGTTCCTAGGATGAGGCGGATCGGCGCGGATGCATGGAACTGCGGATCCGCCAGACGGAGATGTGCGTACGGGGCTGCGATGGCACTGTCGATGCTGGTTGTGGGTGTCATGCGCCGAAAGTTTGATACGACCGCAGCATGGGTCGCAATTCTTTTGTTTTGTCCGTGTCTTCCTCGGATACGCAGCAGACATCCTGCTTGCCCGCCAATGTTGCTGGTAGGAAGTTGGAGCTCCTGGGCGAGCTCATCCGCAATCATTGTGGTGGGGGAGCATCCATCGATTAAGGCGCGGACGAGGTGTAGCCGCCCCCCTGCTTCTATTTTCACGACCGCGGTGGGGGTGATCGCTACCGTCGGTATCATGGTGGCGGTGGCAGCTGAATGCGGGGCTAGGAGCCCTGCCCGGAAGGCGGACACTGTGGTGAGTTGTAACGATCCAGATCCGTTGCGGCGGTCCTGCGGTCCTGTCTTCCTCGGATACGCAGCAGACATCCTGCTTGCCCGCCAATGTTGCTGGTAGGAAGTTGGAGCTCCTGGGCGAGCTCATCCGCAATCATTGTGGTGGGGGAGCATCCATCGATTAAGGCGCGGACGAGGTGTAGCCGCCCCCCTGCTTCTATTTTCACGACCGCGGTGGGGGTGATCGCTACCGTCGGTATCATGGTGGCGGTGGCAGCTGAATGCGGGGCTAGGAGCCCTGCCCGGAAGGCGGACACTGTGGTGAGTTGTAACGATCCAGATCCGTTGCGGCGGTCCTGCGGCTGATGATGAGTGTGAAGTCGTTGTTGCAGGCGAAGAGGCCTTGTCTCCGCTCTGCGATCGCGCGAAGATCGTCTCCGTTGGAGGTTCCTGGGTTGCCGGCGAAGAGACCGGGTCTCCGCTCGGCCGTTATATGTTTGGCGCTGTGCTGTCGCTGTCCCTTGTTGGAGCCGCTTCATCTCATGCTGCAATCGAGGTCGAAATGACTTGGCTGTTGGTGGTATGGTCGGGCGAATAGACCGCGTCTGGCTTTTTTGCCCGAAAGATGGGGCATAAGCGGATAGGGTGTCGCCCAAGACACACTCGGCATTCAGATGAATAACGCACTGCGTGCGCGGCGGCATTCCGTTTCAAGGCGGCAAAACGACCCATTTTCTGAAAGGAATGCAATGGGTTTGAGTAGGTCGGGTCCTTGTCGGAGTGCAGGGGCGAGTGGTCCCTAATTGTATTGTTGAGATTTGGGAAATTTTAGTAGCGCGCGCATAAGGGGAAACATCTGTCGCTGCATAAAAAAAATATTCATATGTGGCGCGCATTATGTGCATGGCCTCCTTCCCCGCACGTTATGTGCCTGGGTCTTTAGTGCCTTATTTTGTTTATTTTGTGTCACCCGGTAGCGTTTTAGTTAGCCACGGGCACACTAATGCTGCAGAAAAATTAGCATTTACGATTTTCGGTTCGCACATTCTGGTACCGAACCGGGTAGAAAGTGTATAGCGTGGGTTCTTTTGATTCGCTGTTATTTGTGTTGTTGGTGCTAAAACTCAACAACTTCCCTGCCCGCCCCACAAAAAAATGTTTGGACAGCAAATTGTATGCGATGTAAAGAAAAAATAAAAAATCTTCGTTTTGGACGAAGAGAAAAATTTGTAGAATGAATCATTTTTTTTTTTTTGTATTGACCTTCACTTATTTCTTCAACTTTTCCCCAAGTACGCTTGTAGTCATGTTTTATTGATGGCCTTTATCAAAAGGCGTGGTTCCCGAAGGGTATTTGGCTCCGTTACCGGTTTCTCAGACTCGGGTTTGTGGGTACCCGTTTGCATCTTTTTATGCATCCCTAATATAATGCACATTTAAACTCGGCATGTATATGTACATACGTTGGTATAAGTATATGGACCGTCAGTGCACGGACTTTACCGCATTGGTAGGTTTACTAGCTTTTCAGGCCCATTTTCATTTTCTACTACTACTACCATCGAGGCCCAAAATCTACCAATATTTCAGTATTTTCGCACTGTAAACGTATACTGTGATAATTTTAAAGAGTTGAATTGCCGAGCCCACCCGACTAACATTAGGAGGCGATACTGACCAAATCAGTCAATTTTGAAAATTTTCTGAAGAACTTAAACCAGAAAAAAAGTTTTTGAGTAGAGAAATATAGTAACTGAGTACGCGAATATTTTCTGCGCTATTTTTTCCGTTTTTTTTTTTTTTTTTTAATTTGTACGAAAATAAAGGGTTCTACGTAAACGATTTCCTTTCGAGATCGGTTATTTTGTGGCAGTACTTTTGGTACCTTGGAATATTGTTGTTGTGATTAGACGTTTTGGTACATGTTTGTCGGTATTTCACACGCACGATACAGGAAAAAAGTGAGTGTCGTATAGGCATAAGCAATGTACATATATCTATACAAATGTACATGTAATTTTGTCTTGTTTACGAGTTTTAAAGTGTCATCTTCTGAAATGCGCGTTATTTGTTTTACAATAACTTATTAAGTGTTTGGGACAAATAAGAACTATAGCGGTTGTTTTCTTGGTAAAAAAATCTACCAACTACTACTATTTTAATTTTTTTGTCTACCAACATTTTCCTCTTAAAAAGTCCGCGTACTGGTAGATATTTGCTGGCAACAAAGACAAAAAAAAAAATTGCGAACATTCATACACGCCCGTGTAGAGAATGTAAATTTCTCAGAATTGAAACAAACGGGACTAATCGAAAGATTTTTTCCGTTGTTTCATTCTTTTTACTACGGCGCGTGGCCGTAGTACAATCATTCGCAATTTTCTTTAGCGGTCAAAAACCAATTTATGACTCGTTGTGCGTAAATTAAACCTGGTTATAAGGTCTGGAAAAAACGTGGAATAATAGCTCTCTTATAGTATTTTATATCGTCGATACTGATTCAAGTACTCAACGCTGAAAAACTTCCTTTCAGTGAAAAATGTCTGTGATTGGAATCGATTTCGGCAATGAGTCTTGCTAGGTAGCTGCAGCAAAAACTGGAGGAAACCAAACACTAGCAAATGACTATATTTTGCGTGCAACACCAACATGTCTTTTTTTTGCAAGGGCACTCTTCCGAAGTGTTCCAACAATGTGTCGGCGCGTGAGCAGATGAGTGTGGGGAGACTTTTCCATCAAAGTGCACAGCTATTAGCTGTGAAAGTTCAACACCCTGCGCCAGACTTCAAGGGCTTGGCGGTTGTTGGCAATGACTTTCAAGAAATCAAACTCGCCGACTTTCGCGGAAATATTGAGCGGTCATCCCCTGACACCTCCTCAGATCCTAGTAGCGAATCAAACGCAGACTTTACCTTCTTCCACAAGGACCGCAACTCTTCCTGCTGTATCGCAAGGGTGTGTTTGCTATGGTCGCTTTCCGGTATAAGGCTGTAATCTGTATCAAACTCTGCGATTAATTCTACCAGTCTGATGTAGGTTTCCATGGTCTTGGTTACGTTTATTAAAGAGAAAATTGCCAATTAGAAATAATGAGAGTCTCCTGAATTAAGATACCTGGCCTAGCAGTGAATTAAAAAAACTTTGAATTTCGACGTTTTATATTTATTACTTTTATTTCAGACTTTGTCAGTGTAGCGACAACGGAAAAGGGTTTATTTTTTGGACTTTTTGTCAAAGCAGTGAAAAATAGCAAACGATATTTTGTACAAACTTTTTGTCTCAGCGGCAACAACAAAAGGGGGGACCACTCGCCACGTCCACAGATAAATGAGTGTATTGTGAACAAATGATAAAGTGCGTGCGATATTGCTAATGAAAATCGAAAAATAACCGGAAAAAAGTGAAGAAAGAAATAAATGTTTTACAAGAAGTGAGCGCCTGAATTAATTTAATTGGAATTAATGTGTTTTTGATGTGCAAAAAAAAACAACAACAACAAACTTATTCGGTATCGTGCGGAAAGTGAGGTTAGGTTAACCTCTTCCTTGTGTTGTGTCTGGAAAACCTTACCACTGGTGGGGGGATAGACCAGATAATCACAAGGATCGAAATAAAATTAATAAACCAAGTGATTTAAAAACCAAGTGATTTAAAAAAAAATGGTGCTCACTAAATAATTTCACTTTTTCACTTCTTTTTCGATTTTAATTTTTTCGCGCACTACACGGGTAACACTCAAAAAAAAAAAAAAAAAATGGCAAGAAATATAACACTTACTTCTTATTATTTATTTTGATGTGGATCTGGTGGTTCTGCTCAGATGTGCTGTAGCAATCCTTTGACAAAAAAATTTGTAGGCAGATGTGCTGTGGCTCTGGTCACTTGTATATAATATAATCCCACTTTTCTCGTTGTTTGGCTGCTGAGGCAAATGCTTTTATAATCTTTGGCAACAATTTTTCTGATGATCAAAATATGCTGTGCAGGTTGATATGTGGACTGTATATATATTAAAAAAGGTGCTTTCAGTTCCTGGTGAGGAGGACCAATGTTCGGCCTGAGTGCGTCGTAAACCGGCAGTGGGTAGGCGCACAAGGGTCGATCTTGGAGTGGATGGTTCGCTCAAAAGAAATAAATAAGTACACAAAGAGGAATTCCTCGTTATAAAATAATATTTAATTTGAGTGTGCGGAAATGTAAAAGAGGATACAATATTACCTTTGTGTATAACTTGACGATGGTGATCCTGGGCGATGTGAACTGCTTGGCGGTCAATCGAAAAAGAGACCGGTTATCCCGTTGAGGACAACCGCTAAGCCGCGAAAAAGTCCTCTGGTGTTAAGGAGGGGAAAGGCCACACATACAACCACCCCCACATATACGTGCATGGGTGCTGACAACCTGCACACACACACGTGCATGTGTATGAAACGCATGCATGTGCATGCATGCACACAAATGTAGGCGTGAGTGTGGGTGGCTGGAAATATTATTAAAACATTAGGGAGGGGCGCCGTCAATCAGGTAAAAGTTAGGCATTGGGCCTAAACATTTACAGTCAATTTATTTTTTACTTTTTAGTTAATTTTATTAACCAATAATAAAAGCTTATTTTAAAAAAGTTTTTTTTTTCTTTAATTCTATTTATAAGCTTTTATTTAGTTTCACTTGGTTGTTGTTTGTAATCAAATCTTGCAAGCTAAATTTGATGCACTTCCCGGTGTCCGATTGAGCTGAAATTTTGCACGCATGTATAACTCCGATGACAATGCAATATTACTTTGCGGGAATTCGATAAATTAATCGATAACAGAGTTATCGGCAAAGATATGAGCTAACCTTGGCATAAAAGCCCAAGTCCTCAAGAACGCAGGTAACTTCGCTTTGTTTGCAGTATACAACGAATGTAGAAGTTAGGCTGTTATCGCTAAATGTTGCATACTTTTCTGCGCACTTGATTTTGTTTTACAGATTTTTGGCGATGGAATTTTAGCTAAGCGAAAGTTGGAATTTTATTTTAAAACAGAACACAGATCTGCAATGAGTAGTTGTAAACTGAACGCCACATAGGCAAAGTCACAATAAAATATGATTTTAAGTTAGTTAACACTCGAATCGAAGAACTTGACTGTTCAAAGTTGACTTCGAAGAATCCTTCTAATGTTGATACGTTAAAAGAAAGGACAGGATGAGAAACGTTACAAATAACTAAGTAAAGATTACATAACTAATTTAAACAATATTTTACCCTACTAAAAATTAAAAGAAATTTATATTTAAATTAAATTTAAGTAAAAAGCTTTTCTAAGTACAAGCTTCTATTACTTGTTAATAAAACGAACTAAATAGTAAAAAATAAAATTAAAGAAAAAAAAAACTTTTTTAAAAATAAGCTTTTATTATTGGTTAATAAAATTAACTAAAAGGTATGCGTTATACGCTAGAACCTAAAAGGTATATGTCGCCACTATCTCTCCATACACTACTAATATGTGTAATTATCCATGCTGGTTTTTTTAAGTGGCAAATGTAGATGTATATACATGTAAAAAAACACTCCTAAACTTTGGTATACCGTTATTAGCGCTTATAGTCAGCAACCAGCCAAAAAGTTCTCGCTAACTTGCAAAGCCTTTGCTTAGCTATCACGAGGCCCATTCAGAATCATTGGTACCGAGATGCGATTCTGAGTAGCAGTAGACAATAGAGGACATGTACTTCTATCCATTCACTGTCCTGATGCACTATGTTAATTTTATTTAAATTTTTGGCATTGATGGTAAATACATATTTTAAACATATTTTGTACGTGAAGCCCCAAATTGTGGGGAGTTCATTTTGGCGCGCTCAACAGAACTATTTTGGTAACATCGTATTATTTAGCCTAGTTAAAATGTTTTCTGTAATAACATGATTTTACTGTAAATTCGCACAAACAAACAAAACATAAAATTTGTGCATAAGTAAATAACTTTTGAAAATAGCGAAATTCAACAAAAACGTACTATGTGCAAATAATTGATTGGTGAAGATGGCGGTGGTATGCAGTAGGAATGTGTGTGGTGTTGATTTGTTGCCGTTGATTTTGTGTTGCATAAAATCTGAAGGCATTATGCGGCCACGTATTTTGTACGTATGTGGATAAGGCCACACCCAGCCTTTGATGCAATAATCAGCTGATTCAGCTAACACGTTTATAAAATCAACACATACACACATACATGCATACAATCCAATTACAACAATAACGAATGCAACAAAAGTGTTAATATACAAACCCAATACAAAAAGAAACTGCAATAATTACAACAAAAATATAAAGCAAATATGTTGGCCATATGCTAACCAAAAAAATTCCAAAAAGTCCTATAAAAATTACTAATAATTCAAACTGCGATTTTAGTGACTTAACAAAAAGAAATTTAAAAATAATAATAATAACTAAAATTTAAAATACGTCGAAGTAAATGCTTTTCTTATGCTTGCGGCAAGTATTTTCAAATTTCAGCTATAGGTCAGAGCTCCAGCAGCTACTAGGGTAGGCAGAGTTGCCAGATCTCGAAGCAGCTGTTAAGCTAGGTGCCAGAAAGCTGCTAGTATTTGGCGTTTTTCCGTTTGGCCGTCAAACGAATTTTGGTAACACTGGACACATTCAATCTAGGTGAGGTCTTTGTTGATCGGCCAGTTTAACATAATCTAACTTGGACTAACTTAATGGCCAAATAGCTAACATTGTTTTATATAATATTCGGATCACGCCAAAAAAGTAAGGAACAAAGTTTTACTTAACAATAACAAGAAATTTCTTTAAAAACAGCTTACTAATCAATTCCAAATTTACCCAGTTACATAAAAGTAAAAAGGTAACAGTTTTGGTAAATAATTACTCAAGTGGCACCATACTAGTAAAATTTTTAAAACTTTTCAACACACATTGCCACTGAAAGCAGTTTGTTTATTAAGTCAAGTTAATTTTTATACATATTCGATTGGAAAACCGGTATTTATGTAACTTTATTTTTAGTTTTAATGGTATAAGTGCTTTTGCATTTAGTAAGATGGTTTAAACGAATCAATCAGCATTATATTTGGGCGAAAGAAAGAGCACGGACTTATACAAAGTGTATTTCACCAACAAATATGTGAATGTTTTTTCTCGAAAAAAGTTCATATGTTGGGGCTATAGTATTATCGGAAAACAGCATAATCTATCGAGCGATATATAAAAGTACATTCATACTTTGAGATCGACATACAGACACGTAAATATGTACGTATATATGTAAGCGGCTACGTAGCTTGATGGCTTAGGCCCAAGAGTCACTGGCGTCCATTGGCACTAAAAGTCAAGGCACTTAGTCACTTTTTTTTATTTTAGTGCACAAGCTTATGAGATGTTGGTGTGATAGTGAAGTGCGCCTACACATGACATGAATTATCACAAAAGATGAAGTCAATATACTCAACAACAACAAAGGCCTTTCTTTACGCATGTAGTAGTTTTGAAGCCTCCAGTATTGGCTTACATACATACATATGTATTTAAAAAGTGTATGTTAGTTTGTTTTAAATTCAATATTTTCCATAGAAATCTAAATTCTAAATCTACATTAAAAATCTTTATCAAAAAAAAAAAAAATTTAATTTAATTGGTATATTAAGTTTTTTGATACAAAATTAAATAGAAATATTATTTTAACAAGTAATTGTGTCTAAGTTCGGATGTAACCGAACATTATATACTCAGCGTGAGCTTCAAATGTACATTTCATTTCAGATATTTTACTTTTCTACATAACACGTGGCACCGCCCGTTTAAAAAGATGTCACCCCACTTCCTCTTACAATAAAACTTGATGAATGAAATAACATTGATTCAAAAATACTTTTTGCTAAGTTATAGCTTATTATTCTAGTCTGCGACCCTTTAAAAAATCTTTTATATAAAAATGGGCGTGGTCTTTAACCGATCTCGTCCATTTTTTCTAGAAATATTTTTTGCTATAGGGAAAATTCGTGTACCCAATTTTATTACCATCCGTTAATTTTTCTTCGAGTTATGGCTCCCGAAACATAGAAAATTGCTTAGTCCTAAAAGGGGCGGTGCCACGCCCATTTTTTTAAATTTAAAGTTTTTCCTATTAATTTTTATAAATCCACTGGGAAAATGAAATACCATTGATATAAAGCCCTTTCTTGCAGAGATATAGCTTATTTTATTCCGCCACGACCCTTTTAAAAATCTTTTATACAAAAGTACGCGTGTTCCTTAACCGATTTCAGTTTTTCTTCAAAGCATTCCTTATATTAAACGCAACCTCTCTGTCGAATTTTGTTACGTTAGGTTTAACGGTTTTTGATTTATGATTAATAATATTTGTAAAATTGATTTTATCACAAGTGGGCGGTGCCACGCCCATTTTAAAAATTTCTATCAAGAGTATTAATATCAGTTCACTTGTCAAATTTCAACATTCTAGGTGTATTATTTACTAAATTATCAAGTTTTTTGTGTTTTCCAAAATTTTATATATATGAGAAGTGGGCGTGGTTATCATCCGATTTCGCTCATTTTCAATGCCGATCTATTCTGGGTCAAGATAAGCTAGTGTACCAAATTTGGTGAAGATATCGCAATATTTACTCAAGTTATCGTGCTCACGGACGGACGGATGGACGGACATGGCTCAATCAAATTTTTTTTCGATGCTGATGATTTTGATATATGGAAGTCTATATTTATATCGATTCCTTTATATCTGTACAACCAACCGTTATCCAGACGTGCGTAAAGCTGGCAGACCCAAGTGCTCAAAAATAAGTTTAAGTTGTTTGAGAATTAAGTGCATTTTAGGTGCTATTTAGGGCCACAAAAGATAATTTAGGTGCTCATTTGGTTTTCGAGATATTCGCAAAAAAGTGTGGGTATGCTAGGTTAACGTCAAGCTAGCAGACCCACAACTTAAATTTCATTTTATTTTAAATAAAAGATATATCAAAATTAGGAGCTATTTAGGTGCTTTTTAGGGCCACAAAAGATAATTTAGGTTTTCATTTCGTTTTCGAGATATTCGCAAAAAGGTGTGGGTCTGCTAGGTTAACGTCAAGCTAGCAGACCCACAATTTAAATTTAATTTTTTTTAAATAAAAAGTATATCTAAATTAGGAGCTATTTAGGTGCTTTTTAGGGCCACAAAAGATAATTTAGGTTTTCATTTCGTTTTCGAGATATTCGCAAAAAAGTGTGGGTCTGCTAGGTTAACGTCAAGCTAGCAGACCCACAACTCAAATTTCATTTTATTTTAAATAAAAGATATATCAAAATTAGGAGCTATTTAGGTGCTTTTTAGGGCCACAAAAGATAATTTAGGTTTTCATTTCGTTTTCGAGATATTCGCAAAAAGGTGTGGGTCTGCTAGGTTAACGTCAAGCTAGCAGACCCACAATTTAAATTTCATTTTTCTTTAAGTAAAAAGTATATCAAAATTAGGAGCTATTTAGGTGCTTTTTAGGGCCACAAAAGATAATTTAGGTTTTCATTTAGTTTTCAAGATATTCGCAAAAAGGTGTGAGTCTGCTAGGTTAACGTCAAGCTAGCAGACCCACAATTTAAATTTCATTTTTTTTAAATAAAAAGTATATCAAAATTAGGAGCTATTTAGGTGCTTTTTAGGGCCACAAAAGATAATTTAGGTTTTCATTTAGTTTTCGAGATATTGGCAAAAAAGTGTGGGTCTGCTAGGTTAACGTCAAGCTAGCAGACCCACAATTTAAATTTCATTTTTTTTAAGTAAAAAGTATATCAAAATTAGGAGCTATTTAGGTGCTTTTTAGGGCCACAAAAGATAATTTAGGTTTTCATTTCGTTTTCGAGATATTCGCAAAAAGGTGTGGGTCTGCTAGGTTAACGTCAAGCTAGCAGACCCACAACTTAATTTTCATTTTATTTTAAATAAAAAATATATCAAAATTAGGAGCTATTTAGGTGCTTTTTAGGGCCACAAAAGATAATTTAGGTTTTCATTTAGTTTTCAAGATATTCGCAAAAAGGTGTGAGTCTGCTAGGTTAACGTCAAGCTAGCAGACCCACAATTTAAATTTCATTTTTTTTTAAATAAAAAGTATATCAAAATTAGGAGCTATTTAGGTGCTTTTTAGGGCCACAAAAGATAATTTAGGTTTTCATTTAGTTTTCGAGATATTGGCAAAAAAGTGTGGGTCTGCTAGGTTAACGTCAAGCTAGCAGACCCACAATTTAAATTTCATTTTTTTTAAGTAAAAAGTATATCAAAATTAGGAGCTATTTAGGTGCTTTTTAGGGCCACAAAAGATAATTTAGGTTTTCATTTAGTTTTCGAGATATTGGCAAAAAAGTGTGGGTCTGCTAGGTTAACGTCAAGCTAGCAGACCCACAATTTAAATTTCA